>NC_069500.1:51894081-52255079 GCF_027579735.1 Bombina bombina
TCTCCTTTCTCGTCTTGTTTCGGTCGAATGACTGGATATGACATGTGAGGGGAGGAGCTATATAGCAGCTCTGCTTGGGTGATCCTCTTGCAACTTCCTGTTGGGAAGGAGAATATATCCCATAAGTAATGGATGACCCGTGGACTGAACACACTACAAGAGAAATACATTTATCAGGTAAGCATAAATTATGTTTTTTTCCTAAATTGTCTCTAGACACAGAAATGCATTTTTCTCTTTTATTTGAGAAATGCATCCTCAGTATAATCTTGGTATTTGATTTGCATTCCAGGATTTGCTCGTCTTTGTGGTGCACAAATTGCAATGATTATATTAAAGTGACACTAAACCCAAAAATTTTCTTTCATGATTCAGACAGAGAATACAATTTTTAACAGCATTCCAATTTACTTCTATTATCTAATTTGCTTATTTTTTTAGATATCCTTTATTGAAAAAAAAAGCCAATCACACGAGGCATCTATGTAAAGCCACCAATCAGCAGCTACTGAACGTATCTACATATGCTTTTCAGCGAAGAATATCAAGAGAATGAAGCAAATTAGATATTAGAAGTAAATCATGAAAGAAAAAAAATGGGTTTCATGTCCCTTTAAGTCTTAAGTCTTCCATAATAGTCTTCATGTTATATAGATTTTAGAAACATGGCTAGATTTACTTACCCCCATGCAGACATCTCCGTCCCTGTCCACCCTGTAGCACGGCTAGTGGGCAGCAATAGGCTGTCCACATTTATCATTGCACTCTTGGGGGCATATTTATCAAGCTCCGTAACTCCGTATTTATCAAGCTCCGTATTTATCAAGCTCCATTGCTCCATAACCTGCCCGACTGCTCTGAAGCGGTGGACAAAAATCAACACGATCGAATACGATCAGGTTGATTGACACCCCCTGCCACCCCACTCTCCAGGGGGTGGCATTGCACCAGAAGTTCACAAGAACTGCTAGTGCAATGATAAATGCAGACAGCGTATGCTTTTTGCATTTATTGATGTGCAGCGGACATGATCCGCTATATCGGACCATGTCCGCTCTCACCATCATAAATAGGCCCCTAAGTCTTGTGTGCAACGTTGCCCTAGGCTCGCGTGGCTGTCAATCTGCCATATCGAAGTAGTCTGGGGCAGTCGATGACCACTGCTTCTTAAAGGGACACTGAACCCAAATGTTTTCTTTCGTGATTCAGATAGAGCATGCAATTTTAAGCAACTTTCTAATTTACTCCTATTATCAAATTTTCTTCATTCTCTTGGTATCTTTATTTGAAATGCAAGAATGTAAGTTTAAATGCCGGCCCATTTTTCGTGAACAACCTGGGTTGTTCTTGCTGATTGGTGGATAAATTCATCCACCAATAAAAAAGTGCTGTCCAGAGTTCTAAACTAATAAAAAAGCTTAGATGCCTTCTTTTTCAAATAAAAATAGCAAGAGAACGAAGAAAAAATTGATAATAGGAGTAAATTAGAAAGTTGCTTAAAATTGCATGCTCTATCAGAATTACGAAAGAAAAAATTTGGGTTCAGTGTCCCTTTAACTCAGCTGCTGGCTCGCTTGTCGTTTCTTAACTGGAGCCCATAACATGAAAGTTTAACTATATGAACACCATGTCATAAACATATTTTTCTCATTGTAAAAGAACATATTCCATACTCCATTATTCCCAAAAACATTTTTATGGGGGGAAAAAATGTTTTAACCCAATTTCTCCATTTTTTTCGAGGCCTTCACATCTCTAGTCTGGAACCCATCAGAATAGTTTCAAGCAATACCCTAAGTTAAGAGAAATGACCAGTAGACCGCTTGTAAAGTCCAGCTCCTTGCTCTCTCACAGCTCATTGCTCAAGTCCCGGGCTTGTCAATCATCCCGATGAATACGTCCAGGAAATTTTAAGTTAATCTTCTGCGAGGTTGGCGGAGAGGTTATGAAGCAGCGATTTACATACTGTTTGTTCTTAATTTGCGGTTGTAAGCTTACATTAGCAGCATCCACAGCATCATATATAGATCCCTATATTGACACTTGAATTAAAGGGACATTCTACTTGATTTTTTCCTATTGTTTAAAAAGATAAATAACACCTTTACTACCCATTTCCAGCTTTGCACAACCAACATTGTTATATTAATATCCCTTATAACCTCTATATCTCAGTGCATTTTATTAGCTTTTCACTGCCAGACAGTGCTAATTTATTTGTTCCATATAGATAACATTGTGCTCACTCCCATGGAGTTATGCAGGATCCAGCACTAAAGTATATTCATATAACAGTGTTGGTGATGCAAAACTGGGGAATGGGTAATAAAGGGATTATCTATTTTATATTTAAAAAAAACCCATTTAAAGTAGGCTATCCCTTTAAGGTGAGTGGTTGTGCTTCATTATCTATTACATATGCATTGTAATTTGCTTTGTTAGCTCTGAATTATTTTATTGCTTTCAAATGCTGCACAGCGGCCTTACTGAATCTAAAACCTCTCCATCGCCCGTCATTTGGTTACTTTATTCTCTGCCCCAAATGCATCAAATCTGGAATCAACCGAATTTCTTGCCAGCCCTCACCATTAATCCTAATAAAAGTAAGGATTAAAAAAAATAGTTGCTCAAGGAACAAAGTTAGTACATGAATTATAATAGTAGTGCCGAGTAATATGCAAATGATGCCTTAAAGGGATACGAAACACCAAATATGCTTCTATTATCAAATTTGCTTCATTCCCATGGTATTTGTCGAAGAGATACCTAGGTACGTGCCTGTAACACTACATAGCAGGAAATAGTGCTCTTGCAAATGAATACGATTCTTGCAAAACTGCTGCCATATAGTGCTCCCACAATATGCATGTTAATGAGCTTGTGCCACTGCTTCTCAACAAAAAATGCCAAGAGAACAAAGACAATTTGATAATAGAGCAGTGATTTTGAACAAGTTTTCAATTTACTCCTATCTGAATTATTAAAGACAATTTTAGCAACATGTTCATTGCCCTAAAATGTTCAAAGGTAGCAATATTTTATTTTACACCGAAATATGCAGTGTAGCGTTCTGTTCTTCATTAGAGCACGTGCACACAGTTAGTATTCTCTGTGCACTGTTCAGCAAGCCAGACTGACGCAACAATGTGTTTCTGCTTTAAAGGGACAGTCTAGTCAAAATTAAACTTTCATGATTCAGATAGAACATGCAATTTTAAACAACTTTCTGATTTTACTTTTATCATCAAATTTGGTTTGTTCTCTTGGTATTCTTAGTTGAAAGCTTAATCTAGGTAGGCTCATATGCTAATTTCTAAGTCCGTGAAGGCCGCCTCTTATCTAAATGCATTTGACAGTTTTTCACAGCTAGAGGGCGTTAGTTCATGTGAGCCATATAGATAACATCGTGCTCATGCCCGTGGAGTTATTTATGAGTCAGCACTGATAAATGCAAGTCTGTCAACATAACTGAGTTGAGGGGGCAGTCTGCAGAGGCTTAGATACAAGGTAATCACAGAGGTAAAAAGTATATTAATATAACTGTGCTGGTTATGCAAAACTGGGGAATGGCTAATAAAGGGATTATCTATCTTTATAAACAATACAAATTCTGGAGTAGACTGTCCATTTATACTGTAAATAGGAGAGGAAGTTCTTCTGTATTTATCATTGGAGTGCACAGCCTGGGGTAGTTAATGGGAAGTGCTATTTGGTGCAGCAGGTTTGGTAGCATTTGGCAATTGATTAAATCCATAAAACAGGTGATCTCACTGCACAGGCTGAGAACCTCAAGAGATTACATTTCATTGACATAAACAATGAGTTTATATTCTCAGGGGACGAGATTTTGATAAATCTGAGCACTTATTTGGGCTTGCATGTTAATGAGCAAAACAAGGCAAATGTGAACAAAGACCAAGAACAAACACAACATAAAAATAAAGACAGCAAAGTTCAGCTGTCTATCCTGCCATTTAATTCTCTGATGCCTTATGCTGCATATCAGACAGAATAAAGTTCATAGTGTTTAGTGTAAAACAACAGAAATAGAAGTGACATTCTTCAGCTCTAAATTGTTATAATAATCATCTTCTGCTTAGAACACATTGTACCTTTCTCTCTAAACACTCAGATCAAATAGCTCTGTATCCAGACTAACGGCAACAAACCACAAAGGGAAGTATTGTAGCTGTTTCATAGCAGCAAATCTAAAATATCTCCTTATCACTGATCCACCGATTTACTTCCTTAAAGGGAAAGGGACAGCCTTGAGACTTTTATATAAAATGTTTTGTTATGCATAATGAAACAACTTTGTTATATATTTTCATTGTTTTTGCCCCCTTTTATGCAATTAAGCTCTGAAAATTGAGCAATTTTTAATTATCAGAACATGGAAATCACCCTGCTGATTTCTCATGGCTAACCCTGCTACATATATGTACCTAATTGGCTGTAGCTGATAACATTAAAACAGTAGTTTACACTAAGTTTATGACAGTGGGTAGCCTTGTTGTCTGTGAACTAAAGCCCAGATTGGCTCCTCCAAAAAAAGCAAAATAGTCTGAGAAATTTGGTTGTTGAAAAAGAATTGCAGTAAAAAAAAAGGTTTTACATTTTTTTTAAGACTTGACTGGTTATTCTATAGCAGCATAAGAGAAATGTGTTTACTGTCCCTTTAATGATGACATTAAAATAATGAGTGAAATAAATTTGAGGTAGAGTGAATCTGACCTGAAAGAAATTCAGATCATAGAATTTACTTTTTTTTCTCTAGGGATCATGGGACAAGCACAGTTTTTTACGTAATGCAAAAGGTGTTTAAAGGGAGATGAAACCCACATTTTTTCTTTCATGATTCAGATAGAGCAAACCATTTTAATCAAATGTCCAAATTTCCTCTAAATGTTGCTTTACTCACTTGTGATCATTTGTTGAAGAAGCAGCAATGCACTACTGAGAGCTAGCTGAACACATTGGATGAGCCAATGACAAGAAGCATATATGTGCTGCCACCAATCAGCAGCTCCTTGTAGTACAGATTTGATAACAGAAGTACATTGGAAGTTGTATAATATTTTATTCTCTATTCGAATGATGCAAGTTTAATTTTGACTATACTGTCCCTTTTTTTTTTTTGTCTCTAAATTAATAATAAAAATGTCAGTGGTGTACGGCTTCTTTATAGCGCACAGTGAAAGGGGCCGCAACAATAACTGGTGCATCCAGTATTTTTTTTATTCAAAACTGGTCTTAAAGGTCATTGTGTTGTTTTGTCACCTCTGTTGTGTAGTGCAGAAAACTCAATGATTCTGATCACTGTACTATGGGCCACATTTAACAAGGTTCCCAGACAGATCATCTGTCCACACCCTTTTTGGTGCTTGCGATGCAGCATCCGCTGCAAGAATTTCAAATGGCGTGAAAGTCAAAATCAAACTTTAAAGGTTCAAATAGAGTAATAACTAGGAGAGACTCTGGAACAGTAGTGCACGACTGGGATAGTGGCTACACACATATGCCTCTTGCCATTGGTTCACCATAGGTGTTCAGCTAGTGCAGTGCTACTCCAGAGCTGATTTTAACTTTGTGTTTAATCCCTAGCATCAGAAGGTGAGAGTCCACAAGTCATCAAGTGTAGGAATATTGCCTTCCTGACCACTAGGGGGAGGCAAAAGACACCCCACCTCACCAGAGCTTTAAATCCCTCCAACTCCCCATGATCCTCAGTCATTTTCTTTTGCCTCCTTGATGAGGAGTGAGCTGAAAGTGTTATCGCTTTGAGGTATATGCTTCTTCTGAGGCTGTCTTTGTAAGGAATGTTCTGCAGGCGGTAGTGCCTGAATAGTAACTTCCTGCCTTCGCTATTTGTGTCCTTCCCCCCCATATTCATGGTGGTCTCTTGGGTATTGATTCCCACACTTGATGACTGGTGGACCCTATTTGATGAAAGAAAACAACATTTATGTTTACCAGATTAATTTATCTCATGATGGTGAGAGTCCACAAGCTCTGTCCTTTCTTTTTGTTCAAGGGCTGTATGTATGACTGAGGATCATGGGAAGTGGGAGGGATTTATAGCTCTGGTGTGTTGGGGTGTCTTTTGCCTCCACCTAGTGGTCAAGAGGGAAATATTCCCACACGTGATGTCTCGTGGACCTTCACCATCATAAAAAAAAAATGAATTTAACAGGAAAGCATACATTTTGTTTCATTTTGGCCCTTTTATGTTCCTTTTACATTTCACAACTCAACATTTGTGCTGCCCCAACCCTTCACTTGCACAATCACATGCACCCAAACAAGGCTTTTCAGACATCCCGGAATAATTATTCAGGTATGTTTTACATCTGCAACCTCTGAAGTTGCGGACAGGTTAAAGGGACACTAAACCAAATTTTTTCTTTTCTTTAATGATTCAGATAGAGCATGCAATTTTAAGCAACTTTCCAATTTACTCCTATTATCAATTTTTCTTTGTTCTCTTGCTATCTTTATTTGAAAAGTAGGAATGTAACGCTTAGGAGCTGGCACATTTTTGGTTCAGACCGTTTGTTGATTGGTGGCTAAAATGTTGCGCTATCCAGGGTGCTGAACCTAAAATGGGCCGGCGCCTAAGCATTACATTCCTGCTTTTCAAATAAAGATAGCAAGAGAACACATAAAAATTATAATAGGACTAGGTTTAGTATTTTTTTTAAGGAGCAGTGCTTCTTAACTTTAGGTTGTCGGCTGACATGAGAGAGCAACAGCCCTAAAGGGTTTGCCTTGTTTGTAGTGTAAATAAAGTGTATCAGATTGGTTAAGTATATTTATGTGTTGCTTTTGAAGCTACAATATTTTTTCTTGTTCATTATATTTAGTAAATGTTGAGAAGATGCCGTAAACCTGGATATATCTTTCAGCCTAGATGTTATTTTGTGTTAGTTTTGTGCTATTTACTTGCAGAACAGTATCTTCACGATGTCCTGCGACCATTAACCCCTTAATGACCGAGGACGTGCAGGGTACGTCCTCAAAAAAAAGGCAGTTAACGCCTGAGGACGTACCCTGCACGTCCTCGGTGTGGAAAGCAGCTGGAAGCGATCCTGATCGCTTCCAGCTGCTTTCCGGTTATTGCAGTGATGCCTCAATATGGAGGCATCCTGCAATAACCTTACATGGCCATCCGATGCAGAGAGAGCCACTCTGTGGCCCTCTCTGCACCGGACATCGATGGCCGGTATCGTTGGTGGGTGGGAGCCGACTTGGGAGGCGGGTGGGCGGCCATCAGTGAGCTGTTTAAGGTGGAGGGGGCGGGATCGGGGGCGGAGCCGACGGGGGCGCGCAGGGGGGCGTGCACGGGGGCGGCGGGCGGGTGCGTGCATGCACGGATCGGGAGTGGGTGGGAACAGCTATACTACAGAAAAGTTTAAATACATATGTGGGGCAAAAGGGCACTAACATATAAATAAAATAATAAACAAAGTGATTTTGGAGTGGTGGAGGGTTGGTCTTGGGTGGGGGGAGAAGCTACACTACAGAAAAAGGGATTTTTTCTAAAAAAAAAAACAACACTTTTTTCTTAACTGGGTACTGGCAGACAGCTGCCAGTACCCAAGATGGCGCCCATTAAGCAGAATGGGAGGGTTAGACAGCTGTTTGGTGGGGATCAGTGAGGTTTGGTGGGGATCAGTGAGGTTGGGGGCTAAGGGGGAATCCTACACAGCAGCATATGTAAATATGCTATAAAAAAACACACTAAAAAGCCCAAATATACCTTTTATTTTAGTACTGGCAGAGTTTCTGCCAGTACTTAAGATGGCAGGGACAATTGTGGGGTGGGGGAGGGAAGAGAGCTGTTTGGGAGGGATCAGGGGGTCTGATGATTCAGGTGGGAGGCTGAGCTCTACTCTAAAGCTTAAATTAACCCTGCAAGCTCTCTACAAGCTACCTAATTAACCCCATTCACTGCTGGACATAATTCACGTGTTGTGTGCAGTGGCATTTTGCGGCCTTCTAATTACCAAAAAGCAACACCAAAGCCATATATGTCTGCTATTTCTGAACAAAGGGAATCCCAGAGAAGCATTTACAACCATTTGTGCCATAATTGCACAAGCTGTTTGTAAATAATTTCAGTGAGAAACCTAAAGTTTTTGAAAAAGGGAAAGTTTTTTTTTTTATTTGATCGCATTTGGCGGTGAAATGGTGGCATGAAATATACCAAAATAGGCCTAGATCAATTCTTTGGGTTGTCTACTACACTACACTAAAGCTAAAATTAACCCTACAAGCTGCATACAAGCTCCCTAATTAACCCCTGCACTGCTGGGCATAATACACGTGTGGTGCGCAGCTGCATTTTGCGGCCTTCTAATTACCAAAAAGCAACGCCAAAGCCATATATGTCTGCTATTTCTGAACAAAGGGGATCCCAGAGAAGATTTTTCAACCATTTATGCCATAATTGCACAAGCTGTTTGTAAATAATTTCAGTGAGAATCCAAAAGTTTGTGAAAAAATTTGTGAAAAAGTGAACGATTTTTTGTATTTGATCGCATTTGGCGGTGAAATGGTGGCATGAAATATACCAAAATGGGCCTAGATCAATACTTTGGGATGTCTACTAAAAAAATTATATACATGTCAATTGATATTCAGGGATTCCTGAAAGATATCAGTGTCCCAATGTAACTAGCGCTAATTTGGAAAAAATTGTTTTGGAAATAGCAAAGTGCTACTTATATTTATGGCCCTATAACTTGCAAAGAACAAGTAAACATTGGGTATTTCTAAACTCTGGACAAAATTTAGAAACTTTTTAGCATGGGTGTTTTTTGGTGGTTGTAGATGTGCAACAGATTTTGAAGGTCAAAGTTAGAAAAAGTGTGTTTTTTTTTCATTTTTTCCTCATATTTTATAATTTTTTTATAGTAAATTATAAGATATGATGAAAATAATGGTATCTTTAGAAAGTCCATTTAATGGCGAGAAAAACGGTATATAATATGTGTGGGTACAGTAAATGAGTAAGAGGAAAATTACAGCTAAACACAAACACCGCAGAAATGTAAAAATAGCCTTGGTCCCAAACGGACAGAAAATGGAAAAGTTCTGTGGTCATTAAGGGGTTAAACAACCATAGTGCATTATTCATACCATGGCGCTGCATTTAGTGAGACATCTTTCTAAAATTACAATGTCATTAACTTGGCAAAGATATACGGAATAGTAATTCAATACTGCTTAAATGCTCAAGATCTGGGGGGGACTTTACTTCTGTAATCTCATTACTGGAACCGCTTGTAACTACAGAAATGTCACTAAGCTGATCACTACATGATAATGTAGCGCTGCTTACTACTTTATATCAAATGTAAAATCAATATCTTCCACAAGATAAACATTCTGGAAATTGCAAAAAAAAAAAAAAATGGTAATACCAGAGTAAAAGTTCCCAATAAAAAAAGAAAAGTTAAAAACAATGGAAAGGGACATTAAAAAGGGACATTAAACACTTTGAGATGGTAGTATAACCCCTTAAGGACCGGGCGTTTAAGACTAAAACTTCCCCAAAAGACCAGAGCATTTTTAGCATGTTTGCCATCACTCCATTGAAACAGAAATAGAGCCTTGTTTTTTTATTTACCTATCACAACTATATATTTTATTTAGTAGACAACCCAAAGTATTGATCTCTAGGCCCATTTTGGTATATTTCATGCGACCATTTTACCGCCAAGTGGCCCTCTCTGCATCTGTAATTCTGCAACTCTTATTTCTGCATTGCCCCACACATGGCAGAGAGAGGCCCAGGGCTTATCGACCAGCGTCGTACAGGGTACGGCGCTGGTCGTTAAGGGGATAAAATGATAAATTGTATATATAAAACAAACTCTGCAATATAATTTCATTATTTATTTTGTTCCCTTTACCTGTAATTCCATTCTGAAATTGTGAGCTTTTCTGTTCCTGTTAAAAATGGAAGTGCAGAACACTGTTATTATATTCCACACAGCCATTGGCTGTACACACTAGTGACCTATTTATAACTGTCCCTAATTGGCCACAGGTTCCATTGTTTTATAGACACTAAAACTTTAAGTATTTTGTCAATATGTAAACAGCTAATGAAAATATTAAAAAATACAGCTACGTGTTATTCTCAGACTAAGCTTTTCTTTGAATACATCGCTCTATCTAGCATTTATTTAGCGTTTAATGTCCCTTTAATTTGATCTGCACTTTCAATTGATATATTATACTAACTTCCATGAGTTTTTATAACATGGTTTTCTGCCTTGGCAAATGGACTTTACATTCCTCTCTGACTTCCAGTTTGACTATAAGTTTGAACTAGAACATGAAGGAGTCAATTTAATTTAAATGAGAGAAACCTCTAAGGATTTTGGGTTAGATTCCATACCAAATACAAAGTTTAACAACGTGCTACTATATAATCTAATCCTTGGAGGTTTTTACTTTCCCACGTTAACAGCTTCTTGTTAGCTTTTCATACTGTATTCTAGAGGTCTATTGCTGCACCTTCACTGGTGAGGCCAATATATTGGCCAAGAGGTATGTCTGGGATAATTTGTACAAATCTGTGTTCATTGGAGAATTGCCTGGTGTATTGGAGCTGGGCTGTCCATCTGGGTAAGACCAATAAAAAAAAGCTCTCCTCTGTGAGAGGCACAAGTGGGCTGAAAAAGTCTGCACTTTTGATGGGCACCAACACATAGTTCTAGCTATTATAGCTATATTTATCTAGTTTATCTAATGGCTGGACTTTCTTATATGAGATAGTAAACACTTTAGATGGTGGTGTGGGCAGACTTGATAGCTTTTATCTTCCATTAACAGATTGTGACCTTTGCAGATAGCAGGGCCCTTTTGTCCCTGTCTTCATTGCCATGCAACGGTATAGATCTGCAGTTACAAATAAAGATAATATCATTCATCTAAATCTGTTTTTGGATGAAAATGCTTTGAGTCCACCAGCAAGTTTTTATTCAGTAAGTTTTGCACATTTGTTTAATGGATATGAAGCTAATTTTTTTTTATTGTTATTCAGGATTCAGACAGACCATACCATCCATGCCATTTTTAAAAAATACCTACCAATTTAAGTCTGTTATCAAATGTGATTCATTCTCTAAATATCCTTTGTTGAAGGGTCAGCAATGCACTACTAGGAGCTAGCTGAACCAATCTGCTAAACCAATGACATGAGGCAAATATATGCACCAATCAGCAGTTATCTTCCAGTACTGCATTGCTGCCCCTGAGCCTACCTAGATATGCTTTCAACAAAGGATACCAAGAAAACAAAGCAAATATGATATTAGAAGTAAATTGGAAAGGTGTTTAAAACCGCATGCTCTATTCATGAAAGTTTAATTTTGACTTTTAACACCCCTTTTGTTGGATAGGTGGACAAGTTAATACTAGGAAAAATATATTAGGAAAACAGAAATCTAAATGCCTAAAAATACTCACTTGAACTGTTTGTGTTGTTTTAGGTATTCCAACTTGATTTTAAACCTCTTTTCACTCATGGTGGACGCTAACATCCCTGACATTGCGCTTGAGCCAGACAAGACCGTGAAAAAGGTAAGGGCCATTGATTTAAGTGTCAAATGGGATTCCAAACCTACACAATAAACAATAAAACCTTAGTCATTTAAGGGTCATTCTACTTAAGGTTTTATTTTCATCTATAAGGAAGAGCATCATCTAGATATGCTTTCTTATGTTTCTCCATGAAATGTGTAAAACCTTTTTACCTTTAAATTGATACTAATGCAGCAGTATCACTTGTGTCCCGTGTATGTCCTACTAGTTCTCATTAGCTAATAGCCACTTCCTGTGAATACCGTTTAGTGACTGTGCATTTCCACCTACTTTTTATAAACTTTTTTTTCCAAATAATTAAATGAATTAACATGTTTAAGTGGACCTGCTAAGGCGTTTTATTATTGCACTATTGCTTGTTCAGATTTGCGTGTCCAACACCTACAAATTGTGTAAACGCATGGTTAAAGTTAGCTCAGGAGCAACAGAGCAATGTCAATTCTAAGCTAAAAACAGCTAATGGTTGGCGGTTATGTACATACGCCAACCCTGATCATGGCCATGTTCAGCTCCAGACCAGTAGTACATTGCTGGTACATTTGCATGAGTTAAACACTTAATTCTCTGCAACCACTGTGCCTTAAATGCATTAGAGCATTTTATTGTGGCTGTCTGTGTTCTTTTAAATTCAGGGTCTTCATGTGGAAATAGTTTTATTTTTCAGTTCAATGACAAATCGGGGGTAACATTGTATTTCTCTTGTTAAGTGTATCCAGTCCACGGATCATCCATTACTTATGGGATATTCTGCTTCCCAACAGGAAGTTGCAAGAGGATCACCCACAGCAGAGCTGCTATATAGCTCCTCCCCCAACTTCCATATCCAGTCATTCTCTTGCAACCCTCAACAAAGATGGAGGTCGTAAGAGGAGAGTGGTGTTTTATACTTAGTTTATTTCTTCAATCAAAAGTTTGTTATTTTTAAATGGTACCGGAGTGTGCTGTTTATCTCAGGCAGTATTTAGAAGAAGAATCTGCCTGCATTTTCTATGATCTTAGCAGAAGTAACTAAGATCCATGGCTGTTTTCACATATTCTGAGGAGTGAGGTGACTTCAGAGAGGGAATGGCGTGCAGGTTTTCCTACAATAAGGTATGTGCAGTTTATTTTTTTTCTAGGGATGGAATTTGCTAGAAAATGCTGCTGATACCGAAGTAATGTAAGTAAAGCCTTAAATGCAGTGATAGCTACTGGTATCAGGCTTATTAATAGAGATGCATACTCTTATAAAAATGTAATATAAAACGTTTGCTGGCATGTTAATTGTTTTTATATATGTTTGGTGACAAAACTTATTGGGGCCTAGTTTTTTTCCACATGGCTGGTTTGATTCCTGCCTAGAGACAGTTTCCTGAAGCTTTCCACTGTTGCAATATGAGTGGGAAGGGCCTATTTTAGTGCTTTTCTGTGCAGCTAAAAATACTGACAGAGACATTCAGCTTCCCTCTGCATGATACAGGACATCTCTGAAGGGCTCAAAAGGCTTCAAAGTCGTGTTTGAGGAGGGTAACAATCACAGTAGACTGTGGCAGTTGTGACTGTGTTTAAAAAACGTTTTTGTCATTTATTATTCTGTTTTTGTTATTAGGAGGTTAATCATCCATTTGCAAGTGGGTGCAATGCTCTGCTGACTTGTTACATACACTGTAAAAATTTTGTTAGTGTAACTGCCTTTTTTCACTGTTATTTCAAATTTTGTCAAAATTTGTTTCTCTTAAAGGCACAGTAACATTTTTTATATTGCTTGTTAACTTGCTTTAAAGTGTTTTCCAAGCTTGCTAGTCTCATTGCTAGTCTGTACAAACATGTCTGAAACAGAGGATACTTGTTCATTATGTTTAAAAGCCATGGTGGAGCCCCATAGGAGAATGTGTACTAAATGTATTGATTTCACCTTAAACAGTAAAGATCAGTCTTTATCTATAAAAGAATTGTCACCAGAGAGGTCTGTCGAGGGGGAAGTTATGCCGACTAACTCTCCCCACGTGTTGGACCGTTCGCCTCCCGCTCAAGGGACGCACGCTAATATGGCGCCAAGTACATCAGGGACGCCCATAGCGATTACTTTGCAGGACATGGCTGCAATCATGAATAATACCCTGTCAGAGGTATTATCCAGATTGCCTGAATTGAGAGGCAAGCGCGATAGCTCTGGGGTTAGACGAGATACAGAGCGCGTAGATGCTGTAAGAGCCATGTCTGATACTACGTCACAATATGCAGAACCTGAGGACGGAGAGCTTCAGTCTGTGGGTGACGTCTCTGATTCGGGGAGACCTGATTCAGAGATTTCTAATTTTAAATTTAAGCTTGAGAACCTCCGTGTATTGCTTGGGGAGGTATTAGCTGCTCTGAATGACTGTAACACAATTGCAGTGCCAGAGAAATTGTGTAGGCTGGATAAATACTATGCAGTGCGGGTGAGTACTGATGTTTTTCCAATACCTAAAGGCTTACAGAAATTATTAGTAAGGAGTGGGATAGGCCCGGTGTGCCCTTTTCCCCACCTCCTATATTTAGATTTTTTTTTTCCAATAGATGCCACTACACGGGACTTATGGCAGACTGTCCCTAAGGTGGAGGGCGCAGTTTCTACTTTAGCAAAGCGTAACACTATCCCGGTTGAGGACAGTTGTGCTTTTTCAGATCCAATGGATATTACCTTAAGAAAATGTTTATTCAACAAGGTTTTATTTTACAGCCCCTTGCATGCATTGCGTCTGTCACTGCTGCGGTGGCATTCTGGTTTTAGGCCCTGGAAGAGGCCATCCATACAGCTCCATTGACTGAAATTGTTGACAAGCTTAGAACTCTTAAGCTAGCTAACTCATTTGTTTCTGATCCCATTGTTCATTTGACTAAACTAATGGCTAAGAATTCCGGATTCGCCATCCAGGCGCGTAGGGCGCTATGGCTCAAATCCTGGTCAGCTGATGTGACTTCAAAGTCTAAATTACTCAACATTCCTTTCAAGGGGCAGACCTTATTTGGGCCTGGTTTGAAAGAAATTATTGCTGACATTACTGGAGGTAAGGGTCATACCCTTCCTCAGGACAGGGCCAAATCAAAGGCCAAACAGTCTAATTTTCGTGCCTTTTGAAATTCCAAGGCAGTTGCAGCATCAACTTCCTCCGCTTCAAGACAAGAGGGAACTTTTGCTCAATCTAAGCAGGCCTGGAAACCTAACCAGTCCTGGAACAAAGGCAAGCAGGCCAGAAAGCCTGCTGCTGCCTCTAAGACAGCATGAAGGAACGGCCCCCTATCCCGCGACGGATCTAGTAGGGGGCAGACTTTTTCTCTTCGCCCAGGCGTGGGCAAGAGATGTTCAAGATCCCTGGGCGTTGGAGATCATATCTCAGGGATATCTTCTGGACTTCAAAGCTTCCCCTCCACAAGGGAGATTTCATCTTTCAAGGTTATCTGCAAATCAGATAAAGAAAGAGGCATTCCTACGCTGTGTGCAAGACTTCCTAGTAATGGGAGTGATCCATCCAGTTCCGCGGACGGAACAAGGACAGGGTTTTTATTCAAATCTGTTTGTGGTTCCCAAAAAAGAGGGAACCTTCAGACCAATTTCGGATCTAAAGATCTTAAATAAATTCCTCAGAGTTCCATCTTTCAAAATGGAAACTATTCGGACCATCCTACCCATGATCCAAGAGGGGTCAGTACATGACCACAGTGGACTTAAAGGATGCCTACCTTCACATACCGATTCACAAAGATCATCATCGGTTCCTAAGGTTTGCCTTTCTAGACAGGCATTACCAATTTGTAGCTCTTCCCTTCGGGTTGGCTACAGCCCCGAGAATCTTTACGAAGGTTCTGGGCTCACTTCTGGCGGTTCTAAGACCACGAGGCATAGCGATGGCTCAGTATCTAGACGACATCCTGATAAAGGCGTCAAGCTTTCAAATTGCCAAGTCTCATACAGAGATAGTTCTGGCATTTCTGAGATCGCACGGGTGGAAAGTGAACGAGGAAAAGAGTTCTCTATCCCCACTCACAAGAGTCTCCTTCTTAGGGACTCTTATAGATTCTGTAGAGATGAAAATTTACCTGACGGAGTCCAGGTTATCAAAGCTTCTAAATGCTTGCCGTATTCTTCATTCCATTCCGCGCCCTTCGGTGGCTCAGTGTATGGAGGTGATCGGCTTAATGGTAGCGGCAATGGACATAGTGCCATTTGCGTGCCTTCATCTCAGACCGCTGCAATTATGCATGCTAAGTCAGTGGAATGGGGATTACACAGATTTGTCCCCTCTGCTAAATCTGGATCAAGAGACCAGAGATTCTCTTCTCCGGTGGTTGTCTCGGGTCCGCCTGCCTGTATGACCTTTCGCAGGCCAGATTGGACAATTGTAACAACAGATGCCAGCCTTCTAGGTTGGGGTGCAGTCTGGAACTCCCTGAAGGCACAGGGATCGTGGACTCAGGAGGAGAAACTCCTTCCGATAAATATTCTGGAGTTAAGAGCAATATTCAATGCTCTTCTGGCTTGGCCTCAGTTAGCAACACTGAGGTTCATCAGATTTCAGTCGGACAATATCACGACTGTGGCTTACATCAACCATCAAGGGGGAACCAGGAGTTCCCTAGCGATGTTAGAAGTCTCCAAAATAATTCGCTGGGCAGAGACTCACTCTTGCCACCTGTCAGCAATCCATATCCCAGGCGTGGAGAACTGGAAGGCGGATTTTCTAAGTCGTCAGACTTTTCACCCGGGGGAGTGGGAACTCCATCCGGAGGTGTTTGCTCAATTGATTCATCGTTGGGGCAAACCAGAGTTGGATCTCATGGCGTCTCGCCAGAACGCCAAGCTTCCTTGTTACGGATCCAGGTCCAGGGACCCAGAAGCGATGCTGATAGATGATCTAGCAGCGCCTTGGTTCTTCAACCTGGCTTATGTGTTTCCACCTTTTCCTCTGCTCCCTCGACTGATTGCCAAAATCAAACAGGAGAGAGCATCAGTGATTCTAATAGCGCCTGCGTGGCCACGCAGGACCTGGTATGCAGACCTAGTGGACATGTCATCCTTTCCACCATGGACTCTGCCTCTAAGACAGGACCTTCTAATACAAGGTCCTTTCAATCATCCAAATCTAATTTCTCTGAGACTGACTGCATGGAGATTGAACGCTTGATTCTATCAAAGCGTGGCTTCTCCGAGTCAGTCATTGATACCTTAATACAGGCACGAAACCTGTTACCAGGAAAATCTATCACAAGATATGGCGTACATATCTTTACTGGTGTGAATCCAAGAATTACTCTTTTGCACAAGCGTCTGGCAGAAGTTCCAGATGTCCAGGCATTTTGTCAAGCTTTGGTTAGAATTAAGCCTGTGTTTAAACCTGTTGCTCCCCCATGGAGCTTAAACTTGGTTCCTAAAGTTCTTCAAGGAGTTCCGTTTGAACCCCTTCATTCCATTGACATTAAGTTTTTATCTTGGAAAGTTCTGTTTTTGATGGCTATTTCCTTAACTCGGAGATTTTTCATGCAGATAAGGTAGTTCTGCGTACCAAACCTGGGTTTTTACCTAAGGTGGTTTCTAACAAGAATATCAATCAAGAGATTGTTGTTCCATTATTGTGTCCTAATCCTTCTTCAAAGAAGGAACGTCTTTTACATAATCTGGACGTAGTCCGTGCCTTGAAGTTTTACTTACAAGCTACTAAAGATTTTCGTCAAACATCTTCCCTGTTTGTCGTTTATTCTGGACAGAGGAGAGGTCAAAAAGCTTCGGCAACCTCTCTTTCCTTTTGGCTTTGGAGTATTATACGCCTAGCCTATGAGACTGCTGGACAGCAGCCCCCTGAAAGAATTACAGCTCATTCTACTAGAGCTGTGGCTTCCACCTGGGCCTTTAAAAATGAGGCCTCTGTTGAACAGATTTGCAAGACTTGGTCTTCGCTTCACACTTTTTCAACATTTTACAAATTTGGTACTTTTGCTTCTTCGGAGGCTGTTTTTGGGAGAAAGGTTCTTCAGGCAGTGGTTCCTTCCTCTTAATCCCTGCCTTGTCCCTCCCATCATCCGTGTTATGCTTACCTGATAAGTTTATTTCTCTTGTAGTGTATCCAGTCCACGGCCTGCCCTGTCATTTTAAGGCAGGTCTAAAATTTAATTAAACTACAGTCACCACTGCACCCTATGGTTTCTCCTTTCTCTGTTTGTTTCGGTCAAATGACTGGATATGGCAGTTGGGGGAGGAGCTATATAGCAGCTCTGCTGTGGGTGATCCTCTTGCAACTTCCTGTTGGGAAGGAGAATATCCCATAAGTAATGGATGATCCGTGGACTGGATACACTACAAGAGAAATAAATTTATCAGGTAAGCATAAATTATGTTTTTCCCTTCTCTGAAAAACAAAAAATTATTTTGCGCTAAAATTTGTTTGAATCACAGAATTTAGAATTGCACTTATGAGCAATAGCGATCACAAGGTTTATATATATATTACCACTTGTATATTGAAAATTACAATTATAGCAAAACTAAGATATTGTCCCGATATGACAGATTTCCAAACTGTGAAAAGTTCCATTGAGTAAATGGATTTCCTGGAAAAATCACAGTGAACACAGAACAGAGTACCTCTGAGTAAATGCAAAAAATGCACCTTGGTCCAAACATCAGTAGGCCAGTATAGCCTCCACAAAGTGAGATATATTTCTTTAAATTAAGCCTTTATTCGTATGCTGCTCTCATTTACACTGAGTTCCTCCTCTCAGCGATATACAGATATATACAGATATATAGAGACAAAGAGATAAAAACAGAGCGCAAGAGCGAATCAAGTGAAGTTTATTTACAACAAGCAAATGCGCAAAATAAAACACACTTACTACAATGTGGTTAAAAACAGGCCTGTAAAATCATAGCACTAGCATCGAAGCATAGAGTCCTCAGTCACAGAATGCCGCTAACTGGCGTCTCTCGATCCCATGAGTGATTACTGGCCTGTGGCCTCAGGACGCTCCATGCTGGATTCGATTTACAGGCTGAAGTCTGCAGAGAAACTAGAGCTAGCATTCAACGTTGTAGAGAAAGCAGAATGTTGGCTGGCGGGTGACGTCACCGCTGCGTGTATTCCGGGTCAGTACCTGGTAGCCTTAGACTCATATGCAAACTCCTTCGATGGATGTCTTCTCAGCGGACTTGGGAAAATTCCGTGGACAGGTCTGGGGCACACGCTAATGCTATGATTTTACAGGCCTGTTTTTAACCACATTATAGTAAGTGTGTTTTATTTTGCGCATTTGCTTGTTGTAAATAATCTTCACTTGATTCACTCTTGCGCTCTGTTTTTATCTCTTTGTCTCTTCCCTTCTATACTGTATGTGTTCTTTATATGTTTGTCATTGTTCGTCCTTATTTATCTGTAATATCTGTCATAACTGCAGGAAATATTCATCTTCCAAGACAGCGCTATATAAAGAGCCCATGAAGACAAATAACCTGTTTGTTTTAAAGAAATACATTTTTTTATAGTGTCAAGTGATGGTGTTTGTAGATAATACCAATTGTGACAGAAGTAAACTATGTGGAATTTTACAAGGATTAGAACAGGATTCAGCATATTTATTGTCTAGTTAAAGGGATAGTCTAGTCAAAATGAACCTTTCATGATTCAGACAGAGCATGTCATTTTAAACAACTTTCTAATTTACTCCTATTGTCAATTTTTCTTCGTTCTCTTGGTATCTTTATTTGAATATATAAGCTTAGGATCTGGACCATTTTTGGTTCACCACCTGGGTAGCGCTTGCTGATTGGTGGCTACATTTAGACATCAATCAAAAAGCGCTACCTAGATGCTTAACCAAAAATAAGGCAGCTCCTATGCTTACATGCCTGCTTTTTCAAATAAAGATACCAAGAGAATGAAGAAAAATTGATAATCTATCCAGATTGAAAATTCCTTCGGGAATAGGGCCCTTAATTCCCCCCTGTATTTGTCTGTAAAATTTTGTCTTTTATTGTATTGTTTCTTTGTTGTACTTTTATCCTTACCCATGGGCAGCGCTGCAGAATCTGTTGGCGCTTTATAAATAAAGAATAATAATAATAATAATAATAATAATAGGAGTAAATTAGAAAGTTGCTTAAAATTGCATGCTCTATCTGAATCATGAAAGTTTAATTTTGACTAGACTGTCCCTTTAAGCATTGAATATATGTTTTAGGAAATTATTAACAAACACACCACATTATCACCTCTCTGCCTTATAAACATGAATTTGTGTTATATTATTGAAGAATCATAATGTAGTTGGATTGCTGCTGTTTTTGGTGTCACTTTCAGTTTAGTTGATTTTTTTCTGGTTTTAGGAAGGGCCAGTGACTTCTGCTGTTTCTTTAGCCTATTGGATAAAGGTTTTCAAAGATTATATGGAGGCAGGTCAGCCTCGGCCGCAGCAGATTACTGCTCATTCTACTAGGTCACTTACAACTTTTTGGGCTTTTTTAAATGAGGCCTCAGTTAATCTTATTTGCAAGGCAGCTACTTGGTCTTCTTTGCATATTTTTTTTCTAAATTCTCCATTTGGTTGTTTTTGCTTCTTCTGACGTTCTTCAGGCAGTTCTTTGATATTTTTGTTTGTTTGCTTATTTTAAGCGTATATATATATGGTTGTGGATTTAATTTCTCAATGAAAATAGATGTTTTTTAAATCCCTCCCTTTCTGTTGTTACTCGTGGACCCCACAGCTTGGGTATTAGTTCCCATGAGTAATGGATTGTGGACTCTCACCACCTCTATGAAAAAAATAATCTTTTATACTTACCTGATAAATTCATTTCTTTCATGGTGGTGAAAGTCTATAAGACCTCACCCTTGTGTTCCTTTTATGGCTCTCATTCCTTTCCATCTTAATATGAGGAGAAACCACGGCTTCATTCCTTACTTGTGGGAAATAAAGAACCTGGCCACCAGGAGGAGGCAAAGACACCCCAGCCAAAGGCTTAAATACCTCCTCCACTCCCTCATCCCCTAGTCATTCGTTGCCTTTTGTCACAGGATAATGACAGATAAGTGTCTTATGGAGGGTAGTACTCTTCAGTATGGGACTGGAGTTTTAAGTAGTCTTGTCAGCCTCTCAGTGAGAGCATTGGCAAATGTTAGGGTCTGGAGATGCAGGGAGAGTCTTTCTGCAAAACCCTCCAGACTTGTATTAACAGCTCTTAAGCAGGAGACTTCCGGTTTGGAGGCGGTGCGAGGTGGTTGGTTGCTGCTTCGCGCGCCGAAAACACAGGGCCTGCTACATCGCCCCAACGCTACTCCTCCTTGCGCTGCAATTTTTCCCTGCAGACCGGAGACTTGGCCTAAGGCTATCAGCGTGACCGAAGTCACAAGACAGAAGCGGCTTCGTTGTGGAAGCACCGCCGCCCTGGCGCGGCGTCTACCTTCTTTCTCACATAGCCCAACTTGTGAGGGGAACGCAGTGAGTGGAACTGTGTGAGAAAGCTACCGGGACGTGCAGCAGAGTTCGGTATACATCCCTCTCAGGGCTATCCCTCAAGAAAAGGCATCCAGCGAGAGAATTTAGGAATCGCTACACTGGGAACCCGGTTGGAAGACTGGTCGTGAGTACTAAAAGACTTATAGTGTCTGGGCCCCCCTGTCTATTCATGCTCATTATTTGGGTTATATCTCGCTTGGCTATATCTTACTAAGTCCGTCACTTAAGATCAAAAAAGAACAGCAGTATGTGCGCTACATAATGTTCTAACAGTGCAGTGTGAATAGTGGCCTGCTTCAGAGAGATTCAAAGCTGGGAAAAGTGCTCTTAAGATCTGCTACCAGATTGCCACCATTACCCACATCACACAATAAGTTACTCATGGGGTGACAGTGGTGCTGCTTTTTTGGGACTCTCAGAATACATTTAAAGGCTGTAAAAGAAATTTGGCATTAGAAAGTGAACAGCAGTTCCCAGGACCCTGACACAGGGTAGGAACACTGGCCCTGATACCCCCTCTATTAAAGGGACCGGCTTTCATTCTGGGTTACGAAGTTTTGCAATAAGCCCGGCCGCTGATGATAATGAACACAGGGCCCCTACTGATATTTCTCCATGGGAAAAGGATTTAATAATCTGATAGCCTAGTAACAGCTCCCAGGACCCTGACTCAGGGTAGGAACATAACCCTGGTATCAACCTCTATCTAAGGGCTATTACCATACATTTTGACCGAAGTTCCTCACCAATCTTTAATGGTACCCTTCAGACTATCTTTCTTCCTAAATAGAAGCCCAAGAAGAAAACTCAGCACAAGTGCCCCACAACACTGATACAGAGCAGGACTATAACATTGACACTAGTTTTGTTCTCTACTGCGGATACACATTTTGATATTAAGCCTTGTATTCGCCCTAATAGGGCTAAGTGAAGGAAGTTTAACACAGGAAGGTTGGATGTCCACAGAAGTATCTATTCCTGTATGATTTTGTGTCTGGTCATTAAGTGGATTACACCTAAGACTGTTTTTTTTTTCTTTTTTCCTTTTTTCCTATCTACATGAACATTGAGCAGTGTGCCTGGTAGTCCGCAAAAGTTATACTATCCTGTTTTTTTGGGGATGAAATGGTCTATTGTTAATGGACTATAAGAGTGCCCTGGAGACAGGTCACGCAAGACCACCTGATATTTAAGAGAGTCCTCAGATCTATTTTCAATAGTTTTCATATGCTGATGGTATTCTGCGTTAAGTTAGATAATGTTGTGATAAACGGAAGTTAGGTAAGCTGGTTAGTGGTAGTAAGCACTGATAATATTGCCACATGAGCTATAAATATAAGAATATTTAAGCAGTTCAATTTTGGGTTAGAGAACTTGGACACGACTTTTTAAAGGAAGTTCTCTCTCTTTCTTTTTTTTTTTTTTTTTTTTTTTTTCGCACGTTTCACATCTTCATTTAACTATTACACTATAACACAAGCCCTCATCCACGACAATATCCTCTGCCACGCTTAGGGGAAACAAGTGACAGCTGGAATCACACTTTCACCTTTTCATCACAGAGTAAATTTTCCCCCTCTTTTTTTTCCTATTACCTACTTTGTCACTAAATTATTTACCTATTTTTGCACACATCACACTTTCACCTTTAGTGTTGCACACTAACAAGTCCTCACTCACTGTATTGCATTCTGTCACATTGAGGGATAGTAAGTGACAGTCGGAGTCTCCCCACATTCTCAAATTCCCCCCCCCTCTTTTTTTTTTTTTTTTTTTTTTTTTTTCCTTTCTTCCGCCTTTTATTTTTATATCGTTCCTTCTCTTAACTTGAGCAATAAGTACACCATACATGGATAGATTTGTTACACAACATAAACAAACATCTCCGGCTATGCCTCCCAAACATAAAGACAAGAAATCTACTAAGTTATCTGAGAGCTCTTTAATAGTTCCACAAGAACAATATAATGGTATAGGCCCAAATTCTGACTTTTCTGAATTAGTTGAGCAGATTTCAAGGATGATCTCCCCGCAATTAGATGTTGTTAAACAAGAAATTAAACAAGATATAAATAATATTGTCCTGGAAGTGAGGCAGTTTACAGCTCGATTGGAGGAAATTGAGACTCGAATCTCAGACTCTGAAGATAGATTATATAAATGTGAGCAGTCCAATAAAGAATCTGGGTCGCAAATAGCTGTATTACAAGCTAAATTAGAGGACCTAGAGGACCGCTCGCGGCGAAACAATTTAAGAATTATTGGTCTTCCCGAATCCACAGAATACTCAGATCTAATTGCTTTTGTCTCAATTAAACTCCCTCAATTATTAAAAATGCCAGCTCCCCCGATGCCTATGATTATCGAAAGAGCTCACAGAGTGGGTCCAGTACGGCAAAATTCTGAAGGTATTACTAGACCCAGACCCATATTGGTTAAAATGCTAAACTTCCAGGACAAGATTAATATTCTTAGATACTACAGAAAAGCTAATCCATTAATATTAGAGCAACAAAAAGTATTAATCTTTCAAGATTTTTCCTCCGAAACTACGAATAAGAGGAAAGAAATGTCTCCCTTTTGTTCTCGACTTATGAAAGCAAACTATAATGTTAGGCTTGTCTATCCGGCAAGATTAATCATGATTATTGAGGGTCAAACAAGTATATTAAATAATACTGTAGAAGCGCAAAAGTTTTGTTTAGATAATGGCATTCCTTGAATGTTAAGGATTGGTTTGACTGATTGAAGTCATTTTTATGTTGGACTATGAGCAATTTTTTTAATGTAAAATTATTGTTGAAAAGAAGGTCTTTTCAAGAGTATGTATGTAAAGATGTATTTCTATTTTTGGTATATAAACGGGGGGGGGGCCTCCTTTTTTCCATCCTTTTTTTTTTTTCCCTGCATCCTTCCCACCCCTCTGCTCTTCGGTCCTATTATATTTTACGACTTGTAATTACTTGTTATGTTATAAATTGATGGCTTGTTTTAAAATGTCTTGCAGTATCTTAGTAAAATTGGATCGGGCATAGGGTCGATTAAAATTCTTTCCTGGAACGTGGGTGGGATTACTTCCCCTATCAAACGGAAAGCCGTAATAAAACTATTGGGATCACATAAGCCTGGTATTGCTATGCTTCAAGAGATTCATCTAAAAAGGCATGAAATTGATAAACTCAAATCTAGATGGGTGGGGGAGGTGGTCGCTGCCCCGTCACAGGTTAGGAAGAAAGGAGTGGCAATATTGATTAACAAAAATTTAAAATATAAAATAAATAAGAGCCAAATTGATCCAGAGGCCCGTTATCAAATTCTTGACATTGAAATAGAGAAGAGCTCCTTTATTCTCTGTAACATTTACGGCCCCAATCAACCTGATGTCAGGTTTTGGGAGGATTTAGCATTAGAATTAGTAGTATACAGAGGACGTAATGTCGTGATTGGAGGGGATTTCAATTTAACAGCGTATCCCAATTTAGACAGACTAAGTAGATCTAAAAGTACTAAGCGAGTTAAGAAAACACGAACACTACAAAAATTCTGTCATAAAGTAGGTGTATATGACATCTGGAGAAGTTTGAACCCAGATGTTAAAGCTTTTACATGTCTATCAAAAGGACATCAAGCGTTGTCGCGCATAGACATGTTTTTAATCTCTGAAAACTTAAGTGGTAAGGAGGTAAAGGCCGTTATTAAAGATATAGTTCTTTCTGACCACGCGGTGATAGCTTTAGAACTTAACTCTAAATCTCTTACACCTAGACCGAATAATAATTTCTTTTTTCCCAACCATTTACATAGTAACCTACATTTTCAAAATTGGTTAGCTAACAAATGGAGGGAATTTGAGAGTTATAACCATGACTATAAGGACAAGCCAGAAATACTCTGGGAGACTGGAAAGGCTGTGTTACGTGGGGATATTAAGGCGCACATGTGTGCTCTTAAAAAAAAATTTTTACAGAAAGAAATTCAACTTTCTAATAGTGTGAGGAACGCATACAACGCGTTCATAGCTGTTCCCTCCAAAAAGCTTGGAGAAAAATATACAAATTTAAAAACACAAAGGGATATCTTTCTTAAACAACAAATTATATCTGAAGACATAAGAAAGAAATCACTTTATGGTGGCTACTCAGGGAAAGCAGCAAAATATCTCGTTAAAATCACCAAAAAGAGATCTTCTAATTATATCACGGCAATTAGATCTGGGAAAAACAGATTTACCTCCAATCACGACATTCAACATACGTTTACAGACTTCTTTAAAAATCTTTATAAAGCTGAACCTCCCAATATAGAATCAAAAGAGAGGTTCTGGGATAATGTTAAGATTCCTAAATTGCCACAGGAGATAATTAATCAACTCAATGCCCCGATCTCTACACAAGAAATTCTTACTGGTATTACAACTGCCAAACTTAATAAAGCCCCCGGCCCCGACTCGCTCCCTGCCGAATTCTATAAGATCCTTGCAGATCAAATAGCCCCTACCTTACATAAGCTATTTAATTCTTATTATTCCGCAGATATCCCATGTTCCCAGTATTTTGCGGCATCTAATATAGCTTTAGTTCTCAAAAAAGAAAAAGATCCTGAAATTCCTTCTTCATATCGCCCTATTTCCCTATTAAAGTTTGATTATAAACTTCTTACGTCCATAATTGCAAAAAGATTGGCCCCCCACTTAAATAATATTATACATGATAATCAGGCTAGTTTCATGATGGGGAGAAGCCCGACAAAAAATATCCGTAAGGTTATGCTGGTACTGGACTATCTGCGGAATAATAAGAAAGTATTAAAAAAAGAAGATGCTGCTATTCTAACAGTCGACGCCGAAAAGGCTTTCGACTATATCTGCTGGGACCATCTTTTTTCGGCCTTGGAAAAGTTTGGCTTTTCCGGAAATTTCATAAATTTGATTAAGGCTATCTATAATAATCCATCCTCAGCAATCTTTATCAATGGTACTATTACGGATCGTTTTATTCTACAGAGAGGTACTAGGCAGGGATGTCCCCTTTCGCCTATCCTCTTCAACATATCATTAGAACCATTGGCGATCCTTCTTAGGCAACAGCTAGAAGGTATCCAGATTGGCAAACAAAAATATGTTCTTGCCCTGTACGCTGACGATTTACTCCTTTTCTTAGCCGGCCTAAAAGAAAGCCTTCCTAAGCTATTAGAATCAGTGCAAATATTTGCGTCATTTTCTGGTTACAAAATTAATCTTCAAAAATCCGAACTACTATGGATACACAGAACTGCCTGCCACGTACTAGATCACCCATTTAGAGAAGTTACTCAAATAAAATATTTAGGAATAATAATGTCAAAAGCTCCACACGAATGGTATGAGTTGAACTATGCTAAATTGTTCAATTATTGTAAGCAGAAATTGAATGACTGGGCCTCTCTTCCTATTTCTCTCTCTGCACGGATTATGCTTATTAAAATTATACTTTTACCTAAGTTAATATATCTTCTCCAAAATATACCTTTTCTTTTACATAAGGCAGACATAAAATTATTTAACCGAATATCTAATGAATTCCTCTGGAAAGGAAAAAGACCCCGAATTGCATTAAGTGCATTATCACTCTCTAAAGAGTCGGCGGGCCTCGCTTTCCCGAATATTACCCACTACAACATTGCTTCAATCGCAAAACTGGCGGCCGATTGGATCTCAGAGAAAGAATTTTTCACTGTTTTTGCTGGGGAGACAAACCTTGTCCACCCATTCAACTTAAAAGCTCTTCTACATTGCCCAATTCCACAACTCCCTCCGCTAATTGCTAAAATGCCGACGTTTAAAAACGTGATCCTGGCATGGCAGAAGTTCTGTGTAGAAATTGGCACAACCCCATTTGTTTCGGAATATCTCCCAATTCAGGGATGCCCAGGATTTGCTCCAGGTTTCACATATAAGGTTTTTGAGAGGTGGAAATTGAAAGGGCTGACCTCCTTAAAACAACTAGTTACTCCCAGTACAATAATTAGAACATTCCTCGACATCAGAGCAGAGTACGAGCTTCCTCAAACTGATCACTTTGCGTACTTACAAATAAAGCATTACATTACAGATCTTAAACTTAAATTCGGCTCTAATTGGACATATGCCCCGTTAAGGAGCTTAATGAATCAATATACCAGCGGGGCTTCGTCAATCTCTTCATTTTACCGGTTGATGTCGTTTTCCAAACACGAGGCCCAACTGGAGAAAATAGTATCTATTTGGAATAATACTTTTCCAGAGCTTAGGCCTCAACAAATCCAAGTAAGCCTGAACTTGTTGAATAAAACAGGAAATGCCTTAGCATGGCGCGAAAGGCATTTAAAAATGATTTATGCGACATATATCACCCCTGACAAATTGTCTAAATGGTATAGAAAAACTATCGGGTGTTGGAAATGCCAGGCTCAACAAGCAAATCTTTTACATTGTATCTGGTTATGCCCTAAAGTCCACCAGTTCTGGCTGAAAATAAAGTTCTGGTTGAATAAAATCTTAGATACAGAAATTAGGTTAGAGGCCCAAATGGTCATTTTCTTAGTTAAATTTTCACAACAGCAAAAGAATTATAAGCTAATTAATACCGTAATTTTACTAGCTAGGAATGCGATTCTGACATCTTGGAAGCTCTCCCACCTTCCTTCTTTCATAAAATTCAAAAAAGAAGTATTGAAACAATGTATGGTGGAACAATATGCAATATCTAAGTATAATGAGGTCCACATAAAGAGATTCCTAGAAAAATGGGGCCTAGTAATACTGTCACTTCCCTTTCAGGCACAGCAGCAATTAATTAAGCCACTTAGCCAATCGGCCTACATTCTTGAATTGATTAATGCGGGTAGATACCCAGCATTCTGGGCCGAATAGTGAGAGAGCAGAGAGGGTTGGGGGGCATTGCAGGTTTTTTTTTTTTTTTCCCTTCTCTCTTTCTTTCTTCCTTTTTCTGTGTCCTCCTTCCCCACCCCTTTCCACTTCCCTCCCCCCCCTGTATTGACATCACTTAAAAGTATGTTTAACCCACCCTAGGACAGATATTCATGTATTTACGTCCTTACAGAGATTAGCTTTATATATTCTCCAGGATAAATTCAAATTACGTGTTACACAGGCTATAACTTTCTTTGGCCATATTCCTTCTAATACAGAGTTCTTGGGACATCATTGTATCACTTACTGTTAAGCTGTGCTTTTTTTTTTCTTTTTGTTTCTTATTTAAAAATCATTGTTATTGTCTGAAATGCTCTATAATTTGTTAAGACTTGTCTCTCCTCTGTAAAGAATATTGTTTGTAATTTTGTTTCAAGGCCTGTATCAAGACGACTGTGTGTACGCTAACAATAAATAAATATTTAAAAAAAAAAAAAAAAAAAAAAAAAAAAACAGCTCTTAAGCAATCAGTGTTGACGAGTTTCACTGCCTGCTTCTGTCACTCAAGTCCATGTCAAGTGCGATGCTACAAGAGAGGCTGTGTGTCTGTTCCACGGCAGAGATTCCGGTAAGATCGTTTCATTTTATCTCATATGATAACGTAAAGAATACAGGGTCACAGTGTGACTCGTTTATCTGTATGAAATCAAGGGTTAATATCTCCGGAAGGAGGTTATTGAACAGAGGGGATTTACAGTGGGGTAAAAAAGTATTTAGTCAGCCACCAATTGTGCAAGTTCTCCCACTTAAGAAGATGAGAGAGGTCTGTAATTTTCATCATAGGTATACCTCAACTATGAGAGACAAAATGTGGAAACCAATCCAGACAATCAAATTGTCTGATTTGGAAAGATTTGGTCAATATCAAACGTTCATCTCAATACTTTGTTATATATCCTTTGTTGGCAATGACAGAGGTCAAACGTTTTCTGTAAGTCTTCACAAGGTTGTCACACACTGTTGCTGGTATGTTGGCCCATTCTGCATGCAGATCTCCTCTAGAGCAGTGATGTTTTGGGGCTGTCGCTGGGCAACACAGACTTTCAACTCCCTCCAAAGGTTTTCTATGGGGTTGAGATCTGGAGACTGGCTAGGCCACTACAGGACCTTGAAATGCTTCTTACGAAGCCACTCCTTCGTTGCCCGGGCGGTGTGTTTGGGATCATTGTCATGCTGAAAGACCCAGCCACGTTTCATCTTCAATGCCCTTGCTGATGGAAGGAGGTTTGCACTCAAAATCTCACGATACATGGCCCCATTCATTCTTTCATATACATGGATCAGTCGTACTGTTCCCTTTGCAGAGAAACAGCCCCAAAGCATGATGTTGCCACCCTATGCTTCACAGTAGGTATGGTGTTCTTTGGTTGCAACTCAGCATTCTCTCTCCTCCAAACACGACGAGTTGTGTTTCTACCAAACAGTTCTACTTTGGTTTCATCTGACCATATGACATTCCCCCAATCCACTTCTGGATAATCCAAATGCCCTCTAGCATACTTCAGACAGGCCTGGACATGTACTGGCTTAAGCAGGGGGACACGTCTGGCACTGCAGGATCTGAGTCCCTGGCGGCGTAGTGTGTTACTGATGGTAACCTTTGTTACGTTGGTCCCAGCTCTCTGCAGGTCATTCACTAGGTCCCCCCCGTGTGGTTCTGGGATGTTTACTCACCATTCTTGTGATCATTTTGACCCCACGGGGTGAGATCTTGCATGGAGCCCCAGATCGAGGGAGATTATCATTGGTCTTGTATGTCTTCCATTATCTAATTATTGCTCCCAAAGTTGACTTCTTCACACCAAGCTGCTTGCCTATTGCAGATTCAGTCTTCCCAGCCTGGTGCAGGTCTACAATTTTGTTTCTGGTGTCCTTCGACAACTCTTTGGTCTTCACCATAGTGGAGTTTGGAGTGTGACTGTTTGAGGTTGTGGACAGGTGTCTTTTATACTGATAAGTTCAAACAGGTGCCATTAATACAGGTAATGAGTGGAGGACAGAGGAGCCTCTTAAAGAAGAAGATACAGGTCAGTGAGAGCCAGAAATCTTGCTTGAAAATTACAGGCCTCTCTCATCTTCTTAAGTGGGAGAACTTGCACAATTGGTGACTGACTAAATACTTTTTTGCCCCACTGTATACATAGCTTGCTTTATTACGTTTTGTGCTGCTATATGTGTGAGATGAGGCTCAGGCAGGTGTGGAACATTTAGATTTTACTTTTGTTTTTTCTGCGTGGACTGTTATTTGGCGCTTTTCTCTCTTGGAGCAGGGGCTGTCCTGCATTGCACTCAATGTGACTGGGTGTGGTCTCATTGACTTCCTCTTTCCTGACTGTACGGTTTACAGGAGAAGAAGCAGTTTCACTGTGGGGCCTGGGTCATAGGAGGTGGTGAGTGTCCCGACCATTGGGGGTATAAAGGTGCCATTTATCTTGTTGTAGTGTCTATTTTAAAAGCGTAAGCTGATGCGTTAGAGGGTACTCCCTCTTTTCCTAAGGCTAATACCTGTTTTTATTATGAGGAGGCTACGGTATACCTGCCTGCTCAATTATGTTCCACATGCCTCAATAAGGTAGTTATATCTAAAAAGACAAAGATGTTTAGTACCACAGAGCCGTCCACCTCTGAGGGATCTCCGTCCCATGAGGTGCGTTCCCTGCAGTCATCTCCTACTACAAATGCAGCCTCCCATTGCACTGCTAATCCTCCTTTGGGAGGGGCCCTTTTATCGCCAGACTTTTCTGAACAGTTACAAATGACAGTTTCTGCAGCCTTCAGTGCTTTACCTCGCCCTGCTAAGCACAAGCGAAAGGTTAAATATTGCTATCCTTCCCAGGGGTCATCTACCAATTTGTTGGATTTATCTGATACTAGATTATCCGCTGATGAAGATGCCTCTGATAGTTCAGAGGAGGCTCTTTCTGGGTCGGAATCTGCTGCCTCTAAACCTCCGGCTGCAGAGGAACCAGATTTTAGATTTAGGATCAAGCACTTATGCTTTCTGTTAAAAGAAGTGTTGGCTACGTTAAAGGTTCCGGAACCTAAATTGCCAGAGGAACCTTCTAGGTTTATGAGGACAGAGTGGTGCCACAGACTTTCCAGGTTCCTGTAAATATGGCAAATGTTGTTAAGAATTAATGGGAGAGACTTGGTTCTTCTTTTTCCCCTTCTTCGTTTAAAAAATTGTTCCCCGTTCCAGACTCTCAATTAGGAAACTCTATTAAGGAAGATGTATCAGCACATGGGGTACTTGTTTCAGCCTGCAATGGCAGTTGCTGCAGTAGCTGGCTGAAGTCTTGGTCTGCAGACATGACTTCAAAATCTTGATTGCTTTCCCTTCCATTTAAGGGGAAGATTATTTTCGGTCCAGGCCTGGATTCTATCATATCCACAGTCACTGGGGGCAAGGGTGCCTTTCTACCGCAGGATAAGATGAATAAACCTAAAGTACAAGGTCCTAATTTTCGTCCCTTTCGTTCAGATAAATCCCAACGCCAGCAGCCCTCCACGAAGCCTGATCAGCCCAAGGGAACTTGGAAACCATCTCAATCTTGGAATAAATCCAAGCAGAACAAGAAGCCCACCAAAACAAAGTGAAGGGGCGGCACCCTAATCCGGCGTTGGATCGTGTTGGGGGCAAACTATCTCTCTTTGCGGAGGCTTGGTTGGGAGACGTGCAAGACCCTTGGGTCCTAGTGGTCATCGCTCAGGGTTACAGGATAGGTTTCAAATCTCATCCACCCAGGGGCGGATTCCTCTTATCTAACCTGTCTTCAAGACCAGAAAAACGAGAAGCTTTTTTTAGGGTGTATGAGGGATCTCGCCTACCTAGGAGTAATTGTGCCGGTACCTCTATCAGAGAGAGGTCTAGGGTACTATTCAAACCTTTTTGTGGTCCCAAAGAAGGAGGCTACGTTTTGCCTGATTCTAGAACAAAAGTGCCTAAACAAGTTTCTGTCAGTCCCATCATTCAAGATGGAGACTATAAGTTCTCTTCTGCCCTTAGTTCAAGAGGGACAGTTGATGACTACAATAGACTTGAAGGATGCTTACCTACATGTGCCAATACACAAGGATCACTTCAAGTTCTTAAGATTCGCCTTTCTGGATCAGCACTTCCAGTTTGCAGCTCTTCCTTTTGGTCTGGCTACTGCTCCAAATGTCTTTACGTAGGTTCTGGGGGCTCTGCCTGCGGTGGTCCAGAGGTATTACAGTAGCGCCATACTTATACGATATCCTGGTCCAGGCTCCCTCCTGCCGGCTGGCAGAAGACCATTCCAGAGCTGCTCTTCTTCAATCTCATGGATGGAAGATAAACTTAGGAAAGAGTTTTCTGGTGCCCAGTACCAGGGTGGAATTCCTGGGCACGGTAATAGATTCCATATCCATAAGGATATTCCTTACAGACCAGAGACGTTGCAAAATTTCTTCCAATTTTCTTGCTCTCCAGACCTACTCAAGGCCATCTGTGGCCCTGTGTATGGAGGTAATTGGGCTCATGGTGTCCAGCATAGATATCATTCCATTTGCCAGGTTCCACCTCAGACCTCTTCAACTGAGACAATGGAACGACAACCACTCGGATCTGTCTCAACAGATTTCTCTGGACAACCGGTTGAGAAAATCGCTCTCTTGGTGGCTCTGTCCAGATCGACTGTCCCAAGGGACATCCTTCTTGATATCATCCTGGGAGATTGTGACTACGGACTCAAGTCTCTCAGGATGGGGAGCCGTTTGGGTAGCCAGGATGGCACAGGGCTGGTGGACTTGAGAGGAATCTCTTCTCCCAATCAACATTTTGGAACTTCGAGCGATCTTCAACGCTCTGAAGGCTTGGCCTCTTCTGGTTTTATCCCAGTTTATTAGATTCCAATCGGACAACATTACCTCGGTGGCTTACATCACCATCAGGGGGGAACAAGGAGCTCCATAGCAATGAGGGAAGTATCTTGGATTCTTGAATAGGCGGAGGCCCACAACTGCTTGCTGTCAGTGATCTACATTCTGGGTGTTGACAAATGGGAAGCAGACTTCCTCAGCAGACAATCCTTTCATCCGGGAGAATGGTCTCTCCATCCCGAGATGTTTGCTGAGATTTGCAACAGATGGGGGACGCCGAAGATAGATCTCATGGCGTTCCGACTCAATTCCAAGCTACCCAGATACGGGTCGCGGTCCAGGAATCCACAGGCGGAGCTGATAGATGCATTAGCAGTGCCTTGGAGGTTCAAATTAGTTTACATTTTTCCTCCATTACCACTTCTACCTCGGGTAGTGGCCCGCATCAAGCAGGAGCAAGCTTCGGCAGTTCTAATTGCTCCATAGTGGCCGCGAAGGATGTAGTTTGCGGACCTGGATGTCCTCATCTCCTCCATGGAGGTTACCTTGTCGCAGAGATCTGCTGAAACAGGGTCCTTTTGTTCATCAGAATCTAGATTTTCGGAGGCTGACTGCGTGGAGATTGAACGCTTAGTCCTAGCCAAGAGAGATTTTTCTGAGAGAGTGATTGATACTCTCATTCAAGCTAGAAAGCCGGTTACTCGTCGCATTTATCATAAGGTGTGAAGGACCTACTTATTCTGGTGTGAGGAGTGTGGATTCCCGTGGCATAAGGTCAGAGTGTCCAGGATTCTTTCCTTTCTCCAAGATGGTTTGGAGAAGTGACTTGCCGCTAGTTCCTTGAAGGGACAGATCTCGGCTCGATCTGTTTTATTACACAAGAGGCTTGCTGAGCTTCCGGATATACAGTCTTTTGATCAAGCTCTGTCTAGAATCAGTCCTGTGTTTAGACATTCCGCTTCTCCCTGGAGTTTAAATCTGGTTCTTAAGGTTTTGCAGAGGGCTCCATTTGAGCCCATGCATTCAGTTGACATTAAGTTACTGTCTTGGACAGTTATTTTTCTATTGGCTATAGCTTTGGCTCGTAGAGTCTCTGAGATGGCGGCCTTGCAATGTGAGCATCCTTACCTAGTTTTTCATGCTGACAGGGTTGTTCTTCACACTGGGTTGGGTTTTCTCCCTAAGGTTGTGTCTGATTGTAACATCAATCAGGAGATTGTGGTTCCTTCCTTGTGTCCTAATCCTTCTTCTTTGAAGGCAAGATTACTTCATAATCTGGATGTGGTTCGGGCTTTGAAATTCTATCTCAGGCCACAAAGGATTTTAGACAGACTTCGTCATTGTTTGTTGTCTATTCTGGGAAGCGCAGAGGGCAGAAGGTTTCTTCCACTTCCCTATCCTTTTGGTTGAGGAGCATTATTCGATTAGCATGTGAAACAGTGGGACATAAGACTCCTCTGAGAATTACGGCTCATTCAACTAGGACTGTGGCTTTATCTTGGGCCTTCAAGAATGAAGGCAGATTTGTAGGGCGGCTACCTGGTCCCCCTTACATACCTTTTCAAAGTTTTACAGCACCACAGCCTGCAAAACCTTTTGGGAGAAAGTTTTTGCAGGCTGTCGTGTCCCCAGAATAGAGTCCGCCTCTTTTTTACCCTCCCATTTTTCATTCAGTGCCCTCTAGAGCTTGGATATATGTTTCCTACAAGTAAGGAATGAAGCTGTGGACTCTCCTCATATTAAGATGGAAAACATAAATTCTGCTTACCTGATAATTCCTTTCCATCTGTATGAGGAGAGTCCACGACCCCCGCCCGTTTTCTCCGTTGGGCTGACCAAAATTTTTTTGCTCAGAGCAGGCGGACAGGGTTATGGAGTAGCGGTCCAGAAACACGGGCCGTCAAGCTCCGTTAAAACACAACATAAACTATATTCATTTACTATAAGGGGTTTATATATATTCAAAATATGTTATATGGAAATATATAAGTGCATTTCCAATATAATATATGTTCTGGGTTTTTTTTATTTTACTTTTTAACCAGAATTTTAGGATTGCCCATGCATGCTTTATTTAAAGGGACATAAATCTCAAAAATGTTCCTTCATGATTCAAATAGAACATACCACTTTAAACAATTTTCCAATTTACTTCTATTATCTAATTTCCTTAGTCATTTTGGTATTCTTTGTTGAAAAGCAGTAGGTTCAGGATCTAGGAGCTTAGCTATAGCTGCTGATTGGTGGCTGCACACATATGTCTCTTTTCATTGGGTTACTAATGTGTTCAGCTAGCTCCCAGTAGTGCATTGTCACTCCTTCAACAAACGATACCAAGAGAATAAAGCAAAATTGATAATATTATTAAATTGGAAAGTTGGCTAAAATGACATTCATGAAAGAAAAAAAACGTGCTTTATGACCCTTTAATTTAAAGAGAAAAAAAATCTGTTGTTTGGTTTGGTTTTTGTGGTTAATATTAAGGCACAAGATTCCTTGGAAGAATGGAAAATAAGTGTAATGACCTTTTAAAAACCATAATCAAAAAACTGTTAGATTCCGAATGGAAAATAATCTGCTATGCAGTGGCTTTTATTTTTTAGAATAAATAGTGGGGATGGAAAAGAATAATGTTGGGCAGATGTAACACACAACTCTGCTTCTGATTCTCATTGAAAAGAAGGTGTGTTCATTGTAATTGTATAAATGTATTATCTATTGCCGGGCGTATTCATTTTCTGCGCTTTTAACAAGGGAACCTTTAAATGATGAGATTAATAAACTGCTGTGTGTTTATAGTTTCCTCGCTGAGCTGCGCAAGCATAAAATGATCGCTCAGTGAAACATAAAGTATTAAACTTACATTTCAGACACCTTTTGGCAAAAGCATTAACTTTTATTATCCAAGAAGTTTTGATTTGGGAATAAAGGGACTACTTAAAGGGACACTGAACCCAGTTTTTTTCTTTTGTGATTCAGAGAGAGCAGCAATTTTAAGCAACTTTCTAATTTACTCCTATTATCAAATGAGACTGCCCTTACCAAGGTTACAAACGATCTTCTCTCTGCTAAAAGTAATGGCCACTCCTCTATACTCATCTTGACCTCTCAGCTGCCTTCAACACAGTTGACCACCCCCTCCTTCTACAGACCCTTAGCTCTTTTTGCCTCTGTGACACTCTCTTTCCTGGATTCACTCCTATCTTTCCCACAGGTCTTTTTCTGTGTCATTTGCCGGCGACTCCTCCTCTCCTATGCCTCGGTCTGTTGGAGTACCTCAAGGATCTGTTCTGGGTGCTCTACTCTTCTCCATCTATACTTCTTCGCTGGGTAAACTTATCAACAGTTATGGCTTCAAATATCACCTCTATGCTGATGACACCCAGATCTACCTCTCCACCCCTGCTCTCTCTCCCTCTGTCCTCTCTCATGTCAGCGACTGCTTATCTGGCATTTCTTCCTGGATGGCCTCTCACCACCTAAAGAATAACATGTCCAAGACTAAGCTCCTTCTTATCCCCCCTCAAGTTCTACACCGACTTCTGACTTCTCTATCCCTGTTGACGGCATCACCATTTCCCCATCGCCCCATGTCCGCTGCCTCGGAGTCACACTTGACTCAAATCTATCCTTCGTCCCCCATATCCAATCGCTTTCTACATCCTGCCGCAACAATCTACGCAATATTTCCAAAATTCTCCCTTTTCTGAGCGCTGACAACACAAAGCAAATAATCCACTCCCTTGTTAACTCCCGACTTGACTACTGCAATAACCTACTCGCTGGCCTTCCTCTATCCCGCCTCTCTCCCCTTCAATCCATCCTAAATGCCTCAGCCAGGCTGATCCACCTTTCCCATCGATCTGCATCTGCTGCACCTCTCTGCGAGTCCCTTCATTGGCTCCCCATTCACAGCAGAATTAAATTCAAAATTCTCACCCTTACATACAAAGCTCTCACCAACGCCGCTCCCCTCTACCTATCCTCTCTAATACACAAGTATACTCCAGCCCGTCCACTAAGATCCAACAATGACCTGCTCCTTGCATCCGCAACTATCACCTCCTCTCAGGCTAGACTGCAGGACTTCTGTCGTGCAGCACCTACCCTCTGGAACACTCTCCCTCATCTTGTCACGCTTTGCCCTAATCTGTCTTCTTTTAAATGTTCCCTGAAGACTTTTCTGTTCAGAGAAGCCTACCACCCAACTCAACAATAAATTAATTTCACTTACCTAACATTTCCCTCATCTAACTCTGTATTAACATTTTTCCAAATCTTGCAGTCCTCACCTCCTGTTTCTCAACCTCCTACCCTTCTAGATTGTAAATTCCCACAGGAATAGGGCCCTTAATCCCTCCTGTATGTGTTTGTAAATTTTGTCCTGTCTCTTACAAGTATTGTTTTATTTAAAGGGACACTGTACCCAAAAATTTTCTTTCATGATTCAGATTGAGCATGAAATTTTAAGCAACTTTCTAATTTACTCCTATTATCAAATTTTCTTCATTATTTTGGTATCTTTATTTAAAATGCAAGAATGTAAGTTTAGATGCCGGCCCATTTTTGGTGAACAACCTGGGTTCTCCTTGCTGATTGGTGGATAAATTCATCCACCAATAAAAAATTGCTGTCCAGAGTACTGAACCCAAAAAAGCATAGATGCCTTCTTTTTCAAATAAAGATAGCAAGAGAACAAAGAAAAATTGATAATAGGAGTAAATTAGAAAGTTGCTTAAAAATGCATGCTCTTTCTGAATTACAAAACAAAATTTTTGGGTTCAGTGTCCCTTTAAATTAATTGTATCCATGAACAGCGCTGCGGAATATGTTGGCGCTTAATAAATAAAGTATAATAATAATAATAATAATAAAATGTTCTTTATTCTCTTGGTATCTTTATTTGAAATGCAAGAATGTAAGTTTAGATGCCGGCCCATTTTTGGTGAACAACCTAGGTAGTCCTTGCTGATTGGTGGATAAATTCATCCACCAATCAAAAACTGCCGTCCAGAGTTCTGAACCAAGAAAAAAACTTAGATGCCTTCTTTATCATATAAAGATAGCAAGAGAACGAAGATACATTGATAATAGGAGTAAATTAGATAGTTGCTTAAAATTGCATGCTCTATCTGAATCACAAAAGAAAAAAATTGGCTTCAGTGTCCCTTTAAAAAATAAAATAATCTAACGTCTCAAAGGAATATTCACAATGTATTCGTTTATTGTATTATATTTAGCCCAATGGCTAGCAGAGACGACTATAATCCATTGTCTACCATGTGTGCCGCAGCAGTCTATGGCATACAGGGGGTTAAGACATTTCATCTTTAAAGGGACCGTCTACACCAGAATTTTTATTGTTTTAAAAGATAGATAATCCCTTTATTACCCATTCCCCAGTTTTGCATAACTAACACATTTATAATAATATACTTTTAACCTCTGTGATTATCTTGTATCTAAGCCTCTGCAAACTGCCTCTTTATTTCAGTTCTTTTGACAGACTTGCAGTTTAGCCATTCAGTGCCTGCTCCCAGATAACTTCACGTGCACAAGCACAGTGTTATCTATATGAAATACGTGAACTAACACCCTTTAGTGGTGAAAAACTGTTAAAATGCATTCTGAAAAGAGGTGGCCTTCAAGGTCTAAGAAATTAGCATATGAACTTCCTAGGTTAAGCTTTCAACTAAAAATACCAAGAGAACAAAGCAAAATTGGTGATAAAAGTAAATTGGAAAATTGTTTAAAATTACATGCCCTATCTGAATCATGAAAGTTTATTTTGGCCTAGACTGTCCCTTCAAATGAATATTAAACTCAAAACCTCAATTTCCCATAAAATGTTTGTGCAGACAAATTCTGATATACGGTCAATATTTATTGAATATTTGATCAACTTTCCAGTCATTTAACACTCAAAATTGTGTTTTTAACCATGTCTCCAGTGAGTGTAGAGTAGAGTAGAGTGCATTCTACAGGATCCAGCACAATGACCCTGCAACATTATACATAGTGATTGCTTGAACAATGCAATATATCTATCCCAACTGGCCGATAGATAGATAAAGAGAAAGACATAAATATATAGAGATAGATAGATAGACTTTAAAGAGTCAGACAAGTAAATGCGTTGCTGGGTATAAGAGCATGTTACTATTTCACTATTGTTTGCATATAACTATGTTCTTAAAGGTCATTTTAATCAACTTTCCAATTTACTTCTGTTATCTGTTTTGATTGGTTTTCTTGGTATCCTTTGTTAAATAATAATCCTAGGTGACCTCACGAGCATGTACGTGTCTAGCCATCTTTTAGCAGTTTTTGCAACAATGTTTATACACAGCTGCAAACACCGCTGTCATAGACTGCTAAAGACACGTGGATGCTCCTAAGCACCTATTAGCTTACCTAATTTTACTCTTCAACTAAGGATACTAAAGACAAAGTAGATTTGATAACATAAGTGTAGCCTAACAATTATAAATGCTCAAGTAACAGATTAACAACGTCTTGTCATACCAGCAACCGTGATTCTCTTATATTTGCATGTTTCATAATTCCCTTAACTTTCTCTTCACCTACAATTATAGATCATCCCTACACATGCCTGACTTAAAGGGATATGAAACCCATTTTTTTTTTTATTTCATGTCTCAGATAGAGCAGCAATTTTAAGCAACTTTCTAATTTATTCCCATTTTTGGTTCAGCACTTGGGTAGCTGTTGCTGATTGGTGGCTAATGTAGCGGCCAATCAGAAAGCACTACCCAGTTGAACCAAAAATGGGCCGATACCAAGAGAACGAAGGAAAATTGATAATAGGAGTAAATTAAAAAGTTGCTTAAAATTGCCTGCTCTATCTGAATCATGAAAGAAAAAAAAGAGAGGAAAAAAATAATAAATATAAAATAAAAAAATAAGTATAATTTGTTACTGGCAGACTAGCTGCCCGTAAGAAAGATGGCTGAGTACTGGGAGAGGGTTAGAGAGCTGTTTTGGGGGAGGGGGATTAGGGAGGTGTGTGGGTGAGGAGGGATCCCTACATGACAGAAATAAAAAATAGATATATATTAGATAACTAAAATCCCCAAACTGCATACTGGCAGACTGTCTGCCAGTACCTAAGATGGCGGCGACCATTGTGGGGCGGGGGGGCTATTTGGGTAGGATCAGGGGGTGGGAGTGTGATCTCTACACTAACACAAATATTATCCTTACAAGCTACCTGATTAACCCCTTCACTGACAGATAAAAACTAATTGCAAAGCCATGTATGTCTGCTGTTTCTAAAGAAAGAGAGATCCAGAGAAACTTTTACAACCATTTGTCTTATCACTGCAGTCGTTGTGTGTAAATAATTTCAGTGAGAAACCCAAAGATTGTGAAAAAGTTAACAATTATTTTGATATGATCGTGGCCAACTAGTGGCATCCAATATACCAAAATGGGCCTAGATCAATACCTTGGGTTTTCTACTTTAAAAACATAGATATCATTTTCATAGATAAACCAAAAAAAACAAAAAGCTCTATTTCTGTTTTAATGGAGTAATAGTTTTAAAAAATCCCTTTATTTTGGGCAAGTTTTCTCTGAAATTGTTGATAGTGAATTGGTAAAGTGGAATTTTTTTAAACATTTTTTTAGTTTGTTCGGGTTTGTTTGTTTTATCATACAATATATCTGAATTGTGAGCAATTTATTTCGTCTTTCATGTTTCTTTAACAAAAATGAGGAAAAAAAGAGCCCAAACTCCCAGTGTATATAATATGTTTTAATTTGAAGAAACAAAAGTATATTTCTCCTGTTAAGTGTAGTCAGTCCACGGGTCATCCATTACTTATGGGATTATATCTCCTCCCCAACAGGAAGTGCAAGAGGATCACCCAAGCAGAGCTGCTATATAGCTCCTCCCCTCTACGTCATACCCAGTCATTCTCTTGCACCTAACTAATAGATAGGACGTGTGAGAGGACTGTGGTTATTAAAATTAGTTTTTATATCTTCAATCAAAAGCTTGTTATTTTAAACAGCACCGGAGTGTGTTGTTTTTTCTCAGGCAGCATTAGAAGAAGAATCTACCTGAGTTTATGTATGATCTTAGCGGTCGTAACTAAGATCTATTTGCTGTTCTCTGCCATTCTGAGGAGTGAGGTAACTTCAGATCAGGGGACAGCGGGCAGGGTTCACCTGCAAGGAGGTATGTTGCAGTATATTATTTTCTAAGGAATGGAATTGACTGAGAAAATACTGCTAATACCCATATAATGTAAGTGCAGCCTTAAATGCAGTAATAGCGACTGGTATCAGGCTGATATGTTTGTATGTTACACTGAGGTATTTCTGGGGAATGGAACTTCACTAAGAAAATACTGTGTACATTTAACTTATATTTGAGCCTCCACTGCAGTGTAAGCGACTAGCAGCAGGCTTATTAGTATCATTTCATAATTTTATTTTAAAACGTTTACTGGCATGTTAATCGTTTTTGTACAAGCTTTGGTTCGTATAAAACCTGTTATTAAGTCAATTTCTCCTCCTTGGAGTTTGAATTTGGTTCTGGGGGCTCTTCAAGCTCCTCCGTTTGAACCTATGCATTCATTGGACATTAAATTACTTTCTTGGAAAGTTTTGTTTCTTTTGGCCATCTCTTCTGCTAGAAGAGTTTCTGAATTATCTGCTCTTTCTTGTGAGTCTCCTTTTCTGATTTTTCATCAGGATAAGGCGGTGTTGCGAACTTCTTTTAAATTTTTACCTAAGGTTGTGAATTCTAACAACATTAGCAGAGAAATTGTGGTTCCTTCATTATGTCCTAATCCTAAGAATTCTAAGGAGAGATCATTGCATTCTTTGGATGTAGTTAGAGCTTTGAAATATTATGTTGAAGCTACTAAGAATTTCCGAAAGACTTCTAGTCTATTTGTTATCTTTTCCGGTTCTAGGAAAGGTCAGAAGGCCTCTGCCATTTCTTTGGCATCTTGGTTGAAATCTTTAATTCTTCATGCTTATGTTGAGTCGGGTAAAACTCCGCCTCAAAGGATTACAGCTCATTCTACTAGGTCAGTTTCTACTTCCTGGGCGTTTAGGAATGAAGCTTCGGTTGATCAAATTTGCAAAGCAGCAACTTGGTCTTCTTTGCATACTTTTACTAAATTCTACCATTTTGATGTGTTTTCTTCTTCTTAAGCAGTTTTTGGTAGAAAAGTACTTCAGGCAGCTGTTTCAGTTTGATTCCTCTGCTTATAATTTCAGTTTTTTTCATTATAAGATTTAAACTTTATTTTGGGTGTGGATTATTTTTAGCGGAATTGGCTGTCTTTGTTTTATCCCTCCCTCTCTAGTGACTCTTTTGTGGAAGATCCACATCTTGGGTAGTCATTATCCCATACGTCACTAGCTCATGGACTCTTGCTAATTACATGAAAGAAAACATAATTTATGTAAGAACTTACCTGATAAATTCATTTCTTTCATATTAGCAAGAGTCCATGAGGCCCACCCTTTTTATGGTGGTTATGATTTTTTGTATAAAGCACAATTATTCCAATTCCTTATTTCTCCTGTTAAGTGTAGTCAGTCCACGGGTCATCCATTACTTATGGGATTATATCTCCTCCCTAACAGGAAGTGCAAGAGGATCACCCAAGCAGAGCTGCTATATAGCTCCTCCCCTCTACGTCATACCCAGTCATTCTCTTGCACCTAACTAATAGATAGGACGTGTGAGAGGACTGTGGTTATTAAAATTAGTTTTTATATCTTCAATCAAAAGTTTGTTATTTTAAACAGCACCGGAGTGTGTTGTTTTTTCTCAGGCAGCATTAGAAGAAGAATCTACCTGAGTTTATGTATGATCTTAGCGGTCGTAACTAAGATCTATTTGCTGTTCTCGGCCATTCTGAGGAGTGAGGTAACTTCAGATCAGGGGACAGCGGGCAGGGTTCACCTGCAAGGAGGTATGTTGCAGTATATTATTTTCTAAGGAATGGAATTGACTGAGAAAATACTGCTAATACCCATATAATGTAAGTGCAGCCTTAAATGCAGTAATAGCGACTGGTATCAGGCTGATATGTATGTATGTTACACTGAGGTATTTCTGGGGAATGGAACTTCACTAAGAAACTACTGTGTACATTTAACTTATATTTGAGCCTCCACTGCAGTGTAAGCGACTAGCAGCAGGCTTATTAGTATCATTTCATAATTTTATTTTAAAACGTTTACTGGCATGTTAATCGTTTTTCTCTGAGGTACTTGGTGATAAAAAATTTTGGGCATTATTTTTCCACATGGCTTTCGTTATTTATGAATAAATTCAGTTTGCTGAGCTTCCCCACTGCTATAATATGAGTGGGAGGGGCCTATTTTGGCGCTTTCTTGCGCAGTAAGAATTCACTCACAGTCTTCCTATTCCTTCCTCCATGATCCAGGGCGTCTCTACATAGCCCAGGGGTCTCCTAAACTAGTTTTGAGGGAGGTAATCACTCACAGCAGACCTGTGAGACTGTGCTTTTGACTGTGATAAAACGTTTTATATCTGTTATCCGTTTTTGGGTATTAAGGGGTTAATCATCCATTTGCTGGTGGGTGCAATCCTTTGCTAATTTATTGCATTTATTGTGAAAATTTGGTTGCTATAACAAATTTGGTTCATTGTAATTCTACTGTGACAGTTTATTAGTGTTTCTTAAAGGCACAGTAACGTTTTTTATATTGCTTGTAAATTTATTTCAAAAGTTTTTTTCCAAGCTTGCTAGTTTCATTGCTAGTCTGTTAAACATGTCTGACACAGAGGAAACTCTTTGTGCAATATGTTTAAAGGCCAATGTGGAGCCCAATAGAAATTTGTGTACTAATTGCATTGATGCTACTTTAAATAAAAGTGTACATGTAAAGAAAATTTCACCAGACAACGAGGGGGAAGTTATGCCGACTATCTCTCCTCACGTGTCAGTACCTGCGTCTCCCGCTCGGGAGGTGCGTGATATTGTGGCGCTAAGTACATCAGGGCGGCCCATACAAATCACTTTGCAAGACATGGCTAATGTTATGACTGAAGTGTTATCTAAATTGCCAGAAATTAGGGGTAAACGCGACCACTCTGGGGTGAGAACAGAGTGCGCTGATAATATTAGAGCCATGTCTGATACTGCGTCACAATATGCAGAACATGAGGACAGAGAGCTTCATTCTGTGGGTGACGGATCTGATCCAAGTAAACTGGACTCAGACATTTCAAATTTTAAATTTAAGCTTGAGAACCTCCGTGTATTGCTAGGGGAGGTATTAGCGGCTCTGAATGATTGTAACACGGTTGCAATTCCAGAGAAAATGTGTAGGCTGGATAGATACTATGCGGTACCGGTGTGTACTGATGTTTTTCCTATACCTAAGAGGCTTACAGAAATTATTAACAAGGAGTGGGATAGACCCGGTGTGCCTTTTTCACCCCCTCCTATATTTAGAAAAATGTTTCCAATAGACGCCACCACACGGGACTTATGGCAGACGGTCCCTAAGGTGGAGGGAGCAGTTTCTACTCTAGCTAAGCGCACCACTATCCCGGTGGAGGATAGCTGTGCTTTTTCAGATCCAATGGATAAAAAGTTAGAGGGTTACCTTAAGAAAATGTTTGTTCAACAAGGTTTTATATTACAACCCCTTGCATGCATTGCGCCTGTCACGGCTGCGGCGGCATTCTGGTTTGAGTCTCTGGAAGAGACCATTAACTCAGTTACATTGGATGAAATTACAGACAAGCTTAGAGTACTTAAGCTAGCCAATTCATTTATTTCCGATGCCGTAGTACACTTAATTAAACTTACGGCTAAGAATTCAGGATTCGCCATTCAAGCGCGCAGAGCGCTGTGGCTTAAATCTTGGTCAGCCGATGTAACCTCTAAATCTAAATTGCTTAACATACCTTTCAAAGGGCAGACATTATTCGGGCCCGGTTTGAAAGAAATTATCGCTGACATTACTGGAGGTAAGGGTCATGCCCTGCCTCAAGACAGAGCCAAACCTAGGGCTAGACAGTCTAATTTTCGTGCCTTTCGTAACTTCAAGGCAGGAGCAGCATCAACTTCCTCAGCTCCAAAGCAGGAAGGAACTGTTGCTCGCTACAGACAGGGCTGGAAACCTAACCAGTCCTGGAACAAGGGCAAGCTGGCCAGAAAACCTGCTGCTGCCCCTAAGACAGCATGAAGTGAGGGCCCCCGATCCGGAAACGGATCTAGTGGGGGGCAGACTTTCTCTCTTCGCCCAGGCTTGGGCAAGAGATGTCCAGGATCCCTGGGCTTTAGAGATCATATCTCAGGGATATCTTCTGGACTTCAAAGCTTCTCCTCCAAAAGGGAGATTTCATCTTTCAAGGCTGTCAGCAAACCAGCTAAAGAGAGAAGCGTTTCTACGCTGTGTACAAGACCTTTTACTATTGGGAGTGATCCATCCAGTTCCGCGGTCGGAACACGGACAAGGGTTTTACTCAAATCTGTTTGTGGTTCCCAAAAAAGAGGGAACCTTCAGACCAATTTTGGACTTAAAGATCTTAAACAAATTCCTAAGAGTTCCATCGTTCAAAATGGAGACTATTCGGACAATCTTACCTATGATCCAAAGGGGTCAATACATGACCACAGTGGATTTAAAGGATGCCTACCTCCACATACCTATTCACAAGGATCATTATCGGTACCTAAGGTTTGCCTTCCTAGACAGGCATTACCAGTTTGTAGCTCTTCCCTTCGGGTTAGCCACGGCTCCAAGAATCTTTACAAAGGTTCTGGGCTCTCTTCTGGCGGTACTAAGACCGCGAGGAATTTCGGTAGCTCCGTACCTAGACGACATTCTGATACAAGCGTCAAGTTTCCAGACTGCCAAGTCTCATACTGAGTTGGTTCTGGCATTTCTAAGGTCGCATGGGTGGAAGGTGAACGTAGAAAAGAGTTCTCTAAGGCCACTCACAAGAGTTCCTTTCTTGGGGACTCTTATAGATTCTGTAGAAATGAAAATTTACCTGACAGAAGACAGGTTAACAAAACTTCTAAATGCTTGCCGTGTCCTTCATTCCATTCAACACCCGTCAGTGGCTCAATGCATGGAGGTAATCGGCTTAATGGTAGCGGCAATGGACATAGTACCTTTTGCACGCCTGCATCTCAGACCACTACAATTGTGCATGCTAAGTCAGTGGAATGGGGATTACTCAGATTTGTCCCCTATGCTGAATCTGGATCAAGAGACCAGAGATTCTCTTCTATGGTGGCTTTCTCGGCCACATCTGTCCAGGGGGATGCCCTTCAGCAGGCCAGACTGGACAATTGTAACAACAGACGCCAGCCTACTAGGTTGGGGCGCTGTCTGGAATTCCCTGAAGGCTCAGGGATCATGGACTCAGGAGGAGAGTCTCCTTCCAATAAACATTCTGGAATTGAGAGCAGTTCTCAATGCTCTTCTGGCTTGGCATCAGGTTCCAGTCGGACAACATCACGACTGTGGCTTACATCAACCATCAGGGAGGGACAAGGAGTTCCCTAGCGATGATGGAAGTCTCAAAGATAATTCGCTGGGAAGAGTCTCACTCTTGCCACCTATCAGCGATCTACATCCCAGGCGTGGAGAACTGGGAGGCGGATTTTCTAAGTCGCCAGACTTTTCATCCGGGGGAGTGGGAACTTCACCCGGAGGTATTTGCACAACTGCTTCGGCGTTGGGGCAAACCAGATCTGGATCTCATGGCGTCTCGCCAGAACGCCAAGCTTCCTTGTTACGGATCAAGATCCAGGGACCCGGAAGCGGTTCTGATAGATGCTCTGACAGCACCTTGGGTCTTCAACATGGCTTATGTGTTTCCACCCTTCCCGATACTTCCTCGCCTGATTGCCAGGATCAAGCAGGAGAGAGCATCGGTGATTCTAATAGCGCCTGCGTGGCCACGCAGGACCTGGTGTGCAGATCTAGTGGACATGTCGTCCTGTCCACCATGGTCTCTGCCTCTGAGACAGGACCTTCTGGTTCAGGGTCCTTTCAAACATCCAAATCTAATTTCTCTGAGGCTGACTGCATGGAGATTGAACGCTTGATTCTATCAAAGCGTGGATTCTCGGAGTCAGTGATTGATACCTTAATACAGGCTAGGAAACCTGTTACCAGGAAAATTTACCATAAAATATGGCGTAAATACTTACATTGGTGCGAATCCAAGAGTTACTCATGGAGTAAGGTTAGGATTCCTAGGATATTGTCTTTTCTACAAGAAGGCTTAGAAAAGGGTTTATCTGCTAGTTCGTTAAAGGGACAGATCTCAGCTCTGTCCATTCTTTTGCACAAGCGTCTGTCAGAAGTTCCAGACGTTCAGGCTTTTTGTCAGGCTTTGGCCAGGATTAAGCCTGTGTTTAAAACTGTTGCTCCGCCATGGAGCTTAAACTTAGTTCTTAATGTTTTACAGGGTGTTCCGTTTGAACCCCTTCATTCCATTGATATCAAGCTGTTATCTTGGGAAGTTCTGTTCCTAATGGCTATTTCCTCGGCTCGAAGAGTCTCTGAGTTATCAGCCTTACATTGTGATTCCCCTTATCTGATTTTTCATTCAGACAAGGTAGTTCTGCGTACTAAACCTGGGTTCTTACCTAAGGTAGTCACTAACAAGAATATCAATCAAGAGATTGTTGTTCCTTCATTGTGCCCTAATCCTTCCTCAAAGAAGGAACGACTTCTGCACAATCTGGACGTTGTCCGGGCCCTGATATTCTATTTACAGGCAACTAAAGATTTTCGACAAACTTCTTCCCTGTTTGTCGTTTATTCGGGACAGAGGAGAGGTCAAAAGGCTTCGGCTACCTCTCTCTCTTTTTGGCTTCGTAGCATAATACGTTTAGCCTATGAGACTGCTGGACAGCAGCCTCCTGAAAGAATTACAGCTCATTCTACCAGAGCTGTGGCTTCCACTTGGGCCTTTAAAAATGAGGCCTCTGTTGAACAGATTTGCAAGGCTGCAACTTGGTCTTCACTTCACACCTTTTCCAAATTTTACAAATTTGACACTTTTGCTTCTTCGGAGGCTGTTTTTGGGAGAAAGGTTCTTCAGGCAGTGGTTCCTTCCGTGTAAAGGTCCTGCCTGTCCCTCCCGTCATCCGTGTACTTTTAGCTTTGGTATTGGTATCCCATAAGTAATGGATGACCCGTGGACTAACTACACTTAACAGGAGAAAACATAATTTATGCTTACCTGATAAATTCCTTTCTCCTGTAGTGTAGTCAGTCCACGGCCCGCCCTGTTTTTACGGCAGGTCTAAATTTTAAATTAAACTCCAGTCACCACTGCACCCTATAGTTTCTCCTTTCTCGTTTGGTTTTGGTCGAATGACTGGGTATGACGTAGAGGGGAGGAGCTATATAGCAGCTCTGCTTGGGTGATCCTCTTGCACTTCCTGTTGGGGAGGAGATATAATCCCATAAGTAATGGATGACCCGTGGACTGACTACACTACAGGAGAAAGGAATTTATCAGGTAAGCATAAATTATGTTTTTTTTTTAGTTTATTAAAGGGACACTGATCTCGATTTTTTTTCTTTTGGGATTCAGATAGAGCAACAATTTTAAGCAACTTTCTAATTTACTCCTATTGTTTTTCTTTGTTCTCTTGTTCTCTTTATTTGAAAAAGAAGGCATCTAAGCTAAGGAGCCAGCCAATTTATGGGACCACACTTGTTTATTGGTGGATGAATTTATCCACCAGTCAGCAACAACAACCCAGGTTGATCACCAAAAATGGGCCGGCATCTAAGCTTAGATTCTTGCTTTTCAAATAAAGATACCAAGAGAATGAAGAAAATTTGATAATAGGAGTTAATTAGAAAGTTGCTTAAAATTGCCTGCTCTATCTGACAGAAAAAATTGGGTTCAGTGTCCCTTTAAGAATCTTTTACATTTCTTTTTCATATTCCCTTTTTATGCATTCATTATTAAATGAGAATAATTACAGCTACACAACGTTCCTTATGGTAAATGTTTGATCATGCACAAGAGCGTTTCTGGACACCAAGTAATTAATTAATTTAATCCCTTGAACAAAGGATACCATTAATGAATGATGTCTTCTGATGCAAAATAGACAAAGGGTTCCTGTTTCATTGTCGCTCTTCCTTGTCTTGGCTCAAATCTGCAAAAAAACTAAACACAACGTCAATAGCAACAAATTCAACGGTTCTGCATGTGGAAAAAATCTGTTTTGTGTTATAAACTTCATTATATTGCAGAGCTTACTTCTTAGAAATTCAGCTTGTGGTTATTGCTTTCTCTACAGACGTTTTAATCTGTATTTATAAAAAAAAAAAAAAAAGAGAGAGATTTCATGGCTCTCTTAACCCCTTAATGACCACAGCACTTTTCCATTTTCTATCCGTTTGGGACCCAGGGCTATTTTTAAATTTTTGCGGTGTTTGTGTTTAGCTGTAATTTTCCTCTTACTCATTTACTGTACCCACACATATAATATACCGTTTTACTCGCCACTAAATGGACTTTCTAAAGACACCATTATTTTCAATATAGATTATAATTTACTAGAAAAAAACTATAAAATATGAGGAAAAAATGGAAAAAACTACACTTTTTCTAACTTTGACTCCCAAAATCTGTTACACATCTACAACCACCAAAAAACACCCATGCTAAATAGTTTCTAAATTTTGTCCTGAGTTAAGAAATACCCAATGTTTACACGTTCTTTGCTTTTTTTGCAAGTTATTGGGCCATAAATACAAGTAGCACTTTGCTATTTCCAAACCACTTTTTTTCAAAATTAGCGCTAGTTACATTGGAACACTAATATCTTTCAGGAATCCCTGAATATCCCTTGACATGTATATATTTTTTTTTAGAAGACATTCCAAAGTATTGATCTAGGCCCATTTTGGTATATTTCATGCCACCATTTCACCGCTAAATGCGATCAAATAAAAAAAAATTGTTCACTTTTTCACAATTTTTTCACAAACTTTAGGTTTCTCACTAAAATTGTTTACAAACAACTTGTGCAATTATGGAATAAATTGTTGTAAATGCTTCTCTGGGATCCCCTTTGTTCAGAAATAGCAGACTTATATGGCTTTGGCTTTGCTTTTTGGTAATTAGAAGGCTGCTAAATGCCACTGTGCACCACACGTGTATTATGCCCAGCAGTAAAGGGGTTAATTAGGGAGCATATAGGGAGCTTCTAGTGTTCATTTTAGCTTTAGTGATCTAGGCCCATTTTGGTATATTTCATGCCACCATTTCACCGCCAAATGCGATCAAATTAAAAAAAAAAACATTAAATTTTTCACAATTTTAGGTTTCTCACTGAAATTATTTACAAACAGCTTGTGCAATTATATCACACATGGTTGTAAATGCTTCTCTGGGATCCCCTTTGTTCAGAAATAGCAGACATATATGGCTTTGGCGTTGCTTTTTGGTAATTAGAAGGCCGCTAAATGCCCCTGAGCATCACACATGTATTATGGTTAGCAGTTAAGGGGTTAATTAGGTAGCTTGTAGGGAGCTTGCAGGGTTAATTTTAGCTTTAGTGTAGAGATCAGCCTCCTACCTGACACATCAGACCCCCTGATCCCTCCCAAATAGCTCCCTTCCCTCCCCCACCCCACAATTATCCCCGCCATCTTAAGTACTGGCAGAAAGTCTGCCAGTACTAAAATAAAAGGTATCTGTTTTTTGTTTTATATAGCATATTTACATATGCCGCTGTGTAGGATCCCCCCTTAGCCCCCAACCTCCCTGATCCCCCCCCCCCAAACAGCTCTCTAACCCTCCCCCTCTACCATTTTGGGGGCCATCTTGGGTACTGGCAGTACCCAGTTTGTAGAAAAAAAATTTGTTATTTTTTTCCCCATTTTTTTTTTTTTCTGTAGTGTAGCTTCCCCCCCACAGACCAACCCAACACCCCCTTATTTATAGTTTTTTAGTTTGTTTTTTTAACATTCCCCCCACTGATCAATTTTATACTATATACATTTTCTGTAGTGTAGCAGTTCCCACCCACTCCCTCCTCGTGCACGCGCCTCCCTCCGCCCCCTCGTGCACACGCGCGTCCGTGCGCACCCCCGGCTACCCCCGATCCCGCCCCCTCCACATCACTGGGCCCATCGATGGCCGCCACCCGCTTCCCAGACCGGCTCCCACCCACCAACGATACCGGCCATCGATGTCCGGTGCAGAGAGGGCCACAGAGTGTCTCTCTCTGCATCAGATGGCTAACAGATGTTATTGCAGGATGCCTCCATCGCTTCCACCGCTTTCCAAGACCGAGGACGTACAGGGTACGTCCTCAGGCGCTAACTGTCTTTTTTTTGAAGACGTACACTGTACTTCGTCGTTCATTAAGGGGTTAAAGGGATACTAACCCCAAATTTTTTTCTTTCATGATAGAGCATGCAATTTTAATCAACTTTCTAATTCACTCCTATTATACATTTTTCTTTGTTCTCATGTTATTTTGAAAAAGCAGTAATGAAAGGTTAGGAGCCGGCCCATTTTTAGTTCAGCACCTGGGTAGCGCTTGCTGATTGCTTTGCTACATTTAGCCACAAATCAGCAAGTGCTACCTAGGTGCTGAACAAAAAATGGGACGGCTCTAAAGCTAAGAGTACTGCTTTCTTCTGTTAAGTGTGATCAGTCCACGGGTCATCATTACTTCTGGGATATTACTCCTCCCCAACAGGAAGTGCAAGAGGATTCACCCAGCAGAGCTGCATATAGCTCCTCCCCTCTACATCACTCCCAGTCATTCTCTTGCACCCAACGACTAGATAGGATGTGTGAGAGGACTATGGTGATTATACTTAGTTTTATATCTTCAATCAAAAGTTTATTATTTTATAATAGCACCGGAGTGTGTTATTACCTCTCTGGCAGAGTTTGAAGAAGAATCTACCAGAGTTTTTTACTATGATTTTAGCCAGAGTAGTTAAGATCATATTGCTGTTTCTCGGCCATCTGAGGAGAGGTAAACTTCAGATCAGGGGACAGCGGGCAGATTAATCTGCAAAGAGGTATGTAGCAGCTTTTATTTTCTGACAATGGAATTGATGAGAAAATCCTGCCATACCGATATAATGTCATGTATGTATATTTTACACTTCAGTATTCTGGGGAATGGTACTTCACTGGAATTACACTGTGTACATAAAACCTTTTAGCCTATTTTGCAGGGACTAGCAACAGGCTTTTTAATAACTCTTAATTTATGTTAAACGTTTTTGCTGGAATGTAAAATCGTTTTCATTTTCTGAGGTACTGAGTGAATAAATGTTTGGGCACTATTTTTCCACTTGGCAGTTGCTTGATCTAATTTCTGACAGTTTCTGATCTCTCTCACTGTTGTGTGTGAGGGGGAGGGGCCTTTTTTGGCGCTTTTGCTACGCATCAAAAAATTTCAGTCAGCAGCTCATTGTATTTCCTGCATGATCCGGTTCATCTCTACAGAACTCAGGGGTCTTCAAAACTTGTTTTGAGGGAGGTAATTCTCACAGCAGAGCTGTGAGATTGTAGTTGACTGTGATAAAAAACGTTTATTCTGTAATTTTTTTTCTGCTATCAGAGTTAGTTGTCTTTTGCTAATGGGAACAAACCTTTGCTAAAGTTGTGTTGTTTACAAGGATTGATGCTATAACTGTTTCAGTTTATTAATTTTCAACTGTCATAAATCTTCTGTGCTTCTTATAGGCACAGTACGTTTTCATAATATTTTACTAGAATTGTATTCCAAGTTGCAAGTTTATTTGCTAGTGTGTTAAACATGTCTGATTCAGAGGAAGATACCTGTGTTATTTGTTCCAATGCCAAAGTGGAGCCCAATAGAAATTTATGTACTAACTGTATTGATGCTACTTTAAATAAAAGTCAATCTGTACAAATTGAACAAATTTCACCAAACAGCGAGGGGAGAGTTATGCCGACTAACTCTCCTCACGTGTCAGTACCTGCATCTCCCGCTCGGGAGGTGCGCGATATTGTGGCGCCCAGTACATCTGGGCGGCCATTACAGATAACATTACAAGATATGGCTACTGTTATGACTGAAGTTTTGGCTAGATTACCAGAACTAAGAGGCAAGCGTGATCACTCTGGGGTGAGAACAGAGTGCGCTGATAATACTAGGGCCATGTCAGATACTGCGTCACAGCTTGCAGAACATGAGGACGGAGAGCTTCTGTCTGCGGCTGACGGTTCTGATCCAAACAGATTGGATTCAGATATTTCAAATTTTAAATTTAAGCTGGAGAACCTCCGTGTATTACTAGGGGAGGTGTTAGCGGCTCTGAATGATTGTAACACAGTTGCAATACCAGAGAAAATGTGTAGGTTGGATAAATATTTTGCGGTACCAACGAGTACCGACGTTTTTCCTATACCTAAAAGACTAACTGAAATTATTACTAAAGAGTGGGATAGACCCGGTGTACCGTTCTCACCCCCTCCGATATTTAGAAAAATGTTTCCAATAGACGCCACCACACGGGACTTATGGCAGACGGTCCCTAAGGTGGAGGGAGCAGTTTCTACTTTAGCTAAGCGTACCACTATCCCGGTGGAGGATAGCTGTGCCTTTTCAGATCCAATGGATAAAAAGTTAGAGGGTTACCTTAAGAAAATGTTTGTTCAACAAGGTTTTATATTGCAACCCCTTGCATGCATTGCGCCGGTCACGGCTGCGGCGGCATTCTGGTTTGAGTCGCTGGAAGAGACCATTAATTCAGCTACTCTGGATGACATTACGGACAAGCTTAGAGTCCTTAAACTAGCTAATTCATTCATTTCGGAGGCCGTAGTACATTTAACTAAACTTACGGCTAAGAATTCAGGATTCGCCATTCAGGCACGCAGAGCACTGTGGCTAAAATCCTGGTCAGCGGATGTTACTTCTAAGTCTAAATTACTTAATATACCTTTTAAAGGGCAGACCTTATTTGGGCCTGGTTTGAAAGAAATTATCGCTGACATTACAGGAGGTAAAGGCCACGCCCTGCCTCAAGACAGGGCCAAACCTAAGGCCAGACAGTCTAATTTTCGTTCCTTTCGGAATTTCAAAGCAGGAGCAGCATCAACTTCCTCTGCTCCAAAACAAGAAGGATCTGTTGCTCGCTACAGACAAGGCTGGAGACCTAACCAGTCTTGGAACAAGGGCAAGCAGGCCAGGAAACCTGCTGCTGCCCCTAAAACAGCATGAATTGAGGGCCCCCGATCCGGGATCGGATCTAGTGGGGGGCAGACTTTCTCTCTTCGCCCAGGCTTGGGCAAGAGATGTCCAGGATCCCTGGGCGCTAGAGATAATATCTCAGGGATACCTTCTGGACTTCAAATACTCTCCTCCAAGAGAGAGATTTCATCTGTCAAGGTTGTCATCAAACCAAACAAAGAAAGAGGCGTTTCTACGCTGCGTACAAGAGCTTTTGTTAATGGGAGTAATCCATCCAGTTCCACGGTCGGAACAGGGACAAGGGTTTTACTCAAATCTGTTTGTGGTCCCCAAAAAAGAGGGAACTTTCAGACCAATCCTGGACTTAAAGATCCTAAACAAATTCCTAAGAGTTCCATCGTTCAAGATGGAGACTATTCGGACAATTTTACCCATGATCCAAAAGGGTCAGTACATGACCACAGTGGATTTAAAGGATGCTTACCTTCACATACCGATTCACAAAGATCATTACCGGTACCTAAGGTTTGCCTTCCTAGACAGGCATTACCAGTTTGTAGCTCTTCCATTCGGATTGGCTACAGCTCCAAGAATCTTCACAAAGGTTCTGGGTGCTCTTCTGGCGGTACTAAGACCGCGGGGAATCTCGGTAGCTCCGTACCTAGATGACATTCTGATACAAGCTTCAAGCTTTCAAACTGCCAAGTCTCATACAGAGTTAGTACTGGCATTTCTAAGGTCACATGGATGGAAGGTGAACGAAAAGAAAAGTTCACTCGTTCCACTCACAAGAGTTCCCTTTCTGGGGACTCTTATAGATTCTGTAGAAATGAAGATTTACCTGACAGAAGACAGGTTAACAAGACTTCAAAGTGCTTGCCGCACCCTTCATTCCATTCAACAACCGTCAGTGGCTCAATGCATGGAGGTAATCGGCTTGATGGTAGCGGCAATGGACATAGTACCCTTTGCACGCTTACACCTCAGACCACTGCAACTGTGCATGCTAAGTCAGTGGAATGGGGATTACTCAGACTTGTCCCCTTCTCTGAATCTGGATCAAGAGACCAGAAATTCTCTTCTATGGTGGCTTTCTCGGCCACATCTGTCCAGGGGGATGCCATTCAGCAGGCCAGACTGGACAATTGTAACAACAGACGCCAGCCTTCTAGGTTGGGGTGCCGTCTGGAATTCTCTGAAGGCTCAGGGACAATGGAGTCAGTAGGAGAGTCTCCTACCAATAAACATTCTGGAATTGAGAGCAGTTCTCAATGCCCTCATGGCTTGGCCCCAGTTGATAACTCGGGGGTTCATCAGGTTTCAGTCGGACAACATCACGACTGTAGCTTACATCAACCATCAGGGAGGGACAAGAAGCTCCCTAGCAATGATGGAAGTAACAAAGATAATTCGCTGGGCAGAGTTTCACTCTTGCCACCTGTCAGCAATCCACATCCCGGGAGTGGAGAACTGGGAGGCGGATTTCTTAAGTCGTCAGACTTTTCATCCGGGGGAGTGGGAACTTCATCCGGAGGTCTTTGCCCAAATACTTCATCAGTGGGGCAAACCAGAGATAGATCTCATGGCGTCTCGACAGAACGCCAAGCTTCCTCGTTACGGGTCCAGATCCAGGGATCCAGGAGCAGTCCTGATAGATGCCCTGACAGCACCTTGGGACTTCAGGATGGCTTACGTGTTTCCACCCTTCCCGATGCTTCCTCGATTGATTGCCAGAATCAAACAGGAGAGAGCATCAGTTATTCTAATAGCACCTGCATGGCCACGCAGGACTTGGTATGCAGACCTGGTGGACATGTCATCCTGTCCACCTTGGTCTCTACCTCTGAAACAGGACCTTCTGATACAGGGTCCTTTCAAACATCAAAATCTAACTTCTCTGAAGCTGACTGCTTGGAAATTGAACGCTTGATTTTATCAAAACGTGGTTTTTCTGAGTCAGTTATTGATACCCTAATACAGGCTAGGAAGCCTGTTACCAGAAGGATTTACCATAAGATATGGCGTAAATACCTATATTGGTGCGAATCCAAAGGTTACTCTTGGAGTAAGGTTAGGATTCCTAGGATATTGTCTTTTCTACAAGAAGGTTTAGAAAAGGGTTTATCTGCTAGTTCATTAAAGGGACAGATCTCAGCTCTGTCCATTCTGTTGCACAAACGTCTGTCAGAAGTTCCAGACGTTCAGGCTTTTTGTCAGGCTTTGGCCAGGATTAAGCCTGTGTTTAAAACTGTTGCTCCGCCATGGAGTTTAAACCTTGTTCTTAACGTTTTACAAGGCGTTCCATTTGAACCCCTTCATTCCATTGATATAAAGTTGTTATCCTGGAAAGTTTTATTTTTAATGGCTATTTCCTCGGCTCGAAGAGTCTCTGAGTTATCAGCCCTACATTGTGATTCTCCTTATTTGATTTTTCATTCGGATAAGGTAGTTCTGCGTACTAAACCTGGGTTCTTACCTAAGGTAGTCACTAACAGGAATATCAATCAAGAGATTGTTGTTCCTTCTTTGTGTCCAAATCCTTCTTCGAAGAAGGAACGTCTTCTGCACAATCTGAATGTAGTTCGTGCCCTAAAGTTTTATTTACAGGCAACTAAGGAATTTCGACAAACGTCTTCCCTGTTTGTCGTTTACTCTGGTCAGAGGAGAGGTCAAAAGGCTTCTGCTACCTCTCTTTCTTTCTGGCTTCGTAGCATAATTCGTTTAGCCTATGAGACTGCTGGACAGCAGCCTCCTGAAAGAATTACAGCTCATTCTACTAGAGCTGTGGCTTCCACTTGGGCCTTTAAGAATGAGGCCTCTGTTGAACAGATTTGCAAGGCTGCAACTTGGTCTTCGCTTCATACTTTTTCCAAATTTTACAAATTTGACACTTTTGCTTCCTCGGAGGCTATTTTTGGGAGAAAGGTTCTTCAGGCAGTGGTTCCTTCTGTATAAAGAGCCTGCCTATCCCTCCCGTCATCCGTGTACTTTTGCTTTGGTATTGGTATCCCAGAAGTAATGATGACCCGTGGACTGATCACACTTAACAGAAGAAAACATAATTTATGCTTACCTGATAAATTCCTTTCTTCTGTAGTGTGATCAGTCCACGGCCCGCCCTGTTTTTTAAGGCAGGTAAATATTTTTTAAATTATACTCCAGTCACCACTTCACCCTTGGCTTCTCCTTTCTCGTTGGTCCTTGGTCGAATGACTGGGAGTGACGTAGAGAGGAGGAGCTATATGCAGCTCTGCTGGGTGAATCCTCTTGCACTTCCTGTTGGGGAGGAGTAATATCCCAGAAGTAATGATGACCCGTGGACTGATCACACTACAGAAGAAAGGAATTTATCAGGTAAGCATAAATTATGTTTTTTCAAACCAAGATAGCATGAGAACAAAGAAAAATTGATTAAAGTAGTAAATTAGAAAGTTGCTTAAAATCTTACGCTCTATCTGAATCATGAAAGAAAAAAACTGGGTTAAGTATCCCTTTAATATAAAGACCGGAATATAAGCATTTAATTTCAGTAAACAGATTACTAAAAGACACACTGAACAAGCTTTGCAATGCTGTGAATAAAATGTAACAATTTAGAACAGAGATTCAAATATCAAAGTATAGCGAGTATGGTTCTTTCTCTGTGACCCCCAGAGAAGCAGGAGTGCATATGACCCAGCAACATGCTACACAGGTATTGCTTGATAAGGGCAGAAGTTTATTAGTATTTGTCCCTAATTGGCCACAGACGAACGGATATGACAAACATATTAAAGGGACAGTCTTCACCAGAATTGTTATTGTTTTAAAAGATAGATAATCCCTTGTTTACCCATTCCCTAGTTTTGCATAACCAACACAGTTATATTTATATATTTTTTACCTCTGTGATTATCTTGTATCTAAGCCTCTGCAGACTGCCCCTTTATTTGTTCTTTTGACAGACTTGCAGTTTAGCCAATCAGTGATGGCTCCCAGGTAACTTCACGTGCAAGAGCACAGTGTTATCTATATGAAAAACATGAACTAACACCCTCTAGTGGTGAAAAACCTGTTAAAATGCATTCTTTTTTGTTTAAATGATTTTTATTGAAAATTGGTACATTGAAAATGAACAAGATATATGATTTCAGTTACATCATAATAGGATCATAGCTGTTCACAGTGAAGACAGTCATCATTAATGATTAATCCAATTCTCATAAGAATTTTTGGGATTTTTTGAAGGAAGAAGTGAGTCATAACACATCATTAGAAGATATAAAAGAATATAGAGGGTGTTAGTAAGCGAGGATAGGGAGATAGGGGTTAAAAGGGGGAATGGAGGGGGGAAAGGGTGTCCCGCCTGGCCTACTTTCTTTAAAATCACAGGGAAGAAAGTTGTTGTAGCTTATAAAAGTCTTGGGTACAGAATGTCGGGGGGACTGTTTAAGTGTGGCCATCATAAGACCCTTGATCTCATATAAATTGAATATTGCAGATCATGTCTTGTTTACCTAGATAACAGTAATGCATCCTTTCTAGCGTGAGGACATGGTCTACTTCAGATTTCCATTGGGCAATAGACGGTATCTCACATGTCTTCCATTTCCTAGGGATTAAGCGTTTAGCGCAAGATAGCATTAGGAGAAGCAGCTTTCTGCGGTAAACGCAAGTGATTTTAGGAATGAGATTAAGAATTATAATTGATGGGGAGAGTGTGACTGGTACCCCCAGAGTATGGGCTATGTGTCTTTCTATTTGGTTCCAGAAGGTATGTAGGAGGGGGCACGACCACCATATGTGGGTGAGGGTACCTTCCTCACCACATCGTCTCCAACAGCTGAGGCGCTGAGGAGTTAAATACCATCGAGCTAATATTTTGTAGTTTAATTCAGATATGGTCAAGGATAGGGAGGCAGAATGTGTGTGTCGAAAGCATTGTCTCCAGGTCTCAGTGTCAAGGTCATCTTGGAGTTCAACTGCCCACTTAGTGAGGTATGTAGGTCTTTTTTCAGGGAAAGAGCCCCTGAGCATTCTGTACGCTAGAGAGATGTGTGCTCTATTTATATTCGGATTAATACATAGCTGTTCAAAAGTGGTCAAGGGTCTAAGTATTATTTCTTTGTGTGGGCAGTGGGTGATCGCGTGCCTAATCTGTAGGTAGGAATACCAACGGTGGAAGGGTGGGCCTAGTTCTTCATTAAGGGTAAGTCTGTCTTTGACTCCCGAGGTGTTGGTCACTAAATAAACTGGTAGGGACCCATGAGGTCTATTGGTTGAGTTGTGAGAGTATAGGTCGTGTTTGAGAAAGAGGCGATATCGAAGGAGGGGGGTCAGGGGGGAAAGTACAGTAGAGATTCCCTTTGTGTGAGTGAGTACATCATCCCATACATCTAGGGAAGCTTTAATATAGTCATTGTCTTGTATAGTGCGTGGTCTGGACTCTTTAGGAATCCAAGGGAGGTCTCTTATGGGGTTAGCCTGAGCTAGATGGCTCTCCATCTGTATCCAAAGCTTTGAGGGGTTGGCATGGTTCCAAGCTATAACCCTGGCTAAATGTGCGGCTTTATAGTAGTTAGAAAGATTAGGGACGCCTAGGCCTCCATCTTCTTTACTTAAATACATGGTGTGCTGAGCTATCCTAGGGCGCTTGTATGACCATATGAAGGAGTTAATCATTTTTTGTTGTGCTGAGAGAAAGGGTTTCGGTAAGGGCAAGGGAAGGGCCTGGAACAGATATAGGTATCTGGGGACTATCATCATCTTCACCGTGTTGATGCGCCCTAGCCATGATAAATGTCCCTGTTTATACCAGTTATCTAGCGAGGATTTAACGTTCGTTTGGAGGTTGATAAAGTTATCTGGAAAGAGTGTGTGTGGATCTTTGGAGATTGTCAAGCCTAGATATTTAAGTTTATCTGGTAGTGTAAACTTTGTTTGTCGTGTAATGTACAGCATTTCTTGAGAGGTTAGATTTATTGGCAGTAGACCCGACTTCTCCATGTTAATGGAGAAGTTGGAAACCTGTTTGTATGCGTCTAGGATTTGTATGAGAGCGGGGAGGGAGGTAGTTGGGGATTGTAGGGTGAATATCACGTCATCCGCGAACAGTAGGCATTTTTGGGTAGTGTCTCCGAATTTTAGGCCTTGTATATGATGACAGTGTCTAATTTGTAGTGCCAGTATTTCAACTGTGATAGCAAATAATAGGGGCGAGAGCGGGCACCCTTGACGTGTGCCATTGGAGATGGGAAAAGATTGGGATATATTATTGTTGACTTTGATTTTTGCGCTCGGGTTATGATAAAGGGCCTTTATTCTGGAAATGAAGAGCTCAGAAAAGCCGAACTTTGACAGGGTGGACCACATAAATTGCCAGTCCACCCTGTCAAATGCTTTCTCAGCATCCGTCGAAAGCAAGGTTAGGGGTGTGTGGGAAAGGTGGGCTTGTTGGAGTGAGTGAAGTAATCTAGTAGTGTTATCTTTCGCCTCTCTCCCCTTAATGAAGCCCACCTGATCAGGGTGGACTATGTTGGGCAATATCTCATTCATGCGGTTGGCTAGAATTTTGGCATATATTTTCATGTCGATATTTATAAGGGAAATCGGTCTATAGTTATTGACTACATCATTGGGCTTGCCCGGTTTAGGAATCACCGTGATTACTGCTTCTAGGAGGGAGCTGGGCAAAGCAGCACCCTGGTCTATATCGTTAAAAAGTGTCAGGAGTTGGGGGTTTATGTGTTCTTGTAAGAGCTGGTAAAATTTAGATGTGAGGCCGTCTGGACCTGGGGATTTGCCATTTGGTAAGGACTTAATAACTAAGTTAATGTCCCTCAGGGTAATGGGAGAGTCTAAGAATTGTTTATCGTCATCTGTGATAGAGGTTATAGGGACAGTGTTCAAATATGTTTCTATTTCCTCTTTCCTATCTTGTGATGCGGAGTCTGCTAGATTATATAGTTGCTTATAGTAAGAGGCAAATGAGTTGACAATTTCTTCATTTTTGTGGGTTGTCTCACCAGATGGGTGGCGGATTGTCTTAATGAAATTGGAAAGCCTTTGTTTTTTAAGGGACCTGGCTAGTAGGCGGCCTGATTTGTTACTTTCTATGAAAAATTTAGATTTGGTAGTTAACGCTCTCATGTGGGCTTTTTGAATTAGAAATTTATTTAGGGCTTCTCTAGCGTCATTTAATTTGGAGAGTTTGGATGCGGAGGATGGATCTGCTCTAAGAGTGGTTTCACAGGTGTTTAGTTCGTCGGATAGTGAAGTGAACTGGGCATTATGAATTTTGCGTTGTGTGGCAGTGTGTTTCATTATTACCCCCCATTTATAAGTCTCCCAATTGTTCGCGGGTGTCGTGTCTTCAGGTTTGTTTAGGGTGAAGAATTCGGCCGAGAGTTTTTTAATGTCATCAACTGTTGCTTGATTAGTCAGTATATGGTCGTTGAGTCTCCAGTTGAATGTAGTATGTGGTTTGCTAGCCCACTTGAATTCTGTATGTACCATACTGTGATCGGACCAAGAGGTGTGCGTGATTTTAGAGTGTACAAGGGCAGAAAGCAGAGCCTGATCGCATAGTATGTAATCCAACCTGGAGTACGTGTGTTGTGGATGTGAGAAAAAAGTGTAGTCTTTTCTGTTGGTATGTACTACTCGCCAGGTATCAAATAGGTTAATAGATCGTAAGGCTGCACAATTAGAGTTGAGAGTATTATTGCGCAGATAGGATTTTCCACTAGAGGTATCTAGTGCTGGGTTCATGGGGAAATTAAAATCTCCACCCGCAATGATGGGTCCTTTAGCTAGGTCTAGTATCTTATTGACCAGGGTTTTGAAGAAGTTGGGGGTGGGTCTGTTTGGTGCATAGGTGTTTACTAATGTAACCGGGGAACCGTAACATAGACCAACAAGAATTAGGATCCTACCCTCAGTGTCTGTATATTTCTGTAGTAGTTCGAATGGGAAGCCTCGTCTGAATGAGATACAGACCCCATTTTTCCTATTTGTACCGGAGCTATAGTAGTGTTGGTCAAAATATCTTTTGGATAAAGTGGGTTCGTTATTTTTCTTAAAGTGTGTTTCCTGAACCATAATAACGTCAATTTTCCGTTTATAAAAGTCATGAAACGCTATAGAGCGTTTTTCGGCTGAAAGAAAGCCCTTAACATTCTGAGTGGCTATGTGTAGTGTTTCTTCTTTATGGTGTACTGTATGAGACATCGTAATGTCGGGTGCCTATCACCAACCCACTTTTCGGTATGAAGAGGCCAGACGGGACACCAAGTAGGAGAGGAAAAGGGTATCTACTGTTAGTGTTGGGGAAGAGGGATTTCCGAGGAAAGGTTAGTTAGTGGGAGTCAGAGGGAATGGGAGAGGAGGAAAGAGAAGTTATGACTTTTTTGTAAATAAAACAGTATTAGAGTGAATAACAATATTTATAACAGTATTAATTCAATCAACATTAATGTAGAATGTAAAATGTAAAATATAAAATACAAGTATTGCGCTGAGAAGAAAGGAAAGAAAAGTATGCAATAGGGTCTCAGCTCATAACCTGTAACTCTAATCTTTGAGCTTTGATCTTTAGTCTCGGGGGCCTTTATTACAGGCCGGGTATCTGGGTAGAGTAAGGTAATATGATGGTCGACTGATTTTAGGTGGTATTGTTTTAGAATGTAGGGGCATATAGCTTTTCTACATTGTCTTAATTCGGAGAAGCCCGGTTAATTGTATTATGTCCTGTCTAGAGGGGTGTGAGGATTAGTAGGAGATGTCATGTGGGGACCCTATTCAGTGAGTTGAAGTGTAGTCGATGTTCGATGAGGTTGGAGTGTATGTGTGCTGTCCGTGCTACTAGAATTAGGTCAGGCGATGTAGGGTCGCGGACATTTAAATGATCAGTGTGCCGTGATGTCACTATATCCCAGTAAAATCTCAGGGTATGTACAGGAGGTTTAATAGATTCTAAGAAGGAGTTCCTCTAAGAGGAACTGAGGTATATGTTCAGTTTCGGAGTCCTAGGTAGGGGGATGAGTGGGTCTATTAGTGAGGTTAAGTACGTAGTTAGGGTGAGATAATGTCTTGTGGCACTACAAGAGTCTAGAAACGATGTGGTGATATTTACAGGGAGATATAAAATATCAGTGCAGGTATAACAAGTCAAACTCAATAAATTCCATAACATAATGCAATAGATTTTACCCTAACTTAAGGCATAATGTAGTGCAAACAGAGCTCAGTATCTCCAGGTCCGTGGTGTCTCTTTGGTTCAGAAGGTCTGTTCAGTGTCTCCGTATTCTGTCTGTTGGGTAGTGGGGGTTAGCTAAGTGAGTTATGTGGAGTTCTTGTACTGCTGAGGTGTATTTATTTTTTCAGGGTTATCCAGAAGTACACATGCTGTCTAAGTCATTGTGGTTGGGTCTAAAGACTGGAAGTCACAGACATTTAGGTAGTCAATGTATTGCGTCATCGTTTAACCTCGGTAAGGACTCTGACTGTGTAATAAGGTGTGTATACATTTATAACGGTGCCTCTCTATGGGAGCCATATGCATATGAACCTCGGCAGAGGCCCAAACTGTATAATGAGGTGTGTGTGGGTTTGTAACGGCGCCTCTTCATGTGAGTCACATGCACATGATCTGCGCTGAGGGCTTAGGAAGAGGGAGTGGTGGGGCCTATACATACGGTCAGGTGTGTAGTGGAGGAGAGATAGTGTCTAGTGGTCTGTTTAAGGTTCAGTAGCGGTATGTCACCAATAGTAGGGAGATAAAAAGACAACAGAACATTTATAACATATTAAACTTTGTGGAAAGCATAACATAACAGAATAGAACTTATCAACATTTTAAACATAATTCCAGACCAGTAGATTATATTGCTCTTAAGAATTTGAGATGCTACAGTCTATATGCGTTGGGCATCTCATGCCTGGGAATCAAGGCCTAATAAAGGAGGAGAAAAAAGAAAAAAAAGAAGAGGCATATACAGATAAACAGTACATTGCATTGCTTTTACTCATCTGATGGAGTCTGAGTCCGAGGTGCCTGAGTTATTGGAAGATATTTGTCTTCTTTTGGTCTGATTAGAGTCAGTGTCTGGATCTGGTCTCCGCTGGGATTTAAAACCTGTTGAACCATCTTGAGGTCTTTGAGATGATTGATGGTTTGTTGTGTCAGGTGATGAAATTTTCAAAATGTTGCAGAATCTATGAATGTCAGAGGGAGAAGGGCATTCCGTTTTCTTCCCGTTTTTCACCACTATTACTGAGGTAGGAAATCCCCATCTGTATGGGATGTGAAGTGAACGGAGGTGTGCTGTTAGGGGTTGAAAGTCCCGTCTTTTCTGCAATGTTCTGAGTGAGAGGTCTTGGTAGATTTGAATTCGATGACCTTGGAAGTGTATGCTTTATTTTTTCCTGGCGGTATTATATATTTCTTCTTTTTGACAGTAATTTTGGAAATGTACCACAATGTCTCTTGGAGGGGAGTCATCTGGGGGCTTCGGACGTAGAGCTCTGTGAGCTCTGTCTAGTGGAATGTCTAGGTTTTCAGGAGAGTTTTCTCTAAGTATGTCTGCAAAGAGAGCCTGGAGAAAGTCTCGGATATCGTTGTTTAATACAGACTCTGGTATCCCCCTGAAGCGAAGGTTACCCCTTCTGGTGCGATTTTCCAAGTCGTCAATTTTATCTTCGAGTTCTGAAATAAGACGGTCTTGCTGGGTTTGACTCGTAGAGAGATGTGCAAGTTTTTGTGCTACCACAAACTCATGTTCTTCTAGGTTGTCAACCCTGTGACTCAGGTCACCGATCTCTTTCTTCAGATCAGCGCATTCCTCTTTGATGCATGCCTTAACCTGCTCAATTAGAGTTACAATAGCTTTATATGTTATTGGGGTGTCCTCCTCTAGGGCCATAGTTGTGGGTGCCGCTTCAGCGCTTGTAGGGGGACTATTGATATGCTCTTCTTCTATAGTGTCCGAGATGAACTCTGTTGTTTTAGTCATGGACGGCTGGTCTGTCTGCTTAAAGAAAGCATGAACTGCAGGCTGGGTAGATTGTTGTAGCTTTTGGGGTTTATCTTGACGGGTATTCTTTCTTTGTGACATAGTGTCTGGAAGTGGTGTTATGACACTTAGGTTAACTGAAAGCGCTGTCTCACACTGTACCCCCTAGGGATTTTGCCCTCACAGGGCGATCACGGTGAAGGGCAGATGGGGTATGACCCGTCACACCGTGGTGTGGCGGGAAAGGGAGTGGGGGTACGTGCGTGGAGTGCCCAATAGTCAGGAGCCCCTAGATAGAGGTATATGTGTTTAAATCACTTGTCTGCAGCCAAGAAATTCATACAGTCTGTGCATATCATTAATTCTGAAGAAAGGGTGGTGACCGCCAATGATCAAAGGTTCTGATGTTGGGTATCCAAAGGGTTAGGTTAGGCCCCAATTATATTCTTGAAAAATTAGCCATTTATTGAGGAAAATATAGAAGCTTTTATTAGGCTAAGACCATGCGTGTCAGTAAAGCAGCGCCTGTAGTAGTATGACAGCATGCAGGGTAATCTTCTCCCATCTATTCAAGTGCAGTGCATGTAGCGTGAAACACAACGTTACTTGTTATTCTGATGTGTCCCTTAATTTGGGGGTATTTCCACGTGGCTTTAAGGTTGGAGAAGGAGCCGTCTGGAAAAGATTGTTTGTGTATCTCAGTGAAGTGTCTGCACGCTAGTGGTCAGAGGATTGCAGCAGTTGCGTGCCCCACATAAGTATCGCATTCAGCGTGTTACAGTGGTTCCCATTTCGGTGGGTTGGAAGTGTGTCCCCCCTGTGATGTTTTGCGGTTAGGGCAAAATATGGCGTGCAGGCCTTACCGGGTGTTGCAGAGTGAGGTCCGGTCTGAGGGATACGTCACGAGCTGCCGCGTTGAAGATGCATATTGGTATGAGCTGCGAGGGTTTGTGAGGCAAGCATCGAGCGTTGATCTCGGTCCTGGAGGTAGATCCTGGGTGTCCCGGTCTGTGTGCAATTAAGTCCGTGGTTTGATAGTGTCGCTTGTTGTGGTAAAGGCCGCAAGCCTAGGGAATCGCTATGACAGCGTACATGTAGAGGAGCAGGACCATCGAGTCTCCGATCAAGTGTTTAGGTGTTAGGAATATCTTGTAGTTGATGTGGGCTTTTTAGTTGAGCGTTAAGTCGTGGCTAAAAGCATTTATACCCGGCCCGCAGTCAGAGCCTCAGTGAAGTGCGGCCATCATGCTCGGCTGCTCGCTCCGCCCCCCCGTTAAAATGCATTCTTAAGAGGCGGCCTTCAAAGTCTAAGAAATTAGCATATGAACCTCCTAAGTTAAGCTTTCAACTAAGAATACCAAGAGAACAAAGAAAAATTGGTGATAAAAGTAAATTGGAAAATTGTTTAAAATGACATGCCCTATCTGAATCATGAAAGTTTTTTTTGGACTAGACTGTCCCTTTAAATGAAAGGTGCGTCCCTTGTATGCAAACCACAACACTTTTGCAAACAAAACATTGTGTGGCTTATTTTACATGCGGCTGTTCTAAGAATAATTCAAATATCTGTGTTACAGAACCAGTCTAATGTTAAGGAGTAAACGGTTTATCTGAGACTGAAGAGTTTCATTGGTAAATGTTACTCATTTACCGGAATTGTTATAAAGCTTTGTAATTTGTTGTTACTTGGTCAGGATTTGGTAATCAAGATAACCATATTGTGTTTGTGACGTATAGTATAACAGATAATTGAATTGAGATGAATATCATTTGAATTAATTCTATCTTGTCTGTATTTATTAATGGGGTTTTTTAAAATGTGTTATATATTTATTATAATTGAGTCCTGTTTGCATAACTACCTCTCTGCATTTATAGTGCCACCTGCCGAAACAAATTTAGGAACTTGTTTTGAAAGGTTTAATTTTAATTTGTATTTATTAATAATATTATATCATTATTACATGAATAAACTTTAACAACTCTTATTACTGTATAATCAGAATACAGGAATGTACAAAATACGGGAAAGGAGATGAGACATATGAATGTGTGAGTGTTAAGCCACCATTTTTATTCCTCATACAGAGCTTTACACTCACAAACAGGCGTACCTCACAAATATTGCGAGTTTGGTTCCAGATCACCGCAATAAAGTGAGTCACACTTATATTTCTTTCCTAAGATATGAAGAGTCCACAACGTCATTGGTTACTAGTGGGAATATCACTCCTGGCCAGCAGGAGGAGGCAAAGAGCACCACAGCAAAGCGGTTAAGTATCACTTCCCTCCCACAATCCCCAGTCATTCTTTTTGCCTTGTCAATGGAGGAGGTGACGTTTGGTGTCTGAAGAAAATTGGATTTCTTTTGCTACAAGCAAGATATTTTTGGGTCTAGCCATAGTCCACGTTAATCCTCCTGCCAGACGGCTTGATTGCAGGTAAGTGCCTTTTTGTTTTCTAGGTGCACTTCATAAGGTTGAGCTGCAATATTATATGGGACATGTGTATCCTTTATAAGGATATTGACAGGCAGGGAGCAGGCACTTATGTGTGACTAGAGACCAGGGGTTTATTACTTTTATTTGTTTTAAAGTATATACCTTTTACTTTACTGTGGGTTAAGCAAGCTATTAACACACTTTGTGCTTATGGTGTTTTTGGTAGAACTAAATATTAGCTGCTCTGCTAAGGTTTGCAGTTTGAGAAGCAGCCTTGTCTCCACAGTTTAAGCGCTGCGCTGTTCGTTGTGGAGATTTATGTTAAAACACTGACGCTGATGTTTTATGGGCTGAGACGTATCATTAAAGGGACTTAAAAACCCCAAAAATTCTTTCATTATTCAGATAGAAAATACAATTTAAAAAAAGTTTCCAATTTACTTCTATTATCAAATCTGCTTTGTTCTCATGTTATTCTTTGTTGAAGGGATACCTAGGTAGGTAGCGTGCACATGCCTGAAGCACTACATGACAGGAAATAGTGCTGCCATCTAGTGCTCCTGCTAATGTATAACATTGTTGCAAAACTGCTGCCATGTAATGCTGTAGACACATGCACACTTATGAGCTTACATCCTAGCTTTTCAGCAAAGGATAACAAGAAAACAAATACAATTTGATTACAGAAGTAAATTGGAAAGTTGTTTAAAATTGTATGCTCTATCTGAACCATGAAAGAAAAAATGTGGGTTTTATGTCCCTTTAAAGTGAATGTAAATTTTGATGCTAAAGTGCCCAGTTTTTAAAAATTCGATTAAAAACAGGGGCACTTTAATTCATCAACATTTACATTTCACTTGTGTTGTGAAAAAATACTTACCTTTTAAACTTGACATCCGCTCCAGCTTCCCCCGGTTGTTGCAAGCCATTTCTGACGTCAGAAATAATGGATCGGTCATCCTCCAATCACGCCCCCCCCCCAGTGTCTGATTCAACGTCGTGATTAGAGGAAGCCTGATTCCTCATTTTAGAACCAGGAAGAAGCTTTTCGACAGGCGGAGGAAGCTGGAGCGGCTATCAAGATTAAAAGGTAAGTATTTTTTCACAACACGAGTGAAATGTAAATTTTGATGAATTAAAGTGCCCCTGTTTTTAATAAAATTTAAAAAAAAAACGGTCACTTTATCATCAAAATTTACATTCACTTTAAGATGGGCTGAACTAACATATGAGTAACCGCTATGCCCTCTAGGAGAATTATGGGGCTAACGGTCTTCCGCCATTACAGACATAGTGGCGGGAAGGAACCTGCAATATTGCAGTGTGTGTGTTAAGACGCACGCTTGTATGCGGCATGGTTCTCGTCGGCGGGTCACATGACCCACCTCTCCGCTTTGGTCTCAGACATGATCAGCTAGCGGAGTGGCGTCTTCTCTGATGCCATTATTTTCAGCTTACGATCAGCAGGAGAGCTGCCGTGCTTACTTGGCCAATTTTTTTTCTGATTAAGCTTAAACTCTTCAGTCAGGCTGAGGTGTAGGGATTATTATTTGTCTGTCTACCTAGCTTAGTGCTAGACTTTTTCTCATGCCCTATCAATGTTCTTTTTAAAGTGAAAGTACATTACACATTTACATATTAAAATGTTAAAATAAAATTAATTTTATTTTTATTCTGCACTAAGGTCATGGAGACTCTGTGTTTTGTTATTTATGTATGTTATGTATTGAAGCACAAATTGTTCCTTATGCAATTCTCTGCTGCTTGCTTAGCTAGAACTTTCTCATGTAGAGATAGGTTGTTGCTTGCTGAACCCAATGTCTCTCAGGTAGATGCTGTTCAGGCATTGCAACAGCTTTCTCCTTAGACGTCCCAAGCCTCAGTGGTGTCACATGCAGTGCCCTGCGGTTTCTCTCAATCTCCTGGAGGAGTTTATTTGCCTGCAGAAATTGCTGCACAGATATCTTCAGTGGTATCTGCGGCATTATCTGCTTTTCCTAGGTTAAAGGGAAGGCGCAAGAGGAGCATAAGAGAGTCAAATAGTAAGGTTTCTGTCCCATCTACTGCTACGCAGGTTGTCCTTCCTCATAAGTCTGATGAGGAGAATATGTTGGTAGCCTCTGAGGGTGAAATCTCAGATTCGGACAGTATTATTCCTTCATCTGATGCTGAAGTAGTAACCTTCAGATTTATTCTTGAAAACCTTGTGTATTGTTAAAGGAGGTTTTGGCTACTTTGGACGACACCGATACTCCTGTTGTTGTCAACCCTAGGAAGTTTAGTAAACTTTATCATTACTATGATGTTCCTTTCTATGTGGAAGTGTTTCTAGACCGTTCTATAGGGATGTTTCACAGGAATAGGAGAAGCCAGGGATACCTTTCTCCCTGTCTCCTGTCTTTTAAAAGATGTTTCCTGTTGCGGACTCCATTAAAGATCATGGTGCATGGTGCCTTAAGTAGAAGGGGCCGTTTCTTCTATGGCTCTGAGAACTATGATCCCTATAGAGGATAGCTGCTCCTTTACGGATTCATGGACAAGAAGCTGGAGTCTTATTTGATCATCTAGGTTTTCAATTGAAACCTGCAGTTTGTATTGCCACTGTGTCAAGTGTGGCATCTTTTTGGTGCAACACTTTGTCTATATAGACTGGGAGCCAAGATATCTGGCTTTGCTATGCTAGCCCATGGAGCGTTGTGGCTAAAATCTTGGTCTGCTGATGTTTCCTCCAGTCCAAGCTTCTGGTGCTTCCTTACAAGGGTAAGACTTTTTTTGGACCTGATCTGACAGAAATGATGTCTGATATTATGGGTGGAAAAGGGCATTTTCTACCACTAGATAAGAAGAATTGACCTAAAGGTCGTCAGTGTAATTTTCGTTCCTTTCGAAACTTCAATGGAAAGTCTTCTTCTTCCTCTTCCAAGCAGGAACAATCCAAGTCTTCTTGGAAACCCAATCAATATTGGAACAGGGGGAAGCAATCCAAGTAACACGCAGCTGAGTTTTAATCAGTATGAAGGGTTTGCCCTCGATCCGGGATTGGATCAAGTTGGGGGCAGACTTTCTCTGTTTTATCAAACATGGATACAGGATGTCCCAGATCCCTGAACTGTAGACATAGTATCTCAAGGTTCCTTGGACCTTTCTTCCCTGGGAGTGATAGTTCCAGTCCCTGTAAGGGAGGTTGTGTGTGGAACAGGGTCTAGGATTCTACTCAATCTGTTTGTGTTTCCCAAAAAAGAGGGAACTTTTCGTCCTTTTCTAGAACTAAAGTGTCTCATAAAAGTTTCTCAGGATACCGTCCTTCAAATGGAAACCATTCGTTCCATTCTTCCCTTGATACTAGAAGGTCAGTTCATGACAACCATAGTCCTGTAGGATGTGTATCTTCATGTTCCCATCCACAGGGATCATCACAAGTTCCTGAGATTCGCCTTTCTATACAAAAACTTTCAGTCTATGGCTCTTCCATTTGGCTTTGCCACAGCTCCCATAATTTTCTCAGGGTTTCAGGGCTCTCTTGGCAGTGATCAGGTCTCGTGGAATTGCCATGGCACCTTAATTTCATGACATATGGGTTCAGGCTCCATCTTTTCAACAAGCAAACTCTTGTATAGAGATCTTGTTCTCTTTTCTACGTTCCCACGGATGGGAAGTGAATCTGGAAAAGTTACAAGGGTAGTTTTATTAGGGACCATAATAGATTCCCTATCTATGTAAATATTTCTGACAGAGGTCAGAAAATCCAAAATTCTTGCCTCTCTCTGCAGTCTACTGTTCGGCCATCAGTAGCTCAATGTATGGAGGTAATTGGTCTGATGGTCACTTTCATGGACATCTTTGTTCGATTCCATTTGAGAGCTCTGCAGTTATGCATGCTCAAACAATGGAACAGGGACTATTTGGATCTGTTTTAGAGGATAGATCTAGATCAGTCAACAAGAGACTCTCTCCTGTGGTGGCTTTCTCAGGAGCATCTGTCTCAGGGCACATGCTTCCGGAGACCTTCTTGGGTAATTGTGACCACGGACGCCTGCCTGCTGGGCTGGGGAGCAGTCTGGGATTTGTTAAGGGCGCAAGGACTATGAAGTCTGCTCTCCCCATAAACATTTTGGAGTTTAGAGCGATTTACAATGCTCTGATGGCTTGACCTCAATTGTTCTTAGCCCGGTTTATCAGGCTCCAGTTGTACAATATCACCTTAGTGGCTTACATCAACCACCAAGGAGCAACTTGGAGTGCCTAAGCCATGAAGGAGGTGGCTCGGATTGTTCAGTGGGCGGAAGCCCACAATTGCTGTCTATCTGCCATCCACATTCCAGGAGTGGATAACTGGGTAGCGAATTTCCTGAGCAGACAGACATTTCATCCCGGGGAATGGGCTCTCCATCCGGAGGTGTTCTCCAGGTTACCTCTCAAATGAGGGGTGCCGGAGTTAGATCTGATGGCGTCTCGGCAAAACTCTAAGCTTCCAAGGTACGTTTCAAGGTCAAGAGATCCGCAGGCCGACCTGATAGATGCTCTGGCGGTTCCCTGTTATTTCAGTCTGGCATATCTGTTTCTTCCGTTTGCTCTCCTTCCACAAGTCATTGCTCGTATCAAACAGGTGAGAGCATCTGTAATTCTAATAGCTATAGCATGGCCTTGTAGGATCTGGTATGCAGACCTACTGAAGATGTCATCTCTTCCACCTTGGAGGTTGCCCCTGAGGAAGGAATTTCTACCTCAGGGTCCATTCCTTGATCCAAGTCTCGTTTCTCTGAAGCTGACTGCTTGGAGATTGAACACTTAGTTCTGTCTAAGTGTGGTTGTTCTGAGTTGTTCATTGAGACCATGTTTCAGACTCGCAAGCCTGTTACTAGAAAGAATTTCCATAAGGTATGTTTTTAAATACCTTTATTAGTGTAAATCCAAAGGCTACTCTTGGAGTAGGGTCAGGATTCCTAGGATTTTGTTTTGTTTTTGTTTTTCTCAAGGATAGTCTAGAGAAGGGATTGTCAGTCAGTTCTCTGAAGAGTCAGATTTCTGCATTATCTATTTTGTTATTCAGGCGTCTGGCGGATGTGCCAGATGCACAATCTTTTTGTCAGGCTGTGGCCAGTATCAGGCCTGTCGCTCCTTCTTGGAGCCCTAACCTTGTTCTTAAGGTTTTTCAGCAGGCTCCGTTTGAGCCATTGCATGCCATAGATATTAAGTTGTTATCTTGGAAGGTTTTGTTTCTATCTTTTCTGCTCAGAGAGTCTCGGAACTCTCTGTTTTGCAGTGTGATTCGCCTTTCCTTATCTTTCATTCTGATATGGCGGTTCTTCGTTCTAAGTTGGGTTTTCTTCCGAAAGTGGTTTCAGACAGAAATATTAATCAGGACATTATTGTTCCTTCTCTATGTCCTAATCCTTCTTCTCATAGGAACATTTGTTGCACAACTTGGAGGTTGTGCGTGCTCTAAAATTTTACCTACAGGCGACTGTAGGCCCTGTTTGTTTGTTTCTCTGAAAAGCTCTACTTCTTTTTCTTTCTGGTTGAGAAGTATAATTCGTTTTGTTTATGAGACTGCTGTTCAGCAGCCTCCTGAGAGAATTACAGCTTATTCTTCAAGGGCTGTCTCCTTTCCTTGGGGTTTCATGAATGAGGCTTCTGTGGAACAGATTTGCAAGGCTGCAACTTGGTTTTCTTTGCATACTTTTTCCGAATTTTACAAATTCGATACGTTTGCCTCGGCTTAGGTTTCTTTTGAGAGAAAGGTTCTTCAAGCATTAGTGCCATTTGTTTAGGTCTTGTTCTCCCTCTCTAGTCATCTGTGTCCTCTAGCTTGGGTTTTGGTTCCACTAGTAATTGATGACGTTGTGGACTCTCTATATCAAAAGCAAAATGTATGCTTACCTGATAAATGTATTTATTTCCGGATATAGATAGTCCACGACTCCACCCTTATTTTAAGACAGATATTTTTTGACTAAACCTCAGGCACCTATACACCTTTGTTTTATTCCTTTTTCCATTTCCCTTCGAAATGACTGGGGATTTTGGGAGGGGAGTGATACTTAACAGCTATGATGTGGTGCTCTTTGCCTCCTCCTGCTGGCCAGGAGTGATATTCCCACTAGTAATTCATGACATTGTGGACTCTCCATATTTCCGGTGCATATAAAATTTATAATTACACAAACCTTTAATTTGTAAAAAAAAAAAATATATCTTCAATATCTGTGAAGCGCAATAAAGCGAAGGGCAATAAAGAGGTTTGCTTGCCTGTACTTGGGACTGCAGTGACACATATGAGTCTGAACATGAATAACTCCAAGATTGACCCAAATATATAACAACTATAAATATTCTTAATTGGTTGTTTAATCCCATTGCCTTCACTGCATTTACACTTGACATCACGAAAGTATTCACATTGCACTAAAAATTCATTTTGAAATAGATGCTGGTGCAATATGTTTAAAAATTGTTATTTTCAAGGTTTTATACAGGATAAATAATTTCTTTCTTCTTCAAAGACGCATGAAGTATGTTATTAAAACGCTTTTTTTGTAGCATAAAGTACTTGTAAATAGCTGAGTTATGTTCAGCAACTTATTGTCACTGTCCTATTGAACCCTTTGATACACCATCGTTTCACAGAGACAATATATATTTATCCCACTCAGTTTAGAAAAAAAATCACTGCACAACAAAAGTAAACATGAGAGCGTATTTATAGGAAACACATATAGAACTTGTTGCAAACTTCAAAAATCTATCTGTAGACACATCTGTTAAGAAGTCATATACTCAAACTACTTAAACAGGATAATTTACGTCATTCATTTTATTAATATGCAGTGGCAATAAAACCATTTCTGGTTTTGTTCTTGCCTTTAACTGTTTGCTAGGAAAGAGAATTAAAGGTTTAAATTGTCAGAATTTTATAAAACCTTCATTTTTTTATATTAAAGGGACAGTACATGTTAACATTTGTATAGCTTATTTAACTGTGAGGCGCACAGTACTTGACTATCAACCGCAATAATTTTTCGTTCTTCAAATGAATGTTTTTACTTTAAAAAAAATAAAACCCACCAAAAAGGCTTCCAAAGCCAGCACATGCAATTCAGCCAATGAGAAGGTCGGCCACCTGTCCAATTTTCTTTTTACTATGCTCACTCCTGTTTCTGCTTTTTCCAAAGCAGACAAGCCACTCCCACAGGAAGTCAGACAAGTAGAGAATTCACAATGGCAATAGAAAAGTAATAACGCACCATTTATCCTTCTGATTGTTTCATTCTCTACTGTGCCAGCCTGGGTTCCCTTTAAGTAATAAATCTGTGCTATATATAACTTTTAAAACTAGATATTTTTCGAAACTGGGTGCATTTACCTTAGCAAGGGAAGCACTCTCACAGTTGACTGGGCCCATCCAATGACAGTGCCAGATAACCTCTAAGCTTAATACAAAATACAAAATATATGAGGGCGGAGTTTGGCCGCACTGTGTAATGGCCGCATGTTAGTGTAGCACCTAGGCCCAGACAACCGTACCGGCATCCATGATCAAGCTAACGGAAGCAAAACTTTAAAAAGCTGAGTAGAGGAACCCCCACACTCAAAAGGCCATACAGGTATGAGACAATGGACATCAGAGGTACCCTAAAGAACCGACGTTACGAATAGACACAGGAGCGGGTCCCAAACATCGGCCTAGTGCTAACCGCATCACCGGAGGTCTGGACACAACACACAGAGCGTCACACATTACGGCTGGATCACCATTCTAAAAGGCTCTCGCTCCATTGCACTGCACATCAGGGACACCCAGCAGCCAACACCAGACAGCGGCAGACCATCTTAGACGTGTCGATCGTGTTAAGGGAAAGGTGACGCATCAGGCTTCACAGCAACTGCCAAACTGCGTAGGCAGTGAAAGGACAAGCCCCACAGCAACACACAGAAAAAGGATTCAGTCCAGGACTGAGAAAGAGTGTACATACATAGCACTCAACAACCGTATGTAATTGATTATTATTAACGGTACTAGCCTTAATAAAAGGAAGTGGTATAAATGTCTGGTTCCAATGTGTAAAACTTAACCTTTATTATTATAAAGTTTAAAAACAGTGTAACTCTAACAAAACCCTAAATGTTAAAAACACAGTCGCGGTGTCAGGGTGTGTGGGCAAGAAACACAGGTATGGTAACTTCACCTGATAAATTGAGCACTAATCAGGGTGTAGTAACTTGAACGGACTAAGTGGTGGCTATGGAATAAATATTGTCTCCTAAATGGTGAAATGGTATTGAGCAGTATAATCAGGAGGATAACTACAATATTCAAACCTCCTCTAAAGTAGAGACAGTGTAGGAGGTTATAAAGTGACAAATTAGTATATCATTTGTCCATGTACCTGGGTGATGCTCTAAATTGTGTGATTCCCCCTTGTATATCACAATAAGTTTTAGATCAGCTGCGTTTATGATGTATGGGCCTCAGTTAATATCTGGTTAATCTGCCAAAAAATATCCATGCAGCACTGTGAATTTTTCCAGGAAGTTATATACCCACTTTAAACAGCAATGTTAATCTCCCATTTCACAGTGCTGCATGGCTTTTTTTTTTTTTTTTTTTTTTAGGGAATCTAGAGATAACACCCTAAAAGTTATGCAACTTATAGCCCTGACACAAAATACCCACCAAGGCATGGCCCTCATCTCGACGGATACCGAAAAGGCCTTGCCTTTGACAGGTGGACTGGGATTTTCTCAGAGCCACTCTGCAAGGGATGAACATAGGCAATAATTTCATAGAGAACATTTTCTCACTCTATACCAACTTCACAGCGAATTATTGTCTATTGCTAAAAACATAGTAAATGACCTCCCTGGATGGAAAAGTAAACCATTGTCCTGAATAGGGAGGGTACACGTAATAAAGATGAATATACTCCCCTGAATACTATATGTCCTACAAACGTTACCCATAGCCCTGCCCAAAGAATATCTAAGCCAATTGGAGCTTAATATCAAGAAATTTATATGGAATCAAACCAAGAATTGCAAAAAGAACTCTGTACCTGCCCAGAGAGAGAGGAGGGTTAGGACTCCCAGAGATACAGCGATATAGAATAGCAACGTTACTACAGAGAATAATAGACTGGAGTCATAATTAAAATAATAAACAATGGGTCCAACTAAACAGGGAAATATTACAAATAGACAATGTCGGATGGCTGGCTTGGCTGCACCCAACACACAGGCCAGGTACAATACGGGATTTCCCACTGTTAAATGAGCTCTTTCTCCAATGGGACGGAACATTGAAGAGAAGCACACACATCACGACAAGGCCTGCACCCTTACCTCCACTCATCAACACCCAGATCTAACATTCATGCCTCAAATTAAAACAGAATTGTCGAGCCCCCCACAACTAAAAGATTACACACTAAAAAGTATTGCCCCAGGAGGGAAACTTCTACCAAAACAAGAATTAGCAAACAAAATTTGTGACAATCCAATGCTGTGGTTTACCTATGCACAATTAACCCATTACCTCAACACACACATACAAAAACACAATTTGACACTCCAGCTAACAGCCTTTGAAACCTAATGCACATTAAAGCAATATCCCTGGCATACTATCTCATCCCTATACAAGATTCTCAACTCTTTGGACCCCCTTCCAACATACTGCTATAAATGGTCCACAGAGTTAACATCACTCCCAAAGACTGGTTAAGGATATTTCGAAACCATAAAAAGGCATCAGTATCAGCTAAAATTCAAGAAATGAACTATAAATTTTTGGCACGCTGGTACCTCACACCTGTACACCTTCAAAAGATATGTAAACATGCCAACAGCCACTGTTGGAGGGGGTGCGGTGAGACAGGGGACATGCTCCACATATGGTGGCTGTGATAGGTTAGGTACATTCTGGGGGGACGTAATCACACACATCAACAAAACTTTAGCAACAAACATACCAAATGATCCAGGCCTGTTATTGTTCTATAACCTTCCAAATACCAGAGATGAAATAAAACAACCTTTATATTATGATTAATAGCACCAAGATAATGATACCTCAAAAATGGAAATCCGCCCAGGTGCCAGACATTTTGTTTTGGAAAAAGCAGGTAGAAAACCTGCTCATCCTGGAAAGATATCACTTTCTTAGAGCGGGTAAAATAGAAAAACACGAATACATAACAATGTGATGGAACAACTGATGGTTACACTTTTTAGCCCACCCATCTCCCCCCTAACCCAAGGAAAATTGACCTCTCTGTAATGATTAACTTGGGGACATTCATTAGCAGACGACACACTGACACAACTAGCTTATATAAAGACCACTGGAGTCAAAGATATTATAAACACTATATCCTACACGTTTCCTCATTGTTTACACTGCCTAATTAGTTATTTTTGCTTATATAGAATTAATTGTATTAACTTGAAAAGTATTGCACTATACAACTGTTATGCTTCAGAGATAATTGGCAGTTCAGGACTAGACATGTTTTGTATCAGCTAATTACTACTATGCAAACAAACTGTATGCTAGATATATCAGATATCCTTCTACCGTCTACCTGTTCTAACCTCATCATAATATTCTCAATGGCCCAAGAGAGGCCATTCTAGTCCCGTACGGGCATGGACAGCAAATGCACATCATCAAAACGAGAGAAATGAGCTAAGAAAGACTCGGTAGTTGGTATATGTCAGGTAATAGTGTAAAGCATGACCTACCTCCTCATGTATAACTTTGAAGTTTATCCTGTACTTTCTGCCAAGTTTGTATTTTTGAATATATCTCAATAAAGCTTTTTTTAAAAAAAAAAAAATAAATATATATATATATATAAAGTGCTGCCATATGCAATGTGATGGTATAAAGTACTAATATATACATATATAGGTGTATTTAAGCCCATCCACTCTTATTTCGCCCAGAATAGGAAGATGATCAAATAGTGCTTAAAGTAGCACCTTTCTAGTCTAGACAAGGCTTTTAGGAATTAAAGTACTAAGAAAGTACGGAAGAACTTCTGTCACCAATGGGAATTATTCTATAGGAGTGGTGAATTGAATTTTTCCTGTAAGGTTTTTGCTTCCACTGGGTTTTTCTGTACTAGTGAGTATAACTATAAAATGAGGCAACATAGCAGAGGTTAAAGTAGGGAAATGCGGCATTAAAACTTAAGGAATTAACCCCTGGGATACTCAGCTTCTTTTTAAAGCAAACTGTCTAGAATACTAGACCTATTACGTGTAACAAATCCCTCTCCCAGATACACCATTGTAGTTTAGACAAGCCTTTTAGCCTTAATTGGTATATAATAGGCCACACCACAGTGAATTAGGCATAAAAGGATCTAGTAAATAGTCACTTTCTCTCATCTCTTTTTCTTCTGCCGTCCTGATTTTGGATAGAGACAGAGTGAGAGAATTTTGTCAGGTATTTAACCTTCTTTTCTTGGGATACATTCTCTGTCGCCTAGATTTAGAGTTCTGCGTTAGCCGTCAAAACCAACGTTAAGGGGTCCTAACACTGGTTTTGGCCGCCCGCTGATATTTAGAGTCAGTCAGGAAAGGGTCTAACGCTCACTTTCCAGCCACAACTTTTCCATACCGCAGATCCCCTTACGCCAATTGCGTATCTTATCTTTTCAATGGGATCTTCCTAACGCCGGTTCATAAAGCTCTTAACTACTGTGCTCTAAAGTACACTAACACCCATAAACTACCTATGTACCCCTAAACCGAGGTCCCCCCACATCGCCGCCACTATAATACATTTTTTTAACCCCTAACCTGCCGACCACACACCGCCGCCATTTACATTATCCCTATGTACCCCTATTCTGCTGCTCCTAATATCGCCGACACCTACATAATATTTATTAACCCCTAATCTGCCTCTCCCAACGTTGCCGCTACCTACCTACACTTATTAACCCCTAATCTGCCGACCGGACCTCGCCGCTACTCTAATAAATGTATTAACCCCTAAAGCTAAGTCTAACACTAACACCCCCCTAAGTTAAATATAATTTTTATCTAACGAAATAAATTAACTCTTATTAAATAAATTATTCCTATTTAAAGCTAAATACTTACCTGTAAAATAAGCCCTAATATAGCTACAATATAATGAATAATTATATTGTAGCTATTTTAGGATTTATATTTATTTTACAGGCAACTTTGTATTTATTTTAACTAGGTACAATAGCTATTAAATAGTTATTAACTATTTAATAGCTACCTAGTTAAAATAATTACAAAATTACCTGTAAAATAAATCCTAACCTAAGTTACAATTAAACCTAACACTACACTATCAATAAATAAATTAACTAAACTACCTACAATTAAATCAACTAAACTAAATTACAAAAAAAAGCAAACACTAAATTACAAAAAATAAAAAAAGAATACAAGAATTTTAAACTAATTACACCTACTCTAAGCCCCCTAAAAAAATAACAAAGCCCCCCAAAATAAAAAAATGCCCTACCCTATTCTAAAATAAAAAGTTAACAGCTCTATTACCTTACCAGCCCTTAAAAGGGCCTTTTGCGGGGCATGCCCCAAAGAAAACAGCTCTTTTGCCTGTAAAAAAAACATACAATACCCCCCCAACATTACAACCCACCACCCACATACTCCTAATCTAACCCACCCAAACCCCCCTTAAAAAAACTAACACTGAAGTCTTCTGGACCCAGCCGGTTATCACCGATCCGTCCAGAAGAGGGTCCGAAGTCTTCATCCTATCCGGGCAGAAGAGCTCCTCCAGAGGGTCCGAAGTCTTCATCCTATCCGGGCAGAAGAGGACATCCGGACCGGCAGACATCTTCATCCAGCCGACGCGGAGCCATCCTTCTTCACCGACGGACTAACGACGAATGAAGGTTCCTTTAAATGACGTCATCCAAGATGGCGTCCCTCGAATTCCGATTGGCTGATAGGATTCTATCAGCCAATCGGAATTAAGGTAGGAAAAATCTGATTGGCTGATTGAATCAGCTAATCAGATTCAAGTTCAATCCGATTGGCTGATTGGATCAGCCAATCAGATTGAGCTCGCATTCTATTGGCTGTTCCGATCAGCCAATAGAATGCAAGCTCAATCTGATTGACTGATCCAATCAGCCAGTCGGATTGAACTTGAATCTGATTGGCTGATAGAATCCTATCAGCCAATCGGAATTCGAGGGACGCCATCTTGGACGACGTCATTTAAAGGAACCTTCATTCGTCGTTAGTCCGTCGGTGAAGAAAGATGGCTCCGCGTCGGCTGCTTCAAGATGGTCCCTCTCCGCGCCGGATGGAAGAAGATAGAAGATGCCACCTGGATGAAGATGTCTGCTGGTCCGTATGTCCTCTTCTGCCCAGATAGGATGAAGACTTCGGACCCACTGGAGGAGCTCTTCTGACCGGATAGGATGAAGACTTCGGACCCTCTTCTGGATGGATCGGTGATAGCCGGCTGGGTGAAGATAAGGTAGGAAGATCTTCAGGGGCTTAGTGTTAGGTTTTTTAATGGGGGTTTGGGTGGGTTAGATTAGGGGTATGTGGGTGGTGGGTTGTAATGTTGTGGGGGGGTATTTTATGTTTTTTTTACAGGCAAAAGAGCTGTTTTCTTTGGGGCATGCCCCGCAAAAGGCCCTTTTAAGGGCTGGTAAGGTAATAGAGCTGTTATCTTTTTATTTTAGAATAGGGTAGGGCATTTTTTTATTTGGGGGGCTTTGTTATTTTTTTAGCTTAGAGTAGGTGTAATTAGTTTAAAATTCTTGTAATATTTTTTTATTTTTTGTAATTTAGTGGGGGGGGTTGTAATTTAGTTTAGTTGATTTAATTGTAGGTAATTGTAGGTAGTTTAGTTAATTTATTTATTGATAGTGTAGTGTTAGGTTTAATTGTATCTTAGGTTAGGATTTATTTTACAGGTAATTTTGTAATTATTTTAACTAGGTAGCTATTAAATAGTTATTAACTATTTAATAGCTATTGTACCTAGTTAAAATAAATACAAAGTTGCCTGTAAAATAAATATAAATCCTAAAATAGCTACAATATAATTATTCGTTATATTGTAGCTATATTAGGGTTTATTTTACAGGTAAGTATTTAGCTTTAAATATGAATAATTTATTTAATAAGAGTTAATTTATTTTGTTAGATAAAAATTATATTTAACTTAGGGGGGTGTTAGCATTAGGGTTAGACTTATCTTTAGGGGTTAATACATTTATTAGAGTAGCGGCGAGGTCCGGTCGGCAGATTAGGGGTTAATAAGTGTAGGTAAGGTAGCGGCGACGTTGGGGGGGCAGATTAGGGGTTAATAATTATAATGTAGGTGTCGGCGACGTTGAGGGCAGCAGATTAGGGGTTCATAGGGATAACGTAGGTTGCGGCGGTGTCCGGAGCGGCAGATTAGGGTTTAATAATATAATGCAGGGATCATCGATAGCGGGGGCGGCAGATTAGGGGTTAATAATTGTAAGGTTAGGGGTGTTTAGACTCAGGGTTCATGTTAGGGTGTTAGGTGCAGACTTAGGAAATGTTTCCCCATAGGAATCAATGGGGCTGCGTTAGGAGCTGACCGCTGCTTTTTTACAGGTGTTAGGTTTTTTTTCAGCTCAAACTGCCCCATTGTTTCCTATGGGGAAATCGTGCACAAGCACGTTTTTCCAGCTAGCCGCTACCGTAAGCAACGCTGGTATTTAGAGTTGAAGTGGCAGTAAATTATGCTCTACGCTCCCTTTTTGGAGCACTAGGGGGAAGCACTATTCCCTGACATGTAATGAAAGGGTATCTTTTCAACAATGAATAGCATAAAAACTAAGCAAATTTAATAATAGAAGAAATTTGGAAAGTTTTTTTTCTTTAAATTGTATGCTCCGTCTTAATCACAAAATACATTTTTGGTGTCATATCCCTTTAATCTTTTACATTATGTATCATGTTTGCTGCTTATTTAGAGTATAACTTTATCTACTAAATGAACTACATACTTCAATTTCTGTGAACATTTTGAAGAGTTCTTCTGTTTCTCAGTAATTTTCATCACCCTTCCTGGTAAGTACTTTTTTTTTAATGTGTTGAAGCAAACCTCCTCTCACGTTTGGAAGAATATTATAACCTTTCAAATGAAAATGTGATTTGGAAAATGTTAGCAATTGGATATTATATTATGGTTATTCTTTTATTCCCTTCAATTTACTTTTCTTACGCTTTTTAGCGCATTGAAATCTTGGGATTATTACATTTTCATATATCTATCAATTTTAAGAACTATGTTTGTAATATGGTTTAAGAAACGAGTAGAAAGCAAGCACAATTTAAACTGTAATTATTGCTGTGATGTTTAAAAAGTGATAGCTTACGTCCAGGGCCGCTGTTTAATATTTTAGGGGCACGTGTAAATTTGTGGCTTTTAAATGAACAAATAATATATTCCCTGAAAATGTCCAGTGGTGCAGGGCCAGATTTAAAGGGACATTAAAGTCAAAATTAAAATTTCATGATTCCAATTGGTGTCTAAATGTAGCCATCCAATCAGCAAGCGCTACCCAGGTGCTGAACCAAAAATGGGCCGTCTCCTTAGCATACTTTCCAGCTTTTTATAATAAAGAATGATAAAAAATTGATAATAGGAGTAATTTAGAAATTGCGTGCTCTGTCTGAATCATGAAATGTATTTTTCCTGTTCTACTACTATACATTTATTTGTATCAAATCATTCCTCGTTTAACATAATTTGTCTCTAGTTTGTTTACACTACAGAATAGTTTGTGTGTTTATAAATATAATAATGCGAAATTACTATAATTTGCGATCCACATGTCTTTAAAAATACATTTAAATTTGGTTTGGGTTTAATAAACGCGGATATATTCTAAGGCATTTAAACATATTAGAATTTAAATTTAATTATCATTGTATTTAACTTGTATTAAAAATCCTTTTAAAATGACAAGAAGCCTTTTCTTTCATGTATTGGGTGATGCATCTGTTCACAGTCATTTAACAAGATGATACGATACCTTGTTGGTACATTAAATGTTTGGTTTCAAGTTCTATATTGATTTTTCTAAGCTTTAAACAAAAAATCCATACATATTTCAAGAAACTGAAATTAGCTAAAGATCCATTTGGATTGACCTGTAAAATGAAATTATGCTGGGTGTCTGAATAAAGTCAATAGTCATTCCTGCTATGGTGTGCTTTCATGTTGACAACAGAAATGGTTAAAATCCAAGCAAAGTAGCATTTGTGCATTGGAATAATACTGAAATTTAATTTATCTGAGAGACATTCCAATGGATTGTATATTTCCTAATGGGTTTAACCTATTTTTGTTGTATATAAAGAGATACTAAACCCAATTTCTCCAACATAGGTGTGTCCGGTCCACGGCGTCATCCTTACTTGTGGGATATTCTCTTCCCCAACAGGAAATGGCAAAGAGCCCAGCAAAGCTGGTCACATGATCCCTCCTAGGCTCCGCCTTCCCCAGTCATTCTCTTTGCCGTTGTACAGGCAACATCTCCACGGAGATGGCTTAGAGTTTTTTAGTGTTTAACTGTAGTTTTTATTATTCAATCAAGAGTTTGTTATTTTAAAATAGTGCTGGTATGTACTATTTACTCTGAAACAGAAAAGAGATGAAGATTTCTGTTTGTAAGAGGAAAATGATTTTAGCAACCGTTACTAAAATCGATGGCTGTTTCCACACAGGACTGTTGAGAGGAATTAACTTCAGTTGGGGGAACAGTGAGCAGACTTTTGCTGCTTGAGGTATGACACATTCTAACAAGACGATGTAATGCTGGAAGCTGTCATTTTCCCTATGGGATCCGGTAAGCCATTTTTATTACAGAAAGAAAAAAAGGGCTTCACAAGGGCTTTTTAAGACTGTAGACATTTTCTGGGCTAAATCGATTTATATATAAACATATTTTATACTCCATAGCCTTGAGGAATTATTTTAATCTTGGGAATTTTGTAAAATAACCGGCAGGCACTGTATTGGACACCTTATTCTCTAGGGGCTTTCCCTAATCATAGGCAGAGTCTCATTTTCGCGCCTGTATTGCGCACTTGTTTTTGAGAAGCATGACATGCAGATGCATGTGTGAGGAGCTCTGATACATAGAAAAGACTTTCTGAAGGCGTCATTTGGTATCGTATTCCCCTTTGGGCTTGGTTGGGTCTCAGCAAAGCAGATACCAGGGACTGTAAAGGGGTTAAATATAAAAACGGCTCCGGTTCCGTTATTTTAAGGGTTAAAGCTTCCAAATTTGGTGTGCAATATTTTTAAGGCTTTAAGACACTGTGGTGAAATTTTGGTGAATTTTGAACAATTCCTTCATACTTTTTCGCAATTGCAGTAATAAAGTGTGTTCAGTTTAAAATTTAAAGTGACAGTAACGGTTTATTTTAAAACGTTTTTTGTACTTTGTTATCAAGTTTTTGCCTGTTTAACATGTCTGAACTACCAGATAGACTGTGTTCTGAATGTGGGGAAGCCAAGGTTCCTTCTCATTTAAATAGATGTGATTTATGTGACACAAAATTTAGAGAAAATGATGCCCAAGATGATTCCTCAAGTGAGGGGAGTAAGCATGGTACTGCATCATCCCCTCCTTCGTCTACACCAGTCTTGCCCACACAGGAGGCCCCTAGTACATCTAGCGCGCCAATACTCCTTACTATGCAACAATTAACGACTGCTCTGTTTTAGAAAATACTGAAGAGCATGAGGACGCTGATGATATTGGTTCTGGAGGGCCCCTACACCAGTCTGAGGGGGCCAGGGAGGTTTTGTCTGAGGGAGAAATTTCAGATTCAGGGAAAATTTCTCAACAAGCTGAACCTGATGTGATTACATTTAAATTTAAATTGGAACATCTCCGCGCTCTGCTTAAGGAGGTGTTATCCACTCTGGATGATTGTGAGAATTTGGTCATTCCAGAGAAACTATGTAAAATGGACAAGTTCCTAGAGGTCCCGGGGCCCCCCGAAGCTTTTCCTATACCCAAGCGGGTGGCGGACATTGTAAATAAAGAATGGGAAAGGCCCGGTATACCTTTCGTCCCTCCCCCCATATTTAAAAAATTGTTTCCTATGGTCGACCCTAGAAAGGACTTATGGCAGACAGTCCCCAAGGTCGAGGGGGCGGTTTCTACTCTAAACAAACGCACCACTATACCCATAGAAGATAGTTGTGCTTTCAAAGATCCTATGGATAAAAAATTAGAAGGTTTGCTTAAAAAGATGTTTGTTCAGCAAGGTTACCTTCTACAACCAATTTCATGCATTGTTCCTGTCACTACAGCCGCGTGTTTCTGGTTCGATGAGCTAGAAAAGGCGCTCAATAATAATTCTTCTTCTTATGAGGAGATTATGGACAGAATTCGTGCTCTCAAATTGGCTAATTCTTTCACCCTAGACGCCACTTTGCAATTGGCTAGGTTAGCGGCGAAAAATTCTGGTTTTGCTATTGTGGCGCGCAGAGCGCTTTGGTTAAAATCTTGGTCAGCGGATGCGTCTTCCAAGAACAAATTGCTTAACATTCCTTTCAAGGGGAAAACGCTGTTTGGCCCTGACTTGAAAGAGATTATCTCTGATATCACTGGGGGCAAGGGCCACGCCCTTCCTCAGGATAGGTCTTTCAAGGCCAAAAATAAACCTAATTTCTCCAACATAGGTGTGTCCGGTCCACGGCGTCATCCTTACTTGTGGGATATTCTCTTCCCCAACAGGAAATGGCAAAGAGCCCAGCAAAGCTGGTCACATGATCCCTCCTAGGCTTCGCCTACCCCAGTCATTCTCTTTGCCGTTGTACAGGCAACATCTCCACGGAGATGGCTTAGAGTTTTTTAGTGTTTAACTGTAGTTTTTATTATTCAATCAAGAGTTTGTTATTTTGAAATAGTGCTGGTATGTACTATTTACTCAGAAACAGAAAAGAGATGAAGATTTCTGTTTGTATGAGGAAAATGATTTTAGCAACCGTCACTAAAATCCATGGCTGTTCCACACAGGACTGTTGAGAGCAATTAACTTCAGTTGGGGGAACAGTGTGCAGTCTCTTGCTGCTTGAGGTATGACACATTCTAACAAGACGATGTAATGCTGGAAGCTGTCATTTTCCCTATGGGATCCGGTAAGCCATGTTTATTACGATTGTAAATAAGGGCTTCACATGGGCTTATTAAGACTGTAGACTTTTTCTGGGCTAAATCGATTCATTATTAACACATATTTAGCCTTGAGGAATCATTTTATTTGGGTATTTTGATATAATAATATCGGCAGGCACTGTTTTAGACACCTTATTCTTTAGGGGCTTTCCCAAAGCATAGGCAGAGTCTCATTTTCGCGCCGGTGTTGCGCACTTGTTTTTGAGAGGCATGGCATGCAGTCGCATGTGAGAGGAGCTCTGATACTTAGAAAAGACTTTCTGAAGGCGTCATTTGGTATCGTATTCCCCTTTGGGCTTGGTTGGGTCTCAGCAAAGCAGATACCAGGGACCGTAAAGGGGTTAAAGTTAAAAACGGCTCCGGTTCCGTTATTTTAAGGGTTAAAGCTTCCAAATTTGGTGTGCAATACTTTTAAGGCTTTAAGACACTGTGGTGAAAATTTGGTGAATTTTGAACAATTCCTTCATGTTTTTTCGCAATTGCAGTAATAAAGTGTGTTCAGTTTAAAATTTAAAGTGACAGTAACGGTTTTATTTTAAAACGTTTTTTGTACTTTGTTATCAAGTTTATGCCTGTTTAACATGTCTGAACTACCAGATAGACTGTGTTCTGAATGTGGGGAAGCCAGAATTCCTATTCATTTAAATAAATGTGATTTATGTGACAATGACAATGATGCCCAAGATGATTCCTCAAGTGAGGGGAGTAAGCATGGTACTGCATCATTCCCTCCTTCGTCTACACGAGTCTTGCCCACTCAGGAGGCCCCTAGTACATCTAGCGCGCCAATACTCCTTACTATGCAACAATTAACGGCTGTAATGGACAATTCTGTCAAAAACATTTTAGCCAAAATGAACACTTATCAGCGTAAGCGCGACTGCTCTGTTTTAGATACTGAAGAGCATGACGACGCTAATAATAATGTTTCTGAAGGGCCCCTAACCCAGTCTGATGGGGCCAGGGAGGTTTTGTCTGAGGGAGAAATTACTGATTCAGGGAACATTTCTCAACAAGCTGAACCTGATGTGATTACATTTAAATTTAAGTTGGAACATCTCCGCATTCTGCTTAAGGAGGTATTATCCACTCTGAATGATTGTGACAAGTTGGTCATCCCAGAGAAACTATGTAAAATGGACAAGTTCCTAGAGGTGCCGGGGCTCCCAGAAGCTTTTCCTATACCCAAGCGGGTGGCGGACATTGTTAATAAAGAATGGGAAAGGCCCGGTATTCCTTTCGTCCCTCCCCCCATATTTAAAAAATTGTTTCCTATGGTCGACCCCAGAAAGGACTTATGGCAGACAGTCCCCAAGGTCGAGGGAGCGGTTTCCACTTTAAACAAACGCACCACTATACCCATAGAGGATAGTTGTGCTTTCAAAGATCCTATGGATAAAAAATTAGAAGGTTTGCTTAAAAAGATGTTTGTTCAGCAGGGTTACCTTCTACAACCAATTTCATGCGTTGTCCCTGTCGCTACAGCCGCATGTTTCTGGTTCGATGAGCTGATAAAGGCGGTCGATAGTGATTCTCCTCCTTATGAGGAGATTATGGACAGAATCAATGCTCTCAAATTGGCTAATTCTTTTACCCTAGACGCCACTTTGCAATTGGCTAGATTAGCGGCTAAGAATTCTGGGTTTGCTATTGTGGCGCGCAGAGCGCTTTGGTTGAAATCTTGGTCGGCTGATGCGTCTTCCAAGAACAAGCTACTTAACATTCCTTTCAAGGGGAAAACGCTGTTTGGCCCTGACTTGAAAGAGATTATCTCTGATATCACTGGGGGTAAGGGCCACGCCCTTCCTCAGGATCGGCCTTTCAAGACAAAAAATAAACCTAATTTTCGTCCCTTTCGTAGAAACGGACCAGCCCAAAGTGCTACGTCCTCTAAGCAAGAGGGTAATACTTCTCAAGCCAAGCCAGCTTGGAGACCAATGCAAGGCTGGAACAAGGGAAAACAGGCCAAGAAACCTGCCACTGCTACCAAGACAGCATGAAATGTTGGCCCCCGATCCGGGACCGGATCTGGTGGGGGGCAGACTCTCTCTCTTCGCTCAGGCTTGGGCAAGAGATGTTCTGGATCCTTGGGCACTAGAAATAGTCTCCCAAGGTTATCTTCTGGAATTCAAGGGGCTTCCCCCAAGGGGGAGGTTCCACAGGTCTCAGTTGTCTTCAGACCACATAAAAAGACAGGCATTCTTACATTGTGTAGAAGACCTGTTAAAAATGGGAGTGATTCATCCTGTTCCATTAAGAGAACAAGGGATGGGGTTCTACTCCAATCTGTTCATAGTTCCCAAAAAAGAGGGAACGTTCAGACCAATCTTAGATCTCAAGATCTTAAACAAGTTTCTCAAGGTTCCATCGTTCAAGATGGAAACCATTCGAACTATTCTTCCTTCCATCCAGGAAGGTCAATTCATGACCACGGTGGATTTAAAGGATGCGTATCTACATATTCCTATCCACAAGGAACATCATCGGTTCCTAAGGTTCGCATTCCTGGACAAGCATTACCAGTTCGTGGCGCTTCCTTTCGGATTAGCCACTGCTCCAAAGATTTTCACAAAGGTACTAGGGTCCCTTCTAGCTGTGCTAAGACCAAGGGGCATTGCTGTAGTACCTTACTTGGACGACATTCTAATTCAAGCGTCGTCCCTTACTCAAGCAAAGGCTCACACGGACATAGTCCTGGCCTTTCTCAGATCTCACGGATGGAAAGTGAACGTGGAAAAGAGTTCTCTATCTCCGTCAACAAGGGTTCCCTTCTTGGGAACAATAATAGACTCCTTAGAAATGAGGATATTTCTGACAGAGGCCAGAAAAACAAAGCTTCTAGACTCTTGTCGGATACTTCATTCCGTTCCTCTTCCTTCCATAGCTCAGTGCATGGAAGTGATCGGGTTGATGGTAGCGGCAATGGACATAGTTCCTTTTGCACGCATTCATCTAAGACCATTACAACTGTGCATGCTCAGTCAGTGGAATGGGGACTATACAGACTTGTCTCCGAAGATACAAGTAAATCAGAAGACCAGAGACTCACTCCGTTGGTGGCTGTCCCTGGACAACCTGTCACGAGGGATGACATTCCGCAGACCAGAGTGGGTCATTGTCACGACCGACGCCAGTCTGATGGGCTGGGGCGCGGTCTGGGGATCCCTGAAAGCTCAGGGTCTTTGGTCTCGGGAAGAATCTCTTCTACCGATAAATATTCTGGAACTGAGAGCGATATTCAATGCTCTCAAGGCTTGGCCTCAGCTAGCGAGGGCCAAGTTCATACGGTTTCAATCAGACAACATGACAACTGTTGCGTACATCAACCATCAGGGGGGAACAAGGAGTTCCCTGGCGATGGAAGAAGTGACCAAAATCATTCTATGGGCGGAGTCTCACTCCTGCCACCTGTCTGCTATCCACATCCCAGGAGTGGAAAATTGGGAAGCGGATTTTCTGAGTCGTCAGACATTGCATCCGGGGGAGTGGGAACTCCATCCGGAAATCTTTGCCCAAGTCACTCAGCTGTGGGGCATTCCAGACATGGATCTGATGGCCTCTCGTCAGAACTTCAAAGTTCCTTGCTACGGGTCCAGATCCAGGGATCCCAAGGCGGCTCTAGTGGATGCACTAGTAGCACCTTGGACCTTCAAACTAGCTTATGTGTTCCCGCCGTTTCCTCTCATCCCCAGGCTGGTAGCCAGGATCAATCAGGAGAGGGCGTCGGTGATCTTGATAGCTCCTGCGTGGCCACGCAGGACTTGGTATGCAGATCTGGTGAATATGTCATCGGCTCCACCTTGGAAGCTACCTTTGAGACGAGACCTTCTTGTTCAGGGTCCGTTCGAACATCCGAACCTGGTTTCACTCCAGCTGACTGCTTGGAGATTGAACGCTTGATCCTATCGAAGCGAGGGTTCTCAGATTCTGTTATCGATACTCTGGTTCAGGCCAGAAAGCCTGTAACTAGAAAGATTTACCACAAAATTTGGAAAAAATATATCTGTTGGTGTGAATCTAAAGGATTCCCTTGGGATAAGGTTAAGATTCCTAAGATTCTATCCTTCCTTCAAGAAGGATTGGAAAAAGGATTGTCTGCAAGTTCCCTGAAGGGACAGATTTCTGCCTTGTCTGTGTTACTTCACAAAAAGCTGGCAGCTGTGCCAGATGTTCAAGCCTTTGTTCAGGCTCTGGTTAGAATTAAGCCTGTTTACAAACCTTTGACTCCTCCTTGGAGTCTCAATTTAGTTCTTTCAGTTCTTCAGGGGGTTCCGTTTGAACCCTTACATTCCGTTGATATTAAGTTATTATCTTGGAAAGTTTTGTTTTTAGTTGCAATTTCTTCTGCTAGAAGAGTTTCAGAATTATCTGCTCTGCAGTGTTCTCCTCCTTATCTGGTGTTCCATGCAGATAAGGTGGTTTTACGTACTAAACCTGGTTTTCTTCCAAAAGTTGTTTCTAACAAAAACATTAACCAGGAGATTATCGTACCTTCTCTGTGTCCGAAACCAGTTTCAAAGAAGGAACGTTTGTTGCACAATTTGGATGTTGTTCGCGCTCTAAAATTCTATTTAGATGCTACAAAGGATTTTAGACAAACATCTTCCTTGTTTGTTGTTTATTCCGGTAAAAGGAGAGGTCAAAAAGCAACTTCTACCTCTCTCTCTTTTTGGATTAAAAGCATCATCAGATTGGCTTACGAGACTGCCGGACGGCAGCCTCCCGAAAGAATCACAGCTCATTCCACTAGGGCTGTGGCTTCCACATGGGCCTTCAAGAACGAGGCTTCTGTTGATCAGATATGTAGGGCAGCGACTTGGTCTTCACTGCACACTTTTACCAAATTTTACAAGTTTGATACTTTTGCTTCTTCTGAGGCTATTTTTGGGAGAAAGGTTTTGCAAGCCGTGGTGCCTTCCATTTAGGTGACCTGATTTGCTCCCTCCCTTCATCCGTGTCCTAAAGCTTTGGTATTGGTTCCCACAAGTAAGGATGACGCCGTGGACCGGACACACCTATGTTGGAGAAAACAGAATTTATGTTTACCTGATAAATTACTTTCTCCAACGGTGTGTCCGGTCCACGGCCCGCCCTGGTTTTTTTAATCAGGTCTGATAATTTATTTTCTTTAACTACAGTCACCACGGTACCATATGGTTTCTCCTATGCTAATATTCCTCCTTAACGTCGGTCGAATGACTGGGGTAGGCGGAGCCTAGGAGGGATCATGTGACCAGCTTTGCTGGGCTCTTTGCCATTTCCTGTTGGGGAAGAGAATATCCCACAAGTAAGGATGACGCCGTGGACCGGACACACCGTTGGAGAAAGTAATTTATCAGGTAAACATAAATTCTGTTTTTCGTCCCTTTCACAGAAACGGACCAGCCCCAAGTGCTACGTCCTCTAAGCAAGAGGGTAATACTTCTCAAGCCAAGCCAGCCTGGAGACCAATGCAAGGCTGGAACAAAGGAAAGCAGGCCAAGAAACCTGCCACTGCTACCAAGACAGCATGAGATGTTGGCCCCCGATCCGGGACCGGATCTGGTGGGGGGCAGACTCTCTCTCTTCGCTCAGGCTTGGGCAAGAGATGTTCTGGATCCTTGGGCGCTAGAAATAGTCTCCCAAGGTTATCTTCTGGAATTCAAGGGGCTTCCCCCAAGGGGGAGGTTCCACAGGTCTCAATTGTCTTCAGACCACATAAAAAAACAGGCATTCTTACATTGTGTAGAAGACCTGTTAAAAATGGGAGTGATTCATCCTGTTCCATTAGGAGAACAAGGGATGGGGTTCTACTCCAATCTGTTCGTAGTTCCCAAAAAAGAGGGAACATTCAGACCAATCTTAGATCTCAAGATCCTAAACAAGTTTCTCAAGGTTCCATCGTTCAAAATGGAAACCATTCGAACAATTCTTCCTTCCATCCAGGAAGGTCAATTCATGACCACGGTGGATTTAAAGGATGCGTATCTACATATTCCTATCCACAAGGAACATCATCGGTTCCTAAGGTTCGCATTCCTGGACAAGCATTACCAGTTTGTGGCACTTCCGTTCGGATTAGCCACTGCTCCAAGGATTTTCACAAAGGTACTAGGGTCCCTTCTAGCGGTGCTAAGACCAAGGGGCATTGCAGTAGTACCTTACTTGGACGACATTCTGATTCAAGCGTCGTCCCTTCCTCAAGCAAAGGCTCACACGGACATTGTCCTGGCCTTTCTCAGATCTCACGGATGGAAAGTGAACGTAGAAAAGAGTTCTCTATCTCCGTCAACAAGGGTTCCCTTCTTGGGAACAATAATAGACTCCTTAGAAATGAGGATTTTTCTGACAGAGGCCAGAAAATCAAAACTTCTAAACTCTTGTCAAATACTTCATTCTGTTCCTCTTCCTTCCATAGCGCAGTGCATGGAAGTAATAGGTTTGATGGTAGCGGCAATGGACATAGTTCCTTTTGCGCGCATTCATCTAAGACCATTACAACTGTGCATGCTCAGTCAGTGGAATGGGGACTATACAGACTTGTCTCCGACGATACAAGTAAATCAGAGGACCAGAGATTCACTCCGTTGGTGGCTGTCCCTGGACAATCTGTCACAGGGGATGAGCTTCCGCAGACCAGAGTGGGTCATTGTCACGACCGACGCCAGTCTGGTGGGCTGGGGCGCGGTCTGGGGACCCCTGAAAGCTCAGGGTCTTTGGTCTCGGGAAGAATCTCTTCTACCGATAAATATTCTGGAGCTGAGAGCGATACTCAATGCTCTCAAGGCTTGGCCTCAGCTAGCAAAGGCCAAGTTCATACGGTTTCGATCAGACAACATGACGACTGTTGCATACATCAACCATCAGGGGGGAACAAGGAGTTCCCTGGCGATGGAAGAAGTGACCAAAATCATTCAATGGGCGGAGACTCACTCCTGCCACTTGTCTGCAATCCACATCCCAGGAGTGGAAAATTGGGAAGCGGATTTTCTGAGTCGTCAGACATTTCATCCGGGGGAGTGGGAACTCCATCCGGAAATATTTGCCCAAATTACTCAATTGTGGGGCATTCCAGACATGGATCTGATGGCCTCTCGTCAGAACTTCAAGGTTCCTTGCTACGGGTCCAGATCCAGGGATCCCAAGGCGACTCTAGTAGATGCACTAGTAGCACCTTGGACCTTCAAACTAGCTTATGTATTCCCGCCGTTTCCTCTCATCCCCAGGCTGGTAGCCAGGATCAATCAGGAGAGGGCATCGGTGATCTTGATAGCTCCTGCGTGGCCACGCAGGACTTGGTATGCAGACCTGGTGAATATGTCATCGGCTCCACCATGGAAGCTACCTTTGAGACGGGACCTTCTTGTTCAAGGTCCGTTCGAACATCTGAATCTCACTCCAACTGACTGCTTGGAGATTGAACGCTTGATCTTATCAAAGCGAGGGTTCTCAGATTCTGTCATTGATACTCTTGTTTAGGCCAGAAAGCCTGTAACTAGAAAAATTTACCACAAAATATGGAAAAAATATATCTGTTGGTGTGAATCTAAAGGATTCCCTTGGGACAAGGTAAAAATTCCTAAGATTCTATCCTTTCTTCAAGAAGGTTTGGAGAAAGGATTATCTGCAAGTTCCTTGAAGGGACAGATTTCTGCCTTGTCTGTGTTACTTCACAAAAAGCTGGCAGCTGTGCCAGATGTTCAAGCCTTTGTTCAGGCTCTGGTTAGAATCAAGCCTGTTTACAACCCTTTGACTCCTCCTTGGAGTCTCAATTTAGTTCTTTCAGTTCTTCAGGGGGTTCCGTTTGAACCCTTACATTCCGTTGATATTAAGTTATTATCTTGGAAAGTTTTGTTTTTGGTTGCAATTTCTTCTGCTAGAAGAGTTTCAGAATTATCTGTTCTGCAGTGTTCTCCTCCTTATCTGGTGTTCCATGCAGATAAGGTGGTTTTACGTACTAAACCTGGTTTTCTTCCGAAAGTTGTTTCTAACAAAAACATTAACCAGGAGATAGTCGTGCCTTCTTTGTGTCCGAATCCAGTTTCAAAGAAGGAACGTTTGTTGCACAATTTGGATGTTGTTCGTGCTCTAAAATTCTATTTAGATGCTACAAAGGATTTTAGACAAACATCTTCCTTGTTTGTTGTTTATTCTGGTAAAAGGAGAGGTCAAAAAGCAACTTCTACCTCTCTCTCTTTTTGGATTAAAAGCATCATCAGATTGGCTTATGAGACTGCCGGACGGCAGCCTCCTGAAAGAATCACAGCTCATTCCACTAGGGCTGTGGCTTCCACATGGGCCTTCAAGAACGAGGCTTCTGTTGATCAGATATGTAAGGCAGCGACTTGGTCTTCACTGCACACTTTTACTAAATTTTACAAGTTTGATACTTTTGCTTCTTCTGAGGCTATTTTTGGGAGAAAGGTTTTGCAAGCCGTGGTGCCTTCCATTTAGGTGACCTGATTTGCTCCCTCCCTTCATCCGTGTCCTAAAGCTTTGGTATTGGTTCCCACAAGTAAGGATGACGCCGTGGACCGGACACACCTATGTTGGAGAAAACAGAATTTATGTTTACCTGATAAATTACTTTCTCCAACGGTGTGTCCGGTCCACGGCCCGCCCTGGTTTTTTAATCAGGTCTGATAATTTATTTTCTTTAACTACAGTCACCACGGTATCATATGGTTTCTCCTATGCAAATATTCCTCCTTTACGTCGGTCGAATGACTGGGGAAGGCGGAGCCTAGGAGGGATCATGTGACCAGCTTTGCTGGGCTCTTTGCCATTTCCTGTTGGGGAAGAGAATATCCCACAAGTAAGGATGACGCCGTGGACCGGACACACCGTTGGAGAAAGTAATTTATCAGGTAAACATAAATTCTGTTTTTTTTCTTTCATGATTCAGAGAGAGCAGGCAATTTTAGGCAACTTTCTTATGTATTCCTATTATCAAATTGTCTTTGTTTTTTTGGTATCTTTATTTGAAAAAGCAGGAATGTAAGCTTACGAGCCAGATTATCTTTGGTTCAGCAACTGGGTAGCGGTTGCTGATTGGTTGCTAAATAAAACCACCAATCAGCAAGCGCTATCCAGGGTGCTGAACCAAAAAATGGGCCGGCTCGTAAGCTTATATTCCTGCTTTTTCAAGTAAAGATACCAAGAGAATGAAGAAAATGTAACCACTTAAGTTAACCTCTATTTACTTTTCTTTCATGTAAGTGCCAAGAGTCCATGAGCTAGTGACATATACATTCCTACCAGGAGGGGGCAAAGTTTCCCAAACCTCAAAATGCCTATAAATACACCTCCCACCTCACTCGCACCTTAGTTTCACAAACTTTGCCTTCGGTGGAGGATGATGAAGCAAGTCGTGCTTGATTTCTTCTGTGAAAGGCGCTTCTAAGCATTCTGAAGCCCAATTCCTCTCAGAGTACAGTGTTTGTCAGAGGGATGTGAAGGGAGTATTGCCTGTTAATTTTATGGTTGTTATCGGTCGCAGGGATTCATCCCCTGCCTCCCTTTTCAGATCGACGTTATACTCCTATACCATTACCTCTGCTGATATTTTTCAGTACTTTTTTCTCTGTGTTCCATTTTAAAAAAAATCTGTTAACTTCTCACTAAATTACTTTTTTGTCATATGTTTAAAAATTCAGACCCTCTAATATGTTTGAAAATGAAAAGTAAATAAAAATATATTTAATATTATTAAATAAACAATCTAGTGCAAAAATAAAAAATGCTTTATTTTATTAGTGAATTTTATTATAATTTTTTTATCACATTGTTTAACCCCTGCAAATTAATTAGGCATATAATTAAGCACGTAGAATGCTCCCATGCTGTTCTTGAGCATGGTGCGGCCAGTGGTTAATAAATACGTCAGTGCGCTGCTTATGATTGACTCATCAGCGGTATCCTTCTCAGGAATGGCAAAGCATTGTACCTGCATGTAACGCATGGTAAGTACAATGAAAATAGCTATTAGTTTAAAGGGACGTTCTACTTGAAAATGTTTATTGTTTAAAAAATTAGGTAATCCCTTTATTACTAATTTCCCGGTTTTACATAACCAACACGGTTATATTAATACACTTTTTACCTCTGTGATTACCTTGTATGTTAGCCTCTGCAAACTGCCCCTTTATCTCAGTTCTTTTGACAGACTTGCATTTTAGCCAATCAGTGCTCACTCATAATAACTCTACGAGAGTGAGCACAATTCCAATCTGTTCGTTGGTTCCCAAAAAAGAGGGACCTATTTTGGACTTGAACTGTCTAAACAAATTTCTCAGAGTACCGTCCTTAAAGATGGAAACTATTTGTTCCATTCATACTTTAGTCCAAGAGGGTCAGTTCATGACAGCCATAGACTTGAAGGATGCGTATCTTCATGTTCCCCTTCACAGGGATCATCACAAGTTCCTGAGATTCACCTTTCTAGACAAACACTTTCAGTTTGTGGCTCTTCCGTTTGGCCTTGCCATAGGTCCCAGAATTTGCTCTGGGGGCTCTATTGGCAGTGATCAGGTCTCGGGGGAATTGCTGTAGAGCCATACCTGGACGACATATTGGTTCAAGCGCCATCTTTTCAACAAGTAAATTCTCATACAGAGATCTTGTTGTCTTTTCTGTGTTTCCGCAGTTGGAAAGTGAATCTGGAAAAGAGTTCCCTTGTTCCAGCTACAAGGGTAGTTTTCTTAGGGACCATAATAGATTCCCTATCTATGAAAATATTTCTGACGGAGGTCAGAAAATCAAAGATTCTTTCCTCTTGCCTCTCTCTGCAGTCTACTGTTCGGCCAACAGTGGCTCAATGTATGGAGGTAATTGGTCTGATGGTCGGTTCCATGGACATCATTCCCTTTGCTTGATTCCATTTGAGAGCTCTGCAGTTGTTATGCATGCTCAGGCAAAGGAACAGAGACCATGCGGATCTCTCTCAGAGGATAGATCTAGATCAGTCAGCAAGAGACTCTCTCCCGTGGTGGCTTTCTCTTTAATTAGGAAATTGTTGTTCCTTATCTCTGTCCTAATACTCCTCCTCATAAGGAACGTCTGTTGCACAATTTGGATGTTGTGCGTGCTCTTAAGTTCTATCTACAGGCGACTAAGGATTTTCGCCAGTCTTCTGCCCTTTTTGTTTTTTCTCAGGAAAGCGTAAGGGTCAGAAAGCTACTGCTACTTCTTTTTCACTCTGGTTAAGAAGTATTATTAGTTTTGCTTGTGAGATTGCTGGTCAGCAGCCTCCTGAGAGAGTTACAGCTCATTCCACCAGGGCTGTCTCCTATTCTTGGGCTTTCAAGAATGAATCTTCTGTGGAACAGATTTGCAAGGCTGTAACTTGATCCTCTCTGCACACTTTTTCAAAAATTTTCCAAATTTGATACTTTTGCCTCGACTGAGGCTTCTTTTGGGAGAAAGGTTCTTCAAGCGGTGGTGCCTTCTGTTTAGGCCTGCCTGTCTTGTTATCCCTCCCTTGTCCTCTGTGTCCTTTAGCTTGGGTATTGGTTCCCACTAGTTATTGAGGATGCCATGGACTCACCATATCTTAGGAAAGTAAACAAAATGTATGCTTACATGATAAATGTATTTCTGGATATGGTGAGTCCATGACCTCACCCTTTTATTTAAGACCTTTATTTTTACTAAACCTCAGGCACCTCTACACCATTTTGTTATTCATTTTTTCCATTTTCCTTCGCTCGAATAACTGAGGTTTATGGATAGGGTTGTGACACTTAACAGCTTTGCTGTGGTGCTCTTTGCCTCCTCCTGCTGGCCAGGAGTGATATTCCCCACTAGTAATTGAGGACGTCGTAGACTCACCATATCCGGAAAGAACATTTATCAGGTAAGCATACATTTTGTTTTTTTACATAGCAACACTCTCTACCTTAAAGGACCATTAAATACAGTAGATTTGCATAATCAACACATGCATAATAAAAATACAATGCAATAGAAGTATATTCTGACAACTTTAAAAAATGATTTTAATTTGCTGTGACAGCTATCAGCTTATCAAAGACTTCAACGTATACACTTTGAACTCTTGCACGTGCTCAGTAGTAGCTGGTGCCTCAGAAAGTTTGCATATAAAAAGATTGTGCACAACTTAAAAGAACAGTAAATACAGTAGATTGTCATAATAAACAAATGCATGATAACAATAGAATACAATTGCAGTTAGTCTGAACTTTAAATAAGTAGATTTTTTTTCTGACACATTTCAAAGTTATGTCTATTTCCACTCCTGTATCATGTGACAGCCATCAGCCAATCACAAATGCATATACGAATATTCTCAGTAGGAACTGGTGACTCAAAAAGTGTAAATATAGAAAGACTGTGCACATTTTATTTTATATTTTATTTGAATCATCTGAGTTTCATTTTGACTTGAGTGTCCCTTTAAGAATGGAAGTAAATTGGAATGTTTTTTAAAACTTCATATTCTGTATGAATCATGAAGATTTAAAGGAATACTAAACCCAAATGGGCTGGCTCCTAAGCTTTACAAATGGGCTGGCTCCTAAGCTTTACAAAGGGGCTGGCTCCTAAGCTTTACAAAGGGGCTGGCTCCTAAGCTTTACAAATGGGCTGGCTCCTAAGCTTTACAAATGGGCTGGCTCCTAAGCTTTACAAATGGGCTGGCTCCTAAGCTTTTTAAATAAATATATCAAGAGAACATGGAAAAATTGATAATAGGAATAAATTAGAAATTAGCTTAAAATTGCAGACTCTATCTGAATCATGAAAGAAAAAATGTGGGTTTAGTATCCCTTTAATTTTGACTTTAGGGTCCTTTTACATATGGCTAAGTAAAATAATTAAGTATATATATATATCATGAAAGCTGACCTGTTTTCTCACAGATATCCTCTTATTAGTTAGAACAATACTATAGGGTCCCAATATTTCTAGGCAGCGTGCAGTTACAAAATAATTTCCCTAATTTGGTGAACTTAAAAGATCGGCTATTTGGTGGTCTCCACTTTCAGGTAAACGGATTTGCTTATGTTCAGCAAACAAGTTTGTTACAAAAATCCAAAGGAAGATATTGAATATGGTGGGGAAAGACTTAAAGAATATATGTTTTGTTCTCAGGAAAAGTCAGACCCTCTGATCTCTTTGCTTTGAGAGCAGGTCAGAGATTGATGCAGAGATGGATGATAAACATGAAAAGGCAACAGGAGAGGGTGGATAGAAAGGGGGAAATCAGCCGGGGAGACAAAGCAAAACGCAACAGAAGTAAAACATAAATGACATTGAGAAGCCTCAACAGAGAGGCATTAATCAGTGTCTGACTTTTATGCACAGCCTGTTACTGACTGGTAGATAGGTGAAGGACAGTTTTAAATGCATCACAGAATCTGCATTGTTAGGTAAGATCTGAATACTCTAAAATGTCTGGTTTCCATGGTAAAATCTAAAAGATTGGTTTCCATAAAATAATAAAAAAAAAACTTTATTGGAACCTAAATTAAATATGATATATATGTAATGGCTTGCTTCCCTTTAATATCTAGAGCAGAGTGGGCGATATGATAAAAGATGAAATAGCTTACGGCATTTTGCAATATACAATGTATGAGAAAATTAGATTTTAATGAGAAATGCTAGATTGAGAGGTCATCGTTTGAACACACATTATTAGGTATTAATACATTAAAAGACTTCAGTCATGTGTGAAGTAGGCTTTGAACGAGGAAAAGATTAATATGAGGTCTTAAAAAGTATACAACCAAGTAAAAATAATTTAAATGTAAATTACCTTTAAAGGGACACTCAAGTAAAAAATTAAACTTTCATGATTCAGATTGAGCATGCGTATTTAAATAACTTTACAATTTACTTCCATTAACAAAATGTGCACAGTCTAAACATTCAATTCTTACATTTTTTGAGTAACCAGCATCCACTGAGCATGTGCAAGCATTCACAGAATATACATATATGCATTTGAGATTGGCTGATGGCTGTCACATGATACAGGAGGATGGAAATGGATCTAAGTGAAATTTGTCAGAAAAAAATCTTTGGGGTTTTATGTCCCTTTAAGGGAAAGCTGAAACCAGGAACTCACCTACTTTTACATGTTTGATTGATAAGTTTTGCCATATTTCCCCTCTTTAAAAAAAAAAATAGAAATCTGTAAATGCTAAACAAAATACAAACTCTCAGTGCATCTTTTAGCCTAGAAAATGTTTGCCTATTTCTCCTGTTAAGTGTAGTCAGTCCAAGTGCAAGAGGATCACCCAAGCAGAGCTGCTACACAGCTCCTCCCCTCTACGTCACACCCAGTCATTCTCTTGCACCCAACTAATAGATAGGATGTGTGAGAGGACTGTGGTGATTAAACTTAGTTTTTTATATCTTCAATCAAAAGTTTGTTATTTTAAACGGCACCGGAGTGTGTTGTTTCCTTCTCAGGCAGAATTTGAAGAAGAATCTACCTGAGTTTTTGTATATGATCTTAGCGGACGTAACTAAGATCCGTTTGCTGTTCTCGGCCATTCTGAGGAGTAAGGTAACTTCAGATCAGGGGACAGCGGGCAGGTTCACCTGCAAAGAGGTATGTTGCAGTATATTATTTTCTAAGGAATGGAATTGATTGAGAAAATACTGCTAATACCGATATAATGTAAGTACAGCCTTAAATGCAGTAGTAGCAACTGGTATCAGGCTGATATGTATATATGTTTACACTTAAGTATTTCTGGGGAATGGCACTTCACTGGGAAAATACTGTATGCATATAATTTTTAGCCTAACTTGCAGTGTGAGCGACTAGCAGCAGGCTTTTTAATGACATTTCATATATTAGATTTTAAACGTTTACTGGCATGTTAAATTGTTTAATTATCTGAGGTACTTGGTGAAAATTGTTTTGGGCTTTATTTTCCACATGGCTGTCGTTAGTTTTAAATTAAAACAGTTTACTGAGCTTCCCTCACTGTTGTAGTGTGAGTGGGAGGGGCCTATTTTGGAGCTTTTACTACGCATCAGAAATTCAGTCACAGTCTGTCTTTTTCTCCCTGCATGATCCAGGACGTCTCCACAGAGCTCAGGGATCTTCAAAACTAGTTTTGAGGGAGGTAATCACTCACAGCAGACCTGTGAGACTGTGCTTGACTGTGATAAAAACGCTTATATTTTCAATTGTTGTACGTTTTTTCTGATATTAAGGGTTAGTCATCCATTGCTAATGAGTGCAATCCTTTGCTAAATTTGGTTTCTATAACTAATCCGGTTCATTGTTATTCAACTGTGACAGTTTTTGTGTGCTTCTTAAAGGCACAGTAACATTTTTACATATTGCTTGTAAATTTAGTTGAAAAGTATTTCCAAGCTTGCTAGTCTAATTGCTAGTTTGTTTAAACATGTCTGACACAGAGGAATCTCTTTGTGCAATATGTTCAAAAGCCAAGGTGGAGCCCAATAGAAATTTATGTACTAATTGCATTGATGCTACTTTAAATAAAAGTCAATCTGTACATGTTAAGCAACATTCACCAGACAACGAGGGGGAAGTTATGCCGACTAACTTGCCTCACGTGTCAGTACCTGCATCTCCTGCTCAGGAGGTGCGTGATATTGTAACGCCAAGTACATCAGGGCGGCCATTACAAATCACTCTACAAGACATGGCTAATGTTATGACTGAAGTTTTGTCTAAATTGCCAGAACTTAGAGGTAAACAAGATCACTCTGGGATGAGAACAGAGTATACCGATAATGCTAGGGCCATGTCTGATACTGCGTCACAATTGGCAGAGCATGAGGACGGAGAGCTTCATTCTGCGGGTGACGGATCTGATCCAAATAAACTGGATTCAGACATTTCAAATTTTAAGTTTAAGCTGGAAAACCTCCGTGTATTGCTAGGGGAGGTGTTAGCGGCTCTGAATGATTGTAACACAGTTGCAATCCCAGAGAAAATGTGTAGGTTGGATAAATATTTTGCGGTACCGACGAGTACTGACGTTTTTCCTATACCTAAGAGACTTACTGAAATTATTACTAAGGAGTGGGATAGACCCGGTGTGCCTTTCTCACCCCCTCCTATATTCAGAAAAATGTTTCCAATAGACGCCACCACACGGGACTTATGGCAAACGGTCCCTAAGGTGGAGGGAGCAGTTTCTACTTTAGCTAAGCGTACCACTATCCTGGTGGAGGATAGCTGTGCCTTTTCAGATCCAATGGTTAAAAAGTTAGAGGGTTACCTTAAGAAAATGTTTGTTCAACAAGGTTTTATATTACAACCCCTTGCATGCATTGCGCCTGTCACGGCTGCGGCAGCATTTTGGTTTGAGTCTCTGGAAGAGACTCAGCTCCATTAGATGAGATTACACACAAGCTTAAAACCCTTAAGCTAGCTAATTCATTTATTTCTGATGCCGTAGTACACTTAACTAAACTTACGGCTAAGAATTCCGGATTCGCCATTCAGGCGCGCAGAGCGCTGTGGCTAAAATCCTGGTCAGCTGATGTAACTTCTAAATCGAAATTACTTAACATACCTTTCAAGGGGCAGACTTTATTCGGGCCCGGTTTGAAAGAAATTATCGCTGATATTACGGGAGGTAAAGGCCATGCCCTGCCTCAAGACAGAGCCAAACCCAGGGCTAGACAGTCTAATTTTCGTGCCTTTCGTAACTTCAAGGCAGGAGCAGCTTCAACTTCCTCTGCTCCAAAACAGGAAGGAGCTGTTGCTCGCTACAGACAGGGCTGGAAACCTAACCAGGCCTGGAACAAGGGCAAGCAGGCCAGAAAACCTGCTGCTGCCCCTAAGACAGCATGAAGTGAGGGCCCCCGATCCGGAAACGGATCTAGTGGGGGGCAGACTCTCTCTCTTCGCCCAGGCTTGGGCAAGAGATGTCCAGGATCCCTGGGTGTTGAAGATCATATCTCAGGGATATCTTCTGGACTTCAAAGCTTCTCCTCCACAAGGGAGATTTCACCTTTCAAGGTTGTCAACAAACCAGATAAAGAAAGAGGCGTTTCTACGCTGTGTATCCGCGGTCGGAACACGGACAAGGGATTTACTCAAATCTGTTTGTGGTTCCCAAAAAAGAGGGAACCTTCAGACCAATATTGGATTTAAAGATCCTAAACAAATTCCTAAGAGTTCCATCATTCAAGATGGAAACTATTCGGACAATCTTACCCATGATCCAAAGAGGTCAGTACATGACCACAGTGGATTTAAAGGATGCTTACCTTCACATACCGATTCACAGAGAGCATTTCCGGTATCTAAGGTTTGCCTTCCTAGACAGGCATTACCAGTTTGTAGCTCTTCCCTTCGGGTTGGCTACGGCTCCAAGAATCTTTACAAAGGTTCTGGGCTCTCTTCTGGCGGTACTAAGACCGCGAGGAATTTCGGTAGCTCCGTACCTAGACGACATTCTGATACAAGCGTCAAGCTTTCAAACTGCCAAGTCTCATACAGAGTTAGTACTGGCATTTCTAAGGTCGCATGGGTGGAAAGTAAACGAGGAGAAGAGTTCTCTCTTACCACTCACAAGAGTTCCCTTCTTGGGGACCCTTATAGATTCTGTAGAAATGAAAATTTACCTGACAGAGGACAGGTTAACAAAGCTTCTAAATGCTTGCCGTGCCCTTCATTCCATTCAACACCCGTCAGTGGCTCAATGCATGGAGGTAATCGGCTTAATGGTAGCGGCAATGGACATAGTTCCTTTTGCGCCTGCACCTCAGACCGCTGCAATTGTGCATGCTAAGTCAGTGGAATGGGGATTACTCAGATTTGTCCCCTACGCTGAATCTGGATCAAGAGACCAGAGATTCTCTTCTATGGTGGCTTTCTCGGCCACATCTGTCCAGGGGGATGCCCTTCAGCAGGCCAGACTGGACAATTGTAACTACAGACGCCAGCCTACTAGGTTGGGGCGCTGTCTGGAATTCCCTGAAGGCTCAGGGATCATGGACTCAAGAGGAGAGTCTCCTTCCAATAAACATTCTGGAATTGAGAGCAGTTCTCAATGCCCTTCTGGCTTGGCCTCAGTTAGCAACCCTGAGGTTCATCAGGTTTCAGTCGGACAACATCACGACTGTGGCTTACATCAACCATCAGGGGGGGACAAGAAGTTCCTTAGCGATGATGGAAGTATCAAAGATAATTCGCTGGGCAGAGTCTCACTCTTGCCACCTGTCAGCGATCCACATCCCAGGAGTGGAGAACTGGGAGGCGGATTTCCTAAGTCGCCAGACTTTTCATCCGGGGGAGTGGGAACTTCATCCGGAGGTCTTTGCCCAAATACTTCGACGTTGGGGCAAACCAGATATGGATCTCATGGCGTCTCGCCGGAACGCCAAGCTTCCTCGTTACGGGTCCAGGTCCAGGGACCCGGGAGCGGTCCTGATAGATGCCTTGACAGCACCTTGGACCTTCAGGATGGCTTATGTGTTTCCACCCTTCCCGATGCTTCCTCGTTTGATTGCCAGGATCAAACAGGAGAAAGCATCAGTGATTCTAATAGCGCCTGCGTGGCCACGCAGGACCTGGTATGCAGATCTAGTGGACATGTCATCCTGTCCACCTTGGTCTCTGCCTCTGAGACAGGACCTTCTAATTCAGGGTCCTTTCAAACATCAAAATCTAATTTCTCAGAAGCTGACTGCATGGAAATTGAACGCTTAATTTTATCAAAGCGTGGATTTTCGGAGCCAGTAATTGATACCTTAATACAGGCTAGGAAGCCTGTTACCAGGAAGATTTACCATAAGATATGGCATAAATACTTACACTGGTGCGAATCCAAGGGTTACTCATGGAGTAAGGTTAGGATTCCCAGGATATTATCTTTTCTACAAGAAGGTTTAGAAAAGGGTTTATCTGCAATTTCTTTAAAGGGACAGATCTCAGCTCTGTCCATCCTTCTACACAAACGTCTGTCAGAAGTTCCAGACGTTCAGGCTTTTTGTCAGGCTTTGGCTAGAATTAAGCCTGTGTTTAAGACTGTAGCTCCACCGTGGAGCTTAAACTTAGTTCTTAACGTTTTACAGGGTGTTCCGTTTGAACCCCTTCATTCCATTGATATCAAGCTGTTATCTTGGAAAGTTCTGTTTTTAATGGCTATTTCCTCGGCTCGTAGAGTCTCTGAGTTATCAGCCTTACATTGTGATTCTCCGTATCTGATTTTTCATTCAGATAAGGTAGTTCTGCGTACTAAACCTGGGTTCTTACCTAAGGTAGTCACTAACAAGAATATCAATCAAGAGATTGTTGTTCCATCATTGTGTCCTAACCCTTCTTCAAAGAAGGAACGACTTCTGCACAATCTAGATGTAGTCCGTGCCCTGAAATTTTATTTACAGGCAACTAAAGATTTTCGCCAAACTTCTTCCCTGTTTGTCGTTTATTCTGGACAGAGGAGAGGTCAAAAAGCATCTGCTACCTCTCTATCCTTTTGGCTTCGTAGCATAATACGCTTGGCCTATGAGACTGCTGGACAGCAACCTCCTGAAAGGATTACAGCTCATTCTACTAGAGCTGTGGCTTCCACTTGGGCCTTTAAGAACGAGGCCTCTGTTGAACAGATTTGCAGGGCTGCAACTTGGTCTTCTCTTCATACTTTTTACAAATTTTACAAATTTGACACTTTTGCTTCTTCGGAGGCTGTTTTTGGGAGAAAGGTTCTTCAGGCAGTGGTTCCTTCCGTATAGAGATCCTGCCTGTCCCTCCCGTCATCCGTGTACTTAGCTTTGGTATTGGTATCCCATAAGTAATGATGACCCGTGGACTGACTACACTTAACAGGAGAAAACATAATTTATGCTTACCTGATAAATTCCTTTCTCCTGTAGTGTAGCCAGTCCACGGCCCGCCCTGTTTTTTAAGGCAGGTCTAAATTTTTAAATTATACTCCAGTCACCACTGCACCCTATAGTTTCTCCTTTCTCGTTTGGTTCTCGGTCGAATGACTGGGTGTGACGTAGAGGGGAGGAGCTGTGTAGCAGCTCTGCTTGGGTGATCCTCTTGCACTTCCTGTTGGGGAGGAGTTAATATCCCATAAGTAATGATGACCCGTGGACTGACTACACTACAGGAGAAAGGAATTTATCACGTAAGCATAAATTATGTTTTTATTGCATATAGTGAAAACGCTATAATTCAAAATGATCTATTTATGTTTACACATCAAAGATAGAGAAATTGAAAAAGAAAAAGCATCAAATGCGAGCAAGCTTTACACGTACACATGGAACAATGGGGACTTTAGCCTTACTAGCAATCGATCACGTCTATTTACCCCAACTCGGAGGCCATCCTGGTTATTTAATAGAGTATCAATGTGTTTAATGGGACACTTTAATGATTCAGAAAGATTTTGCAATTTTACTTCCATTAACAAAATGTATTTTTATATTTATACTTTTGAGTCACCAGATCCTACTGAGCATGGGCAAGAATTCACTGTTTATACATATTTGCATTTGTGATTGGCTGATTGCTGTTGCATGATACAGGAGGAGTAGAAAAATAACTTTAAAATTTACCAGAAAAAATATTTTTATTTGCAATGACATGGAGAGTCCACAAATCCATTCTAATTATTAGTGGGAATTAAACTCCTGGCCACCAGGAGGAGGCAAAGAACACCCCAGCAAAGCCATACACCCCAAGTCATTATTTGCCTTGTATATTAGGAGGATGTCTGAAGATATAAATCCTTTAATGGGTACTTGTCCCTGCAAGCAAGGATTAGGGATATGCTGTGTCCATGTAAACCTCTCTAGTAAGAGTAATGGTGGCATTTAGCAGTTGGAAGATGGCGAGGTAGTCTTTGCTTCCCTTCCAACATTTATGCTACCCCTTTATAGAAAATCAGGGTTAGTTACTCTGTTTTCTCTTGTAAGGTGTATCCAGTCCACGAATCATCCATTACTTGCGGGATATTCTCCTTCCCAACAGGAAGTTGCAAGAGGATCACCCACAGCAGAGCTGCTATATAGCTCCTCCCCTAACTGCCATATCCAGTCATTCTCTTGCAACTCTCAACAAGCATGGAGGTAGTAAGAGAGAAGTGGTGTAATGTAGTTGTTTTTTTTCTTCAATCAAAAGTTTGTTATTTTTAAATTGTACCGGAGTTGTACTATTTTGTCCCAGGCATAAAATAGAAGAAGAATCTGCCTGTGATTTCTATTATCTTAGCAGGTTGTAAATAAGATCCATTGCTGTTCTCACACATGACTGAAGAGAGAGGTAACTTCAGCGGGGGAATGGCGTGCAGGTTATCCTGCTATGAGGTATGTGCAGTTAAATTTTTTTCTTAAAGATGTGAATGCTAGAAAATGCTGCTGTTACCAGATTTATGTAAGGTAAGCCTGAATACAGTGATTTAATAGCGACTGGTATCATGCTTACTTTCTGAGGTAATACTCTTATAGATTTGCAATATAAACCGTTTGCTGGCATGTTTAAACGTTTTTATATATACTTTGGTGATAAAACTTTATTGGGGCCTAGTTTTTTTCCACATGGCTGGCTTAAATTTGCCTAGAAACAGTTTCCTGAGGCTTTCCACTGTGTTACTATGAATGTGAGGGGCCTAATTTAGCGCTTTTTTGCGCAGTAACTTTTACAGACTGAGACATCCAGCTTCCTCCAGGAGTCCCCTGAATGCTATAGGACCTCTCTCAAGGGCTCTTAGGCTTTCCAAAATCGTTTGTTGGGGAAGGTAGGCCCACAGCAAGGCTGTGGCAGTTTGGTGTGCTGTTAAAAAACGTCTACATCGTTTTTTTTATTTGTTTTTTGAACTAAGGGGTTAATCATCCATTTTCAAGTGGGTGCAATACTCTGTTAGCTTTTTCTACACACTGTAAAAATTTCGTTTGATATACTGCTTTTTTCACTGTTTTTCAAATTCTGACAAAATTTGTTTCTCTTAAAGGCACAGTACCGTTTTAATTTTTTGCTTGTTAACTTGATTTAAAGTGTTTTCCAAGCTTGCTGGTCTCATTGCTAGTCTGTTTAAACATGTCTGACATAGAGGAAACTCCTTGTTCATTATGTTTAGAAGCCATGGTGGAACCCCCTCTTAGAATGTGTACCAAATGTACTGATTTCACTTTAAGTAATAAAGATCATATTCTGTCTTTAAAAAATTTATCACTAGAGGAATCTGACGAGGGGGAAGTTATGCCGACTAACTCGCCCCACGTGTCAGACCCTTTGACTCCCGCTCAAGGGACTCACGCTCTAATGGCGCCAAGTACATCTATTGCGCCCATAGCGTTTACTTTACAAGACATGGCGGCGGTCATGGATAATACCCTGTCTGCGGTATTATCCAGACTACCTGGGTTTAGAGGAAAGCGAGACAGCTCTGGAGTTAGAAGAAATACAGAGCATACTGCCGCTTTAAGAGCTATGTCTGATACTCCCTCACAATATACAGAAGCTGAGGAAGGAGAGCTTCTTTCTGTGGGTGATGTTTCTGACTCAGGAAAAAAGTTTCAACCTGATTCTGATATGTCTACATTTAAATTTAAGCTTGAACACCTCCGCGTGTTGTTGAGGGAGGTTTTAGCTTCTCTGAATGACTGTGATACAATTGCAGTGCCAGAAAAATTGTGTAGATTGGACAAATACTATGCAGTGCCGGTGTGCACTGATGTTTTTCCAATACCTAAAAGGTTTACAGAAATTATTACTAAGGAATGGGATAGACCAGGTGTGCCGTTCTCTCCCCCTCCTATTTTTAAGAAAATGTTTCCAATAGATGCCACCACACGGGACTTATGGCAGACAGTCCCTAAGGTGGAGGGAGCAGTTTCTACCCTAGCTAAGTGTACTACTATCCCTGTCGAGGACAGTTGTGCTTTCTCAGATCCAATGGATAAAAAATTTGAGGGTTACCTTAAGAAAATGTTTATTCAACAAGGTTTTATTCTACAGCCCCTTGCATGCATTGCCCCAGTCACTGCTGCTGCGGCTTTCTGGTTTGAGTCTCTGGAAGAGGCTTTACAGGTAGAGACCCCATTGGATGACATACTTGACAAGCTTAGAGCACTTAAGCTAGCCAATTCTTTTGTTTCTGATGCCATTGTTCATTTGACTAAACTAACGGCTAAAAATTCTGGTTTTGCTATTCAAGCGCGCAGAGCGCTATGGCTTAAATCATGGTCAGCTGACGTTACTTCAAAGTCTAAGATGCTTAACATTCCCTTCAAGGGGCAAACCCTATTCGGGCCTGGTTTGAAGGAGATCATTTCTGATATCACTGGAGGAAAAGGTCATGCCCTTCCTCAGGATAGGTCCAAATCAAGGGCCAAACAGACTAATTTCCGTGCCTTTCGAAACTTCAAGGCGAGTACGGCATCAACTTCCTCTAATGCAAAACAAGAGGGAACTTTTGCCCAGTCCAAGTCGGTCTGGAGACCTAACCAGACCTGGAATAAAGGTAAGCAGGCCAAAAAGCCTGCTGCTGCCCCTAAGACAGCATGAAGTATCAGCCCCCTATCCGGTTAACGGATCTAGTAGGGGGCAGACTTTCGCTCTTCGCCCAGGCTTGGGCAAGAGATGTCCAGGATCCCTGGGCGTTGGAAATTGTATCCCAGGGGTATCTTCTGGACTTCAAAGCTTCTCCTCCAAAAGGGAGATTTCACCTTTCACAATTATCTGCAAACCAGATAAAGAGAGAGGCATTCTTACACTGTGTTCAAGACCTCCTAGTTATGGGAGTGATCCATCCAGTTCCACAGGAGGAACAAGGACAGGGATTTTACTCAAATCTGTTTGTGGTTCCCAAAAAAGAGGGAACCTTCAGGCCAATTTTAGATCTCAAGATTTTAAACAAATTCCTCAGAGTTCCATCATTCAACATGGAGACTATTCGTACCATCCTACCTATGATCCAGGAGGGTCAATACATGACTACAGTGGATTTAAAGGATGCTTATCTTCACATTCCGATACACAAAGATCATCATCGGTTTCTCAGGTTTGCCTTCCTGAACAGGCATTACCAGTTTGTGGCTCTTCCCTTTGGGTTAGCTACAGCCCCAAGAATCTTTACAAAGGTTCTGGGGTCACTTCTGGCGGTCCTAAGACCGCGGGGCATAGCAGTGGCCCCTTATTTAGACGACATTCTGATACAGGCGTCAAATTTCCAAATTACCAAGTCTCATACGGACATAGTTCTGGCATTTCTGAGGTCGCATGGGTGGAAGGTGAACGAGGAAAAGAGTTCTCTATCCCCTCTCACAAGAGTCTCCTTTCTGGGAACTCTAATAGATTCTGTAGAAATGAGGATTTACCTGACAGAGTCCAGGTTATCAAAACTTCTAAATTCCTGCCGTGTTCTTTATTCCACTTCTCGCCCTTCGATGGCTCAGTGTATGGAAGTAATCAGCTTAATGGTAGCGGCAATGGACATAGTGCCATTTGCACGTCTAGATCTCAGACCGCTGCAACTATGCATGCTCAGTCAGTGGAATGGGGATTACACAGATTTGTCCCCTCTACTAAATCTGGATCAAGAGACCAGGGATTCTATTCTCTGGTGGCTATCTCGGGTCCATCGGTCCAAGGGAATGACCTTTCGCAGGCCAGATTGGACAATTGTAACGACAGATGCCAGCCTTCTAGGCTGGGGGGCAGTCTGGAACTCCCTGAAGGCTCAGGGATCGTGGACTCAGGAGGAGACACTCCTTCCAATAAACATTCTGGAACTAAGTGCGATATTCAATGCTCTTCAGGCTTGGCCTCAGCTAGCGACAATGAGGTTCATCAGATTTCAGTCGGACAACATCACGACTGTGGCTTACATCAACCATCAAGGGGGAACAAGGAGTTCCCTAGCGATGTTAGAAGTCTCAAAGATAATTCGCTGGGCAGAGATTCACTCTTGCCACCTATCAGCTATCCATATCCCAGGTGTAGAGAACTGGGAGGCGGATTTTCTAAGTCGACAGTCTTTTCATCCGGGGGAGTGGGAACTCCATGCGGAGGTGTTTGCACAATTGATTCATCATTGGGGCAAACCAGAACTGGATCTCATGGCGTCTCGCCAGAACGCCAAGCTTCCTTGTTACGGATACAGGTCCAGGGACCCCAAGGCAACGCTGATAGATGCTCTAGCAGCGCCTTGGTCCTTCAATCTGGGTTATGTGTTTCCACCATTTCCTCTGCTCCCTCGTCTGATTGCCAAAATCAAGCAGGAAAGAGCATCGGTGATCTTGATAGCACCTGCATGGCCACACAGGACTTGTTATGCAGATCTGGTGGACATGTCATCCTTTCCACCATGGACTCTGCCACTGAGACAGGACCTTCTACTTCAAGGTCCTTTCAACCATCCAAATCTAATTTCTCTGAGGCTGACTGCCTGGAGATTGAACGCTTGATTTTATCAAAGCGTGGTTTCTTCGAGTCAGTCATTGATACCTTAATTCAGGCACGAAAGCCTGTCACCAGGAAAATCTATCATAAGATATGGCGTAAATATCTTTATTGGTGTGAATCCAAGGGCTACTCATGGAGTAAGGTCAGGATTCCCAGGATATTATCTTTTCTCCAAAAAAGGATTGTCAGCTAGTTCCGTAAAGGGACAGATTTCTGCACTATCTATTCTTTTGCACAAGCGTCTGGTGGATGTTCCAGACGTTCAGGCATTTTGTCAGGCTTTAGTTAGAATCAAGCCTGTGTTTAAACCTGTTGCTCCACCTTGGAGCTTAAATTTGGTTCTTAAAGTTCTTCAGGGGGTTCCGTTTGAACCTCTTCATTCCATAGATATCAAACTTTTATCTTGGAAAGTTATTTTTTTGGTAGCTATTTCCTCGGCTTGTAGAGTTTCCGAGTTATCTGCCTTACAATGTGATTCTCCTTATCTGATCTTCCATGCAGATAAGGTAGTTCTGCGTACCAAACCTGGGTTTTTACCTAAGGTGGTATCTAATAAGAATATCAATCAGGAGATTGTTGTTCCATCATTGTGTCCTAATCCTTCTTCAAAGAAGGAACGTCTATTACACAATCTTGATGTGGTTCGTGCTTTAAAGTATTATTTACAAGCTACTAAAGATTTTCGTCAAACATCTGCTTTGTTTGTTGTCTACTCTGGACAGAGGAGAGGCCAAAAGGTTTCGGCAACCTCTCTTTCGTTTTGGCTAAGAAGTATAATCCGCTTAGCTTATGAGACTGCTGGCCAGGAACGTCTATTACACAATCTTGATGTGGTTCGTGCTTTAAAGTATTATTTACAAGCTACTAAAGATTTTCGTCAAACATCTGCTTTGTTTGTTGTCTACTCTGGACAGAGGAGAGGCCAAAAGGCTTCGGCAACCTCTCTTTCGTTTTTGCTAAGAAGTATAATCCGCTTAGCTTATGAGACTGCTGGCCAGCAGCCTCCTGAAAGGATTACAGCTCATTCTACTAGAGCTGTTGCTTCCACATGAGCCTTTAAAAATGAGGCTTCTGTTGAACAGATTTGCAAGGCGGCGACTTGGTCTTCGCTGCATACCTTTTCAAAATTCTATAAATTTGATACTTTTGCTTCTTCGGAGGCTATTTTTGGGAGAAAGGTTTTACAGGCAGTGGTACCTTCCGTTTAAGTACCTGCCTTGTCCCTCCCTTCATCCGTGTACTTTAGCTTTGGTATTGGTATCCCACAAGTAATGGATGATCCGTGGACTGGATACACCTTACAAGAGAAAACATAATTTATGCTTACTTGCTAAATTTATTTCTCTTGTGGTGTATCCAGTCCACGGCCCGCCCTGTCATTTTAAGGCAGGTATTTTTTAAATTTTAAACTACAGTCACCACTGCACCCTATGGTTTCTCCTTTCTCTGCTTGTCTTTGGTTGAATGACTGGATATGGCAGTTAGGGGAGGAGCTATATAGCAGCTCTGCTGTGGGTGATCCTCTTGCAGCTTCCTGTTGGGAAGGAGAATATCCCGCAAGTAATGGATGATCCGTGGACTGGATACACAACAAGAGAAATAAATTTATCAGGTAAGCATAAATTATGTTTTTCTTTTTCTACAGGTCCCTGTTAGAGGTCGGCTGAGTCTGTCATACCTGAGGAGCTGTTCTCTGCTCTGCAACTGGATCCACGGGTAAGTGCTCTTGCCTTCTAGAGTTGGAAGGATGCAGCACTTTGGAGTTAATCCTCTGTGGACAACATATGGAACATATTTATCCTTTAATTATGGGGATATACATTTGGGCAGCACTGACAGGGCACTGAAATTGCTTTAATGTCAATTTTGATGCTAAAGTGCCCGGTTTTTAAAAATTTGATTAAAAACAGGGGCACTTTAATTCATCAAAATTTACATTTCACTCCTGTTGAGAAAAAAAACTTACCTTTTAATCTTCACAGCAGCTCCAGCTTCCTCCGGTCGTTGCAATCCATTTCTGACATCAGAAATGATGGATAGGTCATCCTCCAATCACCGCTTCCCCCCGGGGGAATCAGTGTCTGATTCAACACCATGATTAGAGGAAGCCGGATTCCTCATTTTAGACCCAGGAAGAGGCTTTGCGACGGGCGGAGGAAGCTGGAGCTGCTGTGAAGATTAAAAGGTAAAAAAAAATTCTCAACAGGAGTGAAATGCAAATTTTGATGAATTAAAGTGCCCCTGTTTTTAATCGAATTTTTAAAAAACGGGCACTTTAGCATCAAAATTGACATTCACTTTAAGGGGTTAAAGGGTTTTTCCCTATTGAATGAGGCTGGCTATGAGAGGGATACTGGAACTTTTGGGCTAAAGTTTTTATTGCCCTTATAGTGTGTGGTTTTTACTGCTTCTTTGTGGTATTATAGGAAAGAGCAGAGTCAATAGGACTCATAATTTATGCTGTTGCTATTTGTTTTTTAATACTTGGCCGCCTTTTTCATTCCATGTGAGGAATCTGTAAACTATTAGTTCTGTATAGCGTAGCGGAATTTGTGAGCTTTTTGTTGGGGCGCAGCAAGTTTTTCCTCTTTTGCGATCACATGATTGTTCTCCGCTCTACCGTTTCAGCTTCTCTACACTGCCAGCTTGGAGAGCTAAGCATTGCTGCAGATTTCAGCTCGTCTGTGAGTTTTTGGCGGTCTTAGATTGCATCCATAGTTGATTTATTCTACAGTGGCTTTCCTGGCACTTCCCAGCAAGACTGAGGTATAGCAGTATAGCAGTACCATTTTTCTGTTAGGGCAAGAAGTCTTAAGGAAGTTTTTATTGCCATCTTTTTTTAAAGCAGTCCTAAGGAAGTTTTTATTAATTGAGCTTAATAAAGTTTGTTATAATTGCTTTTGGGAATCTCTTTCCAGCAAGATGGACTCAGATAAAGACCTTGCTCTGTCGTTGGACAAATGTTTATATTACTTGGAGGTTCAGATTATTCCTCCTGTGCAGTTTTGTTCCACATGCTTAAATAAAACGCTAATGTCTAAAAATACAGATTTCCTCTCAGAGCCATCTGTCTCTCAGGATAATGTTGTCTGTGCCATGCCTCAGTTTTCTCCTCAAACGTCCCAAGCTTTAGCAGTTTCACAAGCAGTGCCCTGCGGTTCCTCTCAACCTGTCCTTGGGGGTGTATATTTACCAGGTGATTTTGCTGCCCAGTTGACTTCTGCAGTCTCTGCAACTTTGAGTGCCTTAGCTACTTTGCTGGTAAGAGAAAAATCTAAGAACATTTCTAATCCTAAGAGTTCTGACGCTGCGTTAGTCAGTCTTTCTCAGTTATCTGAGGAGGAACATTCCTCAGTAGCTTCTGAGGGTGAGATCTTTGATTCTGAATCTGCTGTTGCTAGTAAAGTGGACTCAGAGGAGGTACATTTAAGATTTAAGCTTGAACAGCTCTGTTTACTTTTGGTTTTAACTACATTGGAGGACTCCGAAACTACAATCGCGGAGAATCCTAAAAGGGCTAATAAACTTAACAGAGTTTTGGATGTCAAACCTACATCTGTGGAGGTATTTCCTATTCCAGATCGCATGTCTGACATTGTAGCTTCGTAATGGGAGTAGCCGGGTGTTCCTTTTTCCCTGTCTCATATTTTAAAAAAGATGTTTCCTGTTGCTGACTCTGTTTGTGATCTTTGACGCACTGTCCCTAAAGTAGAGGGCACTATTTCCACTTTAGCCAAGAGAACCACTATTCCTCTTGGGGATAGTTCCTCATTTAAGGACCCTATGGATAGGAAACTGGAATGTTACTTAGGAAAAATGTTTCTTCATCAGGGTCTACAATGGCAACCAGTTGCTATTATTGCAACAGTTGCCGGTGCGGCCTCTTATTGGTGTGACTCCTTGTCTGATCTTATTTCTGAGGAGACTACAATAGAGGAGATCAAGGATAGGCTCAAGGCTTTAAAGCTGGCTAATACCTTTATCTGTGATGCCAGCATGCTAGTAGTTCATTTGGGGGCTAAGATTTCTAGTTTTGCCGTTCTTTCTTGCAGAGTCCTATGGCTAAAGTCTTGGTCTGCTGACGTGACATCAAAGTCTAAACTTTTGTCTCTGCCCTTTAAGGGCAATAGTTTATTTGTTTCTGGTCTGGCTGAAATCATTCACATGGTTACTGGTGGGAAGGGAGCCTTTCTGACATAGGGCAATAAGGGGAGACCCAAGGGTCACCAAAATTCAAATTTTTGTTTCTTTCGCAAATTCAAAGGACAGAGATCCTCCTCCTCTTCTAAACCTGAGCAAGCCAAGACCTCATGGAGATCTAACAAACCTTGGAATAAGCGTATGCAATCCAAGAAGCCTTCCTCTGAGAGTAAATTAGTATGAAGGGTCTTCCCCCGATCCAGTCATGGATCAAGCGGGGGGCAGGCTTTCCTTCTTTCTGCAGGCTTGGATTTGCCATGTCCCAGAGAGGGGATTTCTTAAACTGTGTCAAGGCTCTCGCTTCTCTAGGAGTGATTGTCCCAGTTCCACTGGAGGAACAGGGTCAGGGATTATATTCCAACGTATTTGTGGTTCCCAAGAAAGAGGGAACTTTTTGACCCATATTAGACCTCAAGTGTCTCAACAAATTTCTCAAGGTTCCGTCCTTCAAAATGGAGACTATTCGTTCTATTCTCCCTTTGGTTCAGGAGGGTCAGTTTGTGTTTACCATCGACCTGAAGGACGCGTATCTTCATGTTCAAATCCAGAAGGAACATTTCCAATTCCTGTGGTTTGCCTTATTGGACAAACACTTCCAATTTGTAGCCCTACCTTTCAGCCTAGCCACTGCCCCTCAAATCTTTACGAAGGTTCTAGGGTCTCTTTTGGCAGTGGCCAGATCTCACAAAATTGCGGTGGCTCCGTACCTGGATGAATTCTTGGTTCAGACGCCATCTTTTCATTTAGCAAGATCCCATACAGATTCTCTGTTGTTGATTCTCCCCTCTCACCGGTGGAAGATGTATCTGGAAAATAGTTCCTTGGTGCCAAATACCAGGGTATGTTTTCTGGCGAAAATCATAGACTCGATCTCTATGAAGATTTTCTTGATGGAGGTCAGAAAATCCAAACTTCTTGCTGCCTGTCTTTCTCTTCAGTCCTCTATCCTTCCTTCAGTGGCAAGGTGTATGGAAGTAATGTAATTGCTCTCATGGTGGCTTCCATGTACATTATTCCGTTTGCTCGTTTCCATCTGAGACCTCTACAGTTATGCATGCTCCGACAATGGAACAGAGACCACTCTGACCTCTATCAGAGGATAGTCTTAGACACACGGACAAGAGCTTCTCTGTCCTGGTGGCTCCTTCAGGACAATCTGTCCCAGGGCACATACTTCCTGAGACCATCTTGGGAGATTGAGACCACAGACGCCAGCCTTTCGGGCTGGGGAGCAGTTTGGGGTTCCTTAAGAGCTCAGGGACTTTGGACTCAGGAGGTGTCTTCCCTCCCAATAAATATTCTAGAGTTGAGAGCAATCTTCAGTGCTCTGATAGCTTGCCCTCAACTGAGTTTGGTCTGGTTTATCAGATTCCAATCGGACAACATTACTTTAGTGGCGTACATCAACCACCAGGGAGCTCCTTAGCTATGAAGGAGGGGACTTGCATACTTCAGTGGGCGGAGTCCCCACAATTGTCTCCTTTCTGCCATCCACATCCCAGGAGTGGACAACTAGGAATCAGACTATCTGAGCAGACAGACCTTTCATACCGGGGAGTGGGCTCTTCATCTGGAAGTATTCTTGACGATAACCCTCAGATGGGGAGTTTAAGAGTTAGATCTGATGGTGTCTCATCTAAACGCCAAATTTCCAAAATACGGGTCAAGATCAGTGGATCTGCAAGCAGCTCTGGTCGGCGCTCTGGCAGTTCCTTGGGACTTCGGTCTCATTTACCTGTTTCCTCTGTTTTGCCCTTCTTCCTCAGGTGATAGCTCTTATCAAACAGGAGCGGGCGGCAGTGATTATAATCGCTGCAGCTTGACCTCGCAGAATCTGGTTTGCGGATCTGGTAAGGATGTTGTCCCTTCCCCCTTGGAAGTTGCCTCTGAGGAAGGACCTTCTACTTCAGGGTCCTTTCTTCCATCCAAACCATGCTTCAGGCTCGTAAGCCGGTAACTCGCAAGATTTACCATAAGGTGTTGAGTAAATACCTTTTTTAGTGCGAATCTAGGGGTTTACCGCATTCTGTCTTTTCTCCAGGAGGGCCTGGAGAAGGGCTTGTCAGTCAGTACTCTGAAGGGTCAGATCTCTGCCCTTTCAATTATTTTACATAAACGTTTTTCGGACTTGCCAGATGTTCAATCCTTTGTTCAGACCTTTGTCAGAATCAGGCCTGTGTTTAAACCAGTTGCTCCTCCATGGAGCCTTAATCTTGTTCTTAGGGTTCTGCAGCAGGCTCTGTTTGAGCCTATGAACTCTGTTGATATTAAACTTTCATCTTGGAAAGTTTTGTTTCTTCTCGCTATATCTTCTGCTCGTAGGGTCTCTGAGCTTTCGGCTCTGCAGTGTGATCCCCCTTACTTTATTTTTCATGTGGATAAGGCTGTCCTTCCTACCAAATTGGTATTTCTTCCTTAGGTGGTTTCAGACCGCAATATTAATCAGGAAATTGTCGTTCCTTCGTTCTGTCCTAATCCTTCTTCTCAGAAGGAACGTTTGTTGCACAACCTGGATTTTGTGCGTGCCCCGAAGTTCTATCTGCAGTCAACTAGAGAATTTCGTGAATCTACTGCCCTTTTTGTGTTTTTTTTTCTGGTAAACAGAAGGGCCAGAAGGCCACTTCTTCTACTCTTTCTTTTTGTCTGAGAAGTGTTATTCGGTTGGCTTATGAGACAGCTGGACAACAGCCTCCTGAGAGAATCACAGTTCATTCCACTATGGCTGTCTCCTCTTCTTGGGCCTTAAAAAAATTAGGCTTCTGTGGAACAAATCTTCAAGGTGGCTACTTGGTCCTCTTTGCATACTTTTTCCAAATTCATGCGGTGGTGACTTCTGTTTAGGTCCGCCTGTCTTGTTCTCCCTCCCTTCCATTCTGTGTCCTCTAGCTTGGGTATTGGTTCCCACTATTAATTAGAATGGATCTGTGGACTCTCCATGCCATTGGAAAGAAAACAAAATTTATGCTTACCCGATAAATTATTTTCTTACTTGGCATGGAGAGTCCACGACCCGCCCTTATTTTAATTTTAAGACAGAGTTTGTCATATTTTTTTTTTAAACCTCTATTCCCCCGGCTGAATGACTGGGGGTTTATGGGAAGTGGGAGTGATACTTAACAGCTTTGCTTGGGTGTTCTTTGCCTCCTCCTGGTGGCCAGGAGTTGAATTCCCACTAGTAATTAGAATGGATTTGTGGACTCTCCATGACAGGAAAGAAAATAATTTATCTGGTAAGCATAAATTTTGTTATTTACTCATTTGAAGTAAGGTCTATTAATATGTATAAACTGCATACACGATTATTAATAATGATTGTTGTTATTGTGCAATGAATAAAGACTTTATAAAGCTTGTTTAAAAAACGAGGGGAAATGCAAACACTGCCCCATAGAAAAAACTCCAGGATTTTGAGCACTAACAAGTCACAATTTTGTTGCATCTAATTGAAGCGGTGTTCAGCGGTTCTGTTGTGAGACCTCTAGGCCTCAGTCATTTATTTCTAATGCCTCCTAAATGTTCTCTAAACACCTAACACAATAGTGAACGAATTTCTATTATTATCACATTTCCTTAGAAAGTTTTCCTTTGTTATACGTACCTGCCTCTGAGCAATATGTGCTTGTATGTTTGCTATCTGTGATTACATAAACCACTAGGGCATGATTACAGTTAGTCTAGATGTTATTACATATTAAACCATTTTTATACGCTGACCTTGTGCAATAGCATATTAGTTTTCCATTTCCTGCAGCTCTGCTCACTGTGCTCAGTCATAATTTAACAATGGCCTAAAAAAACTCTCTTTGTTTAGTTGCCTTTATCTAAAAATTCAGTTACTAACAATGCATTAGTGTATCTTGTTCATCTCTCCCTGTCACGTCTGTCGTTCAAAGATTTAACCTTCATTCTTCTGTAACTATCTAAAACAAGATGAATTGGAAGCTGCATTTATCATTTAGTTCCATAAATAAATAGATTATAGTTAAAGGTCAGTGATCAACTAGTTTTCATAGGGAAATAATGCAATAGAAATATGACAATATGCTTTCTTTTATATACTTCTTTCATTCCCTCATATTTTGCTGCAGCGGAACATGAAACTGCCTAAATATTGCTGCAAAGAAAGGTAGAACAGAATCTTAAAAGTTATGGTAAACTCTCCGCTTTTTAAAGTCAGATCTGGAATACTAGTGATAGTTTAGATTGAGTTTCATTCATCAGTTGCAATGAAGATGCACTACAACTTACTTTTTAATATAAATATGACATTCAAATACCTCGCACTCTGCCGTCTACTTCAAAAGTCAAGTTTTCTGTGAGCTAACGGGTGAATTCTTGTCCAATCAGCACTCTAGCTACAACAAAAGTGTCATGGGGAGAGCGCTGATTGGAGAACAATTCAAACCATTAGCTTACAGAAAAATTTACTTTTGAAGTGCACGACGGAGAGGGGTATTTTAATGTCATATCTCTATAAAAAAGTAAGTTATAGCGCAACTTCATTACAACTAATGAATGAAATACCATCTAAAATATCACTAACATTCCAGATCTGAATTTAAAAATGGGAGAGTTTACCATCACTTTAAGAAGTTGTGTCATAATATTAACTAAACATGTTCACAGACAAAAAAAAATCTCTTGTCATGGTAAATATATATATATATATATATATATATATATATATATATATACTGTATATAATGTATATATGTATATATATATATATATATATATATATACTGTATATAGCGTGCAATAAGCCAGCACTCACTGATCCTGAGTTGAGCTGGGGTGCTTCCCACAATGAGGTATATAAGAAGGCAGAAGAGAGCACTCACCATGGAAAAAAGTGGTTTATTTTAAGTTGTAAACGTTTTTGGGCGTGACCCCGTCATCAGACAAGTGAAAAACACTTTTATTCACTTGTCTGATGACGGGGTTATGCCCCAAAAACGTTTACAACTTAAAATAAACCACTTTTTTCCACGGTGAGTGCTCTCTTCTGCCTTCTTATATACCTCATTGTGGGAAGCACCCCAGCTCAACTCAGGATCAGTGAGTGCTGGCTTATTGCCTTCTTATATATATATATATACTGTATATATATGTAAATGGCGTCAGGATTGCTAAGGGCAAAAGTGAAGCTTACAAACTTATTAGCTGACACAATAATCAATCAACTGCCTTTCCCGTTTTTAAAGTAACGTTTTTTACCTGCATGAATCATCTAAATTTAATGGTGCACGCGTTAATTTAATTATTTTTTTTATGGGACCACTTGTTTATAATTTTTTGATGAATGAAACAAATATGGCCCTTGCTGGGCCTATGTTTCTTCTCTACTATCAAAATCTATTTCTATGTATAGTATATATTAGCATTTACTCATGCTCCCTACAAGGGTGTCTTCAGTCTCCATTCTTTTTTGTCTGTTGGTTGGACTTGGTGAATGCTTTTGCTGAAACTCAGCATTGCCTTTCAATTAGACTTTACCTCTAGTTCCATATTTTGGATTTTCAAGTACATTTGTTTCTTTTTCTGAAAATAAAGAAGGTTAAAGTGATGGTAAATTCGGCCAAAGTGCTCCACATATTTGTAAAGGTCTTATCCTAACTAGCATATCAATATGCTTTTTTATTAACTAATTCATCAGCACACTGAATAATTTTACTTTTATTCCTGCTACGTTACCGTATTGAATTCAGCCTCTCTCTAAGATTTTTTAAGCTCTTCTTTGAGTGGCATCTGTTCTAGCCAATGAGAGCCTCACCATGCGCCCCATGTAAAATTCTATCTGCACGCTCCCGTGCTCGGAACGCTGTCATCTTATTGAAATGCGCATGTGCTACAAACAACTTAGGCTATTTGCGCAACAGAATAAGGGAATTTTCTTTTGCGGTTTCGACTTATTCTGTTGAGCAAATAGCGTAAGTTGCTTAAAGCGCAAGCGCATTTCAATAAGATGACAGCGTTCCGAGCACGGGAGTGTGCAGATAGACTGTTACATGGGGCACATGGTGAGGCTCTGATTGGCTAGAACAGATGCCACTCAAAGAAGGAGCTTTAAAAATCTTAGAGAGAGGCTGAATTAAATACGGTAACGTAGCAGGAATAAAAGTAAAATTATTCAGTGTGCTGATGAATTGATTAATAAAAAAGCATATTAATATGCTAGTTAGGATAAGACCTTTACAAATATGTGGAGCACTTTGGCCGAATTTACCATCACTTTAACAGAATCTTCTTTAAAATCAGGAGGTTAAAGGGACAGTTTACTGTAATATGTTTCCAATTGCTTGTTATACCATCTGCAGAGTTAAAAATGTGGGGGAGAATGTTTATTTTTGTATGTTAAATAACAGTTTCTGGTCATTGAAACCATAACCCAATACAATGGCATTATCTTGTTGGGAAAATAGACTTATATTTTATCTGTCTAATTATTTACACAGTCATCCTTATCTTATTTATGACTTTACGCAAAGGCCAATACTGAGAAAGAACAATGGAAAATTAAAAATGGTAGTACCTCTCTGTCACAGCTTCCACTAGGAGCATTATTTCATCTAAACCTTATTGTTTGTATGTATATATATATATATATATATTTATTTATTTTTTTAACAATTCTGTAGTACAGATATTTACTGCAGTGAAGTTGGTTTCATATTGGAGATTCGACAGACATTCACCTTTCAAATAGCAATAACTTTTGAAAGAATCTATTCACAACTATAATGATTGTATATTCTTGGTCGTGGGGGGATGGGGAATGTTGCACACCCTGAAAGTTGCACACACTTTATTTTTTAGAAATTTCATTTTCAAAATTTGAAATTTTCATTTTTCTATAAATTTAAAAACTGCAATAACTCTTGAAATAATCACCTCACTACTAACATGATTGTATACTCTTGATCGTGGGGGGACGGGGAACGTTGCACACCCTTTAGTTTTTCGAAATTTCATTTTCAAAATTTGAAATTTTCATTTTTCTCTAAATTTAAAAACTGCAATAACTCTTGAAATAATCATGTCACTACTAACATGATTGTATATTCTTGACCGTGGGGCGAGGGGGAACGTTGCACACCCTTTAGTTTTTCAAAATTTCATTTTCAAAATTGGAAATTTTCATTTTTCTATAAATTTAAAAACTGCAATAACTCTTGAAATAATCATCTCACTACTAACATGATTGTATATTCTTGATTGTGGGGGGATGGGGAACATTGCACACCCTTTAGTTTTTCGAAATTTTATTTTCAAAATTTGAAATTTTCATTTTTCTCTAAATTTAAAAACTGCAATAACTCTTGAAATAATCATGTCACTACTAACATGATTGTATATTCTTGACCGTGGGGGGAGGGGGAACGTTGCACACCCTTTAGTTTTTCAAAATTTCATTTTCAAAATTTGAAACTTTCATTTTTCTCTAAATTTTAAAACTGCAATAACTCTTGAAATAATCATGTCACTACTAAAATGATTGTATATTCTTGACCGTGGGGGGATGGGGAACGTTGCACACCCTTTAGTTTTTTGAAATTTCATTTTCAAAATTTGAAATTTTCATTTTCCTATAAATTTAAAAACTGCAATAACTCTTGAAATAATCACCTCACTACTAACATGATTGTATATTCTTGATCGTGGGGGGATGGGGAACGTTGCACACCCTTTAGTTTTTCGAAATTTCATTTTCAAAATTTGAAATTTTCATTTTTCTCTAAATTTAAAAACTGCAATAACTCTTGAAATAATCATCTCACTACTAACATGATTGTATATTCTTGATCGTCGGGGATGGGGAACGTTGCACACCCTTTAGTTTTTCGAAATTTCATTTTCAAAATTTGAAATTTTCATTTTTCTCTCAATTTAAAAACTGCAATAACTCTTGAAATAATCATCTCACTATTACCATGATTGTATATTCTTGATCGTGGGGGGATGGGGAACGTTGCACACCCTTTAGTTTTTCGAAATTTCATTTTAAAAATTTGAAATTTACATTTTTCTCTAAATTTTAAAACTGCAATAACTCTTGAAATAATCATCTCACTACTAAAATGATTGGATATTCTTGATCGTGGGGGGTATGGGGAACATTTCACACACTTTAGTTTTTCAAAATTTCATTTTCAAAAATTGAAATTTTCATTTTTCTATAAATTTAAAAACTGCAATAACTCTTGAAATAATCATGTCACTACTAACATGATTGTATACTCTTGATCGTGGGGGGATGGGGAACGTTGCACACCCTTTAGTTTTTCGAAATTTCATTTTCAAAATTTGAAATTTTATTTTTTCTCTAAATTTTAAAACTGCAATAATTCTTGAAATAATCATGTCACTACTAAAATGATTGTATATTCTTGAGCATGGGGGGATGGGGAACGTTGCACACCCTTTAGTTTTTCGAAATTTCATTTTTAAAATTTAAAATTTTATTTTTTCTCTACATTTAAAAACTGCAATAACTCTTGAAATAATCATCTCACTACTAACATGATTGTATATTCTTGATTGTGGGGGGATGGGGAACATTGCACACCCTTTAGTTTTTCGAAATTTTATTTTCAAAATTTGAAACTTTCATTTTTCTCTAAATTTAAAAACTGCAATAACTCTTGAAATAATCATGTCACTACTAAAATGATTGTATATTCTTGACCGTGGGGGGAGGGGGAACGTTGCACACCCTTTACTTTTTCAAAATTTCATTTTCAAAATTTGAAACTTTCATTTTTCTCTAAATTTTCAAACTGCAATAACTCTTGAAATAATCATGTCACTACTAAAATGATTGTATATTCTTGACCGTGGGGGGATGGGGAACGTTGCACACCCTTTAGTTTTTTGAAATTTCATTTTCAAAATTTGAAATTTTCATTTTTCTATAAATTTAAAAACTGCAATAACTCTTGAAATAATCACCTCACTACTAACATGATTGTATATTCTTGATCGTGGGGGGATGGGGAACGTTGCACACCCTTTAGTTTTTCGAAATTTCATTTTCAAAATTTGAAATTTTCATTTTTCTCTAAATTTTAAAACTGCAATAACTCTTGAAATAATCACCTCACTACTAACATGATTGTATATTCTTGATCGTGTGGGGATGGGGAACGTTGCACACCCTTTAGTTTTTCAAAATTTCATTTTCAAAATTTGAAATTTTCATTTTTCTCTAAATTTAAAAACTGCAATAACTCTTGAAATAATCATCTCACTACTAACATGATTGTAAACTCTTGATCGTGGGGGGATGGGGAACGTTGCACACCATTTAGTTTTTCGAAATTTCATTTTCAAAATTTGAAATTTTCATTTTTCTCTAAATTTTAAAACTGCAATAACTCTTGAAATAATCATCTCACTACTAACATGATTGTATACTCTTGATCGTGGGGGGATGGGGAACGTTGCACACCCTTTAGTTTTTTTAAATTTCATTTTCAAAATTTGAAATTTTCATTTTTCTATAAATTTTAAAACTGCAATAATTCTTGAAATAATCATGTCACTACTAAAATGATTGTATATTCTTGAGCGTGGAGGGATGGGGAACGTTGCACACCCTTTAGTTTTTCAAAATTTCATTTTTAAAATTTGAAATTTTCATTTTTCTCTAAATTTAAAAACTGCAATAACTCTTGAAATAATCATCTCACTACTAACATGATTGTATATTCTTGATTGTGGGGGGATGGGGAACATTGCACACCCTTTAGTTTTTCGAAATTTTATTTTCAAAATTTGAAATTTTCATTTTTCTCTAAATTTAAAAACTGCAATAACTCTTGAAATAATCATCTCACTACTAACATGATTGTATATTCTTGATCGTGGGGGGATGGGGAACTTTGCACACCCTTTAGTTTTTCGAAATTTCATTTTCAAAATTTGACATTTTATTTTTTCTCTAAATTGTAAAACTGCAATAACTCTTGAAATAATCATGTCACTACTAAAATGATTGTATATTCTTGACCGTGGGGGGAGGGGGAACGTTGCACACCCTTTAGTTTTTCAAAATTTCATTTTCAAAATTTGAAATTTTCATTTTTCTCTAAATTTTAAAACTGCAATAACTCTTGAAATAATCATGTCACTACTAAAATGATTGTATATTCTTGACCGTGGAGGGATGGGGAACGTTGCACACCCTTTAGTTTTTCAAAATTTCATTTTCAAAATTTGAAATTTTCATTTTTCTCTAAATTTTAAAACTGCAATAACTCTTGAAATAATCATGTCACTACTAAAATGATTGTATATTCTTGACCGGGGGGGGATGGGGAACGTTGCACACCCTTTAGTTTTTCGAAATTTCATTTTCAAAATTTGACATTTTATTTTTTCTCTAAATTTTAAAACTGCAATAACTCTTGAAATAATCATGTAACTACTAAAATGATTGTATATTCTTGACCGTGGGGGGATGGGGAACGTTGCACACCCTTTAGTTTTTCAAAATTTCATTTTCAAAATTTGAAATTTTCATTTTTCTCTAAATTTTAAAACTGCAATAACTCTTGAAATAATCATGTCACTATTAAAATGATTGTATATTCTTGACCGTGGGGGGATGGGGAATGTTGCACACCCTTTAGTTTTTCGAAATTTCATTTTCAAAATTTTAATTTTTCTCTAAATTTAAAAACTGCAATAACTCTTGAACTAATCATCTCACTACTAACATGATTATATATTCTTGATCGTGGGGGGATGGGGAACTTTGCACACCCTTTAGTTTTTCGAAATTTCATTTTCAAAATTTGACATTTTATTTTTTCTCTAAATTTTAAAACTGCAATAACTCTTGAAATAATCATGTCACTACTAATGATTGTATATTCTTGACCGTGGGGGGGGGGGGGGGGGGGGAACGTTGCACACCCTTTAGTTTTTCAAAATTTGAAATTTTCATTTTTCTCTAAATTTAAATCTTCAATAACTCTTGAAATAATCATCTCACTATTAACATAATTGTATATTCTTGATTGTGGGGGGGATGGGGAACGTTGCACACCCTTTAGTTTTTCGAAATTTCATTTTCAAAATTTGAAATTTTCATTTTTCTCTAAATTTTAAAACTGCAATAACTCTTGAACTAATCATCTCACTACTAACATGATTGTATATTCTTGATCATGGGGGGATTTGGAACGTTGCACACCCTTTAGTTTTTCGAAATTTCATTTTCAAAATTTAAAATTTTCATTTTTCTCTAAATTTAAAAACTGCAATAACTCTTGAAATAATCATCTAACTACTAACATGATTGTATATTCTTGACCGTGGGGGGATGGGGAACGTTGCACACCCTTTAGTTTTTCGAAATTTCATTTTCAAAATTTGACATTTCATTTTTTCTCTAAATTTTAAAACTGCAATAACTCTTGAAATAATCATGTCACTACTAAAATGATTGTATATTCTTGACCGTGGGGGGATGGGGAACGTTGCACACCCTTTAGTTTTTCAAAATTTCATTTTCAAAATTTGAAATTTTCATTTTTCTCTAAATTTAAAAACTGCAATAACTCTTGAAATAATCATCTAACTACTAACATGATTGTATATTCTTGATCGTGGGGGGATGGGGAACTTTGCACACCCTTTAGTTTTTCGAAATTTCATTTTCAAAATTTGACATTTTATTTTTTCTCTAAATTTTAAAACTGCAATAACTCTTGAAATAATCATGTCACTACTAAAATGATTGTATATTCTTGACCCTGGGGGGGGTGGGGAACGTTGCACACCCTTTAGTTTTTCAAAATTTCATTTTCAAAATTTGAAATTTTCATTTTTCTCTAAATTTAAAAACTGCAATAACTCTTGAAATAATCATCTCACTACTAACATGATTGTATATTCTTGATCGTGGGGGGATGGGGAACTTTGCACACCCTTTAGTTTTTCGAAATTTCATTTTCAAAATTTGACATTTTATTTTTTCTCTAAATTTTAAAACTGCAATAACTCTTGAAATAATCATGTCACTACTAAAATGATTGTATATTCTTGACCGTGGGGGGAACGTTGCACACCCTTTAGTTTTTCAAAATTTGAAATTTTCATTTTTCTCTAAATTTAAATCTTCAATAACTCTTGAAATAATCATCTCACTATTAACATAATTGTATATTCTTGATTGTGGGGGGGATGGGGAACGTTGCACACCCTTTAGTTTTTCGAAATTTCATTTTCAAAATTTGAAATTTTCATTTTTCTCTAAATTTTAAAACTGCAATAACTCTTGAACTAATCATCTCACTACTAACATGATTGTATATTCTTGATCATGGGGGGATTTGGAACGTTGCACACCCTTTAGTTTTTCGAAATTTCATTTTCAAAATTTAAAATTTTCATTTTTCTCTAAATTTAAAAACTGCAATAACTCTTGAAATAATCATCTAACTACTAACATGATTGTATATTCTTGACCGTGGGGGGATGGGGAACGTTGCACACCCTTTAGTTTTTCGAAATTTCATTTTCAAAATTTGACATTTCATTTTTTCTCTAAATTTTAAAACTGCAATAACTCTTGAAATAATCATGTAACTACTAAAATGATTGTATATTCTTGACCGTGGGGGGATGGGGAACGTTGCACACCCTTTAGTTTTTCAAAATTTCATTTTCAAAATTTGAAATTTTCATTTTTCTCTAAATTTAAAAACTGCAATAACTCTTGAAATAATCATCTCACTACTAACATGATTGTATATTCTTGATCGTGGGGGGATGGGGAACTTTGCACACCCTTTAGTTTTTCGAAATTTCATTTTCAAAATTTGACATTTTATTTTTTCTCTAAATTTTAAAACTGCAATAACTCTTGAAATAATCATGTCACTACTAAAATGATTGTATATTCTTGACCCTGGGGGGGGTGGGGAACGTTGCACACCCTTTAGTTTTTCAAAATTTCATTTTCAAAATTTGAAATTTTCATTTTTCTCTAAATTTAAAAACTGCAATAACTCTTGAAATAATCATCTCACTACTAACATGATTGTATATTCTTGATCGTGGGGGGATGGGGAACGTTGCACACCCTTTAGTTTTTCGAAATTTCATTTTCAAAATTTGACATTTTATTTTTTCTCTAAATTTTAAAACTGCAATAACTCTTGAAATAATCATGTCACTACTAAAATGATTGTATATTCTTGACCGTGGGGGGAACGTTGCACACCCTTTAGTTTTTCAAAATTTGAAATTTTCATTTTTCTCTAAATTTAAATCTTCAATAACTCTTGAAATAATCATCTCACTATTAACATAATTGTATATTCTTGATTGTGGGGGGGATGGGGAACGTTGCACACCCTTTAGTTTTTCGAAATTTCATTTTCAAAATTTGAAATTTTCATTTTTCTCTAAATTTTAAAACTGCAATAACTCTTGAACTAATCATCTCACTACTAACATGATTGTATATTCTTGATCATGGGGGGATTTGGAACGTTGCACACCCTTTAGTTTTTCGAAATTTCATTTTCAAAATTTAAAATTTTCATTTTTCTCTAAATTTAAAAACTGCAATAACTCTTGAAATAATCATGTAACTACTAAAATGATTGTATATTCTTGACCGTGGGGGGATGGGGAACGTTGCACACCCTTTAGTTTTTCGAAATTTCATTTTCAAAATTTGACATTTCATTTTTTCTCTAAATTTTAAAACTGCAATAACTCTTGAAATAATCATGTAACTACTAAAATGATTGTATATTCTTGACCGTGGGGGGAGGGGGAACGTTGCACACCCTTTAGTTTTTCAAAATTTCATTTTCAAAATTTGAAATTTTCATTTTTCTCTAAATTTAAAAACTGCAATAACTCTTGAAATAATCATCTAACTACTAACATGATTGTATATTCTTGATCGTGGGGGGATGGGGAACTTTGCACACCCTTTAGTTTTTCGAAATTTCATTTTCAAAATTTGACATTTTATTTTTTCTCTAAATTTTAAAACTGCAATAACTCTTGAAATAATCATGTCACTACTAAAATGATTGTATATTCTTGACCCTGGGGGGGGTGGGGAACGTTGCACACCCTTTAGTTTTTCAAAATTTCATTTTCAAAATTTGAAATTTTCATTTTTCTCTAAATTTAAAAACTGCAATAACTCTTGAAATAATCATCTCACTACTAACATGATTGTATATTCTTGATCGTGGGGGGATGGGGAACTTTGCACACCCTTTAGTTTTTCGAAATTTCATTTTCAAAATTTGACATTTTATTTTTTCTCTAAATTTTAAAACTGCAATAACTCTTGAAATAATCATGTCACTACTAAAATGATTGTATATTCTTGACCCTGGGGGGGGGTGGGGAACGTTGCACACCCTTTAGTTTTTCAAAATTTCATTTTCAAAATTTGAAATTTTCATTTTTCTCTAAATTTAAAAACTGCAATAACTCTTGAAATAATCATCTCACTACTAACATGATTGTATATTCTTGATCGTGGGGGGATGGGGAAAGTTGCACACCCTTTAGTTTTTCGAAATTTTATTTTCAAAATTTGAAATTTTGTTTTTTCTCTAAATTTAAAAACTGCAATAACTCTTAAAATAATCATCTCACTACTAACATGATTGTATATTCTTGATCGTGGGGGGATGGGGAACGTTGCACACCCTTTAGTTTTTTGAAATTTCATTTTCAAAATTAGAAATTTTCATTTTTCTCTAAATTTAAAAACTGCAATAACTCTTGAAATAATCATCTCACTACTAACATGTTTGTATATTCTTGATTGTGGGGGGATGGGGAATGTTGCACACCCTTTAGTTTTTCGAAATTTTATTTTCAAAATTTGAAATTTTCATTTTTCTCTAAATTTAAAAACTGCAATAACTCTTGAAATAATCATCTCACTACTAACATGTTTGTATATTCTTGACCCGGGGGGGGGGGGGGGGAACGTTGCACACCCTTTAGTTTTTCGAAATTTTATTTTCAAAATTTGAAATTTTCATTTTTCTCTAAATTTAAAAACTGCAATAACTCTTGAAATAATCATCTCACTACTAACATGATTGTATATTTTGGATCGTGGGGGGATGGGGAACGTTGCACACCCTTTAGTTTTTCGAAATTTCATTTTCAAAATTTGAAATTTTCATTTTTCTCTAAATTTAAAAACTGCAATAACGCTTGAAATAATCATCTCACTACTAACATGATTGTATATTCTTGATTGTGGGGGGATGGGGAACGTTGCACACCCTTTAGTTTTACAAAATTTCATTTTCAAAATTTGAAATTTTCATTTTTCTATCAATTTAAAAACTGCAATAACTCTTCAAATAATCATGTCACTACTAAAATTATTGTATATTCTTGATCGTGGGGGGATAGGGAATGTTGCACACCCTTTAGTTTTTTAAAATTTCATTTTCAAAATGTGAAATTTTCATTTTTCTCTAAATTTAAAAACTGCAATAACTCTTGAAATAATTATCTCTCTAATAACATGATTGTATATTCTTGATCGTGGGGGGATGGGGAAAGTTGCACACCCTTTAGTTTTTCATAATTTCATTTTTAAAATTTAAATTTTTCATTTTTCTCTAAATTTAAAAACTGCAATAACTCTTGAAATAATCATCTCACTACTAACACGATTGTATATTCTTGATTGTGGGGGGATGGTGAAAGTTGCACACCCTTCAGTTTTTCAAAATTTCATTTTCAAAATTTAAAATTTTCATTTTTCTATCAATTTAAAAACTGCAATAACTCTTGAAATAATCATGTCACTACTAAAATGATTGTATATTCTTGATCGTAGGGGGATGGGGAACGTTGCACAACCTTTTTTAAAAAAAAATTCATTTTCAAAATTTGAAATTTTCATTTTTCTCTAAATTTAAAAACTGCAATAACTCTTGAAATAATCATGTCACTACTATAATGATTGAATATTCTTGATCGTGGGGGGATGGGGAACGTTGCACACCCTTTATTTTTTCAAAATTTCATTTGCAAAATTTACATTTTTATTGTAATGTAAAAATTGCAATAACTCTTGAAATAATCATGTCACTACTAAAATGCTTGTATATTCTTGGTCGTGGGGGGATAGGGAATGTTGCACACCCTGAAAGTTGCACACCCTCTATTTTTTTTAAATTTCATTTTCAAAATTGGAAATTTTTCTCTAAATTCAAAAAGTGCAATAACTCTTGAAATAATCATGTCACTACTAAAATGATTGTATATTCTTGATTGTGGGTGGATGGGGAACTTTGCACACCCTTTAGTTTTTCGAAATTTCATTTTCAAAATTTGACATTTTATTTTTTCTCTAAATTTTAAAACTGCAATAACTCTTGAAATAATCATGTCACTACTAAAATGATTGTATATTCTTGACCCTGGGGGGGGTGGGGAACGTTGCACACCCTTTAGTTTTTCAAAATTTCATTTTCAAAATTTGAAATTTTCATTTTTCTCTAAATTTAAAAACTGCAATAACTCTTGAAATAATCATCTCACTACTAACATGATTGTATATTCTTGATCGTGGGGGGATGGGGAAAGTTGCACACCCTTTAGTTTTTCGAAATTTTATTTTCAAAATTTGAAATTTTGTTTTTTCTCTAAATTTAAAAACTGCAATAACTCTTAAAATAATCATCTCACTACTAACATGATTGTATATTCTTGATTGTGGGGGGATGGGGAACGTTGCACACCCTTTAGTTTTTTGAAATTTCATTTTCAAAATTAGAAATTTTCATTTTTCTCTAAATTTAAAAACTGCAATAACTCTTGAAATAATCATCTCACTACTAACATGTTTGTATATTCTTGATTGTGGGGGGATGGGGAACGTTGCACACCCTTTAGTTTTTCAAAATTTGAAATTTTCATTTTTCTCTAAATTTAAAAACTGCAATAACTCTTGAAATAATCATCTCACTACTAACATGTTTGTATATTCTTGACCCGGGGGGGGGGGGGGGAACGTTGCACACCCTGTAGTTTTTCGAAATTTCATTTTCAAAATTTGAAATTTTCATTTTTCTCTAAATTTAAAAACTGCAATAACTCTTGAAATAATCATCTCACTACTAACATGATTGTATATTTTGGATCGTGGGGGGGGTGGGGAACGTTGCACACCCTTTAGTTTTTCGAAATTTCATTTTCAAAATTTGAAATTTTCATTTTTCTCTAAATTTAAAAACTGCAATAACTCTTGAAATAATCATCTCACTACTAACATGATTGTATATTCTTGATTGTGGGGGGATGGGGAACGTTGCACACCCTTTAGTTTTTCAAAATTTCATTTTCAAAATTTTAAATTTTCATTTTTCTATCAATTTAAAAACTGCAATAACTCTTCAAATAATCATGTCACTACTAAAATGATTGTATATTCTTGATCGTGGTGGGATAGGGAATGTTGCACACCCTTTAGTTTTTTAAAATTTCATTTTCAAAATGTGAAATTTTCATTTTTCTCTAAATTTAAAAACTGAAATAACTCTTGAAATAATTATCTCTCTAATAACATGATTGTATATTCTTGATCTTGGGGGGATGGGGAAAGTTGCACACCCTTTAGTTTTTCATAATTTTATTTTTAAAATGTTAAATTTTCATTTTTCTCTATATTTAAAAACAGCAATAACTCTTGAAATAATCATCTCACTACTAACACTATTGTATATTCTTGATTGTGGGGGGATGGGGAAAGTTGCACACCCTTCAGTTTTTCAAAATTTCATTTTCAAAATTTAAAATTTTCATTTTTCTATCAATTTAAAAACTGCAATAACTCTTGAAATAATCATGTCACTACTAAAATGATTGTATATTCTTGATCGTAGGGGGATGGGGAACGTTGCACAACCTTTTTTTAAAAAAAATTCATTTTCAAAATTTTAAATTTACATTTTTCTCTAAATTTAAAAACTGCAATAACTCTTGAAATAATCATGTCACTACTATAATGATTGAATATTCTTGATCGTGGGGGGATGGGGAACGTTGCACACCCTTTATTTTTTCAAAATTTCATTTGCAAAATTTACATTTTTATTGTAATGTAAAAATTGCAATAACTCTTGAAATAATCATGTCACTACTAAAATGCTTGTATATTCTTGGTCGTGGGGGGATAGGGAATGTTGCACACCCTGAAAGTTGCACACCCTCTATTTTTTTTAAATTTCATTTTCAAAATTGGAAATTTTTCTCTAAATTCAAAAAGTGCAATAACTCTTGAAATAATCATGTCACTACTAAAATGATTGTATATTCTTGATTGTGGGTGGATGGGGAACATTGCACACCCTTTAGTTTGTCAAAATTTAATTTTTTAAATTTTAAATTTACATTTTTCTTGAAACATAAAAAATGCAATAACTCTTGAGATAATTATGTCACTGCTATAGTGATTGTATATTCTTGATTGTGGGGGGGGGGGGGCGTTGCACACCCTTTAGTTTTTCAAAAATTCATTTTCAAAATTTGAAATTTACATTTTTCTTGAAATTTAAAAATTGCATTAACTTTTGAAATAATCATGTCACCACTATAATGATTGTATATTCTTGAACATGGGAAGATGGGGAACGTTGCTCACCCTTTAGTTTTTCAAAATTTCAAATTGACATTTTTCTTGAAATTTTAAAATCTTAACTCTTGTAATAATCATGTCACTACTATAATTATTGTATATGTATATTGTATATGCTTAAGCATACTTATATGCATACACAGATATACATGTTTATTGTGTTCTAGGTAATTATATGCAAATCCGGAATATCAAACTTTTATAGTTTTATCAAATTTCAGAAAAATATAGAAAAAAAGTTATGGAGTATAGATATTTGTATCGCCTATTTAAATGTTTTTATTTATGACTTGCATGACGCATTCAATATGAATCAATTAAAAAGAAAAATAGTACATTAATACCACTCTATCAGGTAGATTACGAGTTGTGCGTTTGAGTTTTAACACTGAAAAAATGGTAATTTCAGCATTAAAACAGCAACGCAGTCATTACAAGTCTTGTCGGTATAGCTGTACGGTTTAGCCTGTAACGCAATGTCAGTCCTGCACTTCATGGGATTCCCATAGAGCTGCCATTACGAGTTTTGAGGTGAGGCGAAAAAGCTTGTATTACACTCTATAACCACAAAATTCGTACCAGCATCTGAGACCAGTAGTTATGAGTTTTACGCAACAAAACAGTTACATAAAACTCATAACTAAAGTGTTACAAAGTACACTAACACCCATAAACTACCTATTAACCCCTAATCCGCCACCCTCCCGCATTGCAAACACTACATTCAATTTATTAACCCCTAATCTGCCGCACCCCAAAATCACTGCAAATATAATGAATATCTTACCCCCTTTGCCCTATTGCCATGTATATATATATATATATATATATATATATTTATATATATATATTCATATATATATATATATATATATATATATATATATATATATATATATATAAAATATATTAACCCCTATTGACATTTGTCAACATAATATTCAGCTGTTTTCAATATAAATAAAGGTCACTAACCCGTTAATGATTGCATTGTCATCATCAGTTGTTTGACCCGCACACATTGAGCATTCTTCTTCTTTTTTGAACACTGAAATAAACATTTCATATAGTATATAAAGAATGTCATCTACTTTTTTTCCCCTCATAATTGTCATACTTACATCATATACAATTTTTTGTGTTGTTTGAATTAACGATGGCCATGCTAGGTTTCATTTCTGTTCTTCTGGCAGTGGGATATTTTGTTGCCACCATTTTTTTAAAAATAAATGCCACCATTGAAATTTCACACATTGCAATGCATTTCAATGGTGGTCTTTGTTTTCAAAACTAAAATATGAGTGCTGTCAACATATTAACCTGCTGCTAAAAGAACATTAATGAAACCTCAAACGCCCATCAGTAACTAGAAACTCAATTTCATTACCATATTTCCTTTGGTCCAATTTACAATTAGATTTTTTCCATTTAGCAGCAGACTCTTATCCAGAGTGACTCATAGTAGGTGCATACATTTAGATTTTGAGCATTGTCTGAAGATAGGTACGAAATGCTACTCTCATAGCTCCATATGCAAGCACCACAGCCTTTTATCAGTTACGAGCTTTAAACAGAAGCCAGTTGCGTGTATAGAGAAGTGGAGTGACATGGGAGAACTTGGAGAGTTAGAAAACTAGGAAAGCTGCTGTGTTCTGGATAAGTTGCAGCAGTTTTGTGGCACATATCTATGCAAGAGTTAGTTGCATTAATTAAAGCGTGAGAAGACAAGTTCCTGTATGAGTGCGGTTAAGTAGAATTCTACAATTTTTGTAAAGCATGAGCTTGCAGGGGTGTGTCACTGCCTTGATTTTAGCAGAGAACTTAAGGGTGTCATCTATGGTCACATCAAAGTCTTTAGTATTATGGGAGTGAGACAATGTACAGTGATCCACTGTGATTGATGTCTTGGAGCGGACAGCCTTTGCTTAGTGTCAGAAGGGGGATAGCATAAAAACTGTTGAGTGTCATCAGTGTAGTAATGATAGGAGAGACCGTGTGAGGATGTGACAGAGCCTAGGGATTTGTTGTATAGCGAGAAGAGTAGAGGGCCTAGAACCGAGTCCTGGGGTACACCATTAGTAAGTGGCCGGCAGCTGACACCAATCCTCTACACATCACCTGGTATAAACAGCCTGTCAAGTAGAAAGCAATACAAGAGAGTGCAGAGCCGTGACGCCAAACTCAATGAGGGTAGAGAGAAGGATGTCATGATTCACAGTATCAATGGAAGCGGATAGATCAAGAAGAATGAGAACAAATAAGAGGGGGTCAGCTTGTGCTTCAAGAGTTTCTGTTACATAGAGGAGAGCTGTCTCAATTGAGTGACCTTGTTTTAAACCTGATTGGTTAGTGTCAAGTAGATCATTCTGAGACAGATAGCTAGAAAGTTGGTAGGAGACTGCACACTCAAGTGTCTTGGAAAGGAAAGACAAGAGGGATACCGGTCTGTAGTTTTTGACATCAGAGGGGTCAAGTGTTGGTTTCTTTAGGAGGGGCTTAAGCCTGACTGTCTTAAAGTCAGCAGGGACACAGCCAGTAGTCAGGGATGAGTTGATGATGGTCTAGAAGATATGTGGTCTAGCGGGCAATGGGCATGTTGTTGGACGGGACAACTTCACTAGTTGCAGGATATCATGAGGTAAGAGCGTTGAAAAAGCAGGGTTGTGAGTAAAAGCCGCATCCTGACGGATCCATGTCTAATTTAGATACATAAACACAAATGTAAGTGTTTTCCACACAAACAGAACCAACTCTTTTTTACAGAAAAATAGCCAGATCCTGCCGGATCCATGTCTAATAGATAGATACACACAAATTTAAGTGTTTTCCACATAAACACATCCAGACACTTCTCAATTCAACAATTTTTTAAAAATTTCTCAATTCAAAAACTTTTTTTACACAAAATCATCTTGTTACTTTCAGAACCAACACTTTTTGACAGAAATACAGCCGCATCTTGCCCGATCCATGTCTAATGTAGATAGATATCTACAAATATGAGTGCTTTCAAAACAAACATATCACAGAGGATGAAGATGTTTTTGTCTAAAATAGCATTAGTTCCACCACTGTCTGGATGTGTTTGTGTGGCAAGCACTTCAATTTATATCTGTCTGTCTAAATTAGACATGGATCAGGCTGGTTTTGGGTATTTTTTTTTGGTCAGATTAATCAATATTCCCAATTTTATTTGGAGGAAATGGATGTTATGTGCTCCGGACCAAAGATGGACCATCCAGACTGTTATCTGCCACAAGTCCAAAAGCCAGGGGTCTGACATGGTATGGGGTTGTGTCAGTGCCCTTGGCAAAGGTAATTTAAAGTCAATATAGAAAAGTACAATGAGATTTTAGAGCAACAATATGCTGTCTTCAAGACAACAACTTTTCAAAGTAAGTCCATGCATTTTTCAACCAGACAATGCAAAACCACATTAGGCGCATATTACAAAGGGATGGCTATGCAAGAAGAGGGTACGGGTATTGGACTGGCCTGTCTGCAGTCCTGACTTGTCCACAATAGCAAATGTGTGGAGAATTTTAAAACGGAAAATGTGACAACGTTGACCCAGTACTGTTGCACACCTCAAAACGTGTTTGCAGGAGGCATGGACAAAATAACAGAAAAGTTTGATCACTTGGTATGCTCAGTGCCAAAAAGTATTTTATGTGTTGTGAGGAGGAATAGCAACATTAACAAATGATAAATTATTTATTATCTCAAACTTTTATGGAATGTATTGCAGGGTTAGCCTGCATTCACCACATTCGTTCCTGACCTGGGTCTTGATCAGCTTTAAGGCACCTTAGCATAGCTTGCAGGTTAGAAGACCATAGGATGAGTAAAACACCTTAAGTCCAAAGAAAATATTTTCTTCTTCCACATGATAAAACTAGCAAATGCCTTCAACAGATTATAAACCATTATTATTTCTGGAGTTATTGAAATTTTTTTAAAAAATTAAATTCGAAATTTTATAAACCTAAAGGGTGTGCTGCGTTCCCCACCCCCACGATCAAGAATATACAATCATTATAGTAGTGACATGATTGATTCAAGATTTATTAAAATTTTGAAATTTCAAGCAAAAAATAAATTTCAAATTTTGAAAATTAAATTTTGACAAACTAAACGGTGTGAAATGTTCAGCATCCCCCCCTACGCCTGATCAAGAATATACAATAATTACAGTAGTGATATGATTATTTCAAGAGTTATTGCAGTTTTTAAATTTAGAGAAAAATATAAATTTCAACTTTTGAAAATGAAATTTTTAAAAACTAAAGGGTTGCAACTTTCCCCATCCCCCCACGATCAAGAATATATAATCATGTTAGTAGTGAGATGATTATTTCAAGAGTTATTGCAGTTTTTATATTTAGAGAAAAATTAAAATTTCAAATTTTAAAAATGAAATTTTTAAAAACTAAAGGTTGTGCAACGTTCCCCATACCCCCACGATCAAGAATATACAATCATTTTAGTAGTGACATGATTATTTAAAGAGTTATTGCAGTTTTTAAATTTAGAGAAAAAGGAAAATTTCAAATTTTGAAAATGAAATTTTGAAAAACTAAAGGGTGTGCAACATTCCCCATGCCCCCACGATCAAGAATATACAATCATGTTAGTAGTGAGATGATTATTTCAAGAGTTATTGCAATTTTTACATTTAGATAGAAATGTAAATTTCAAATTTTGAAAATGAAATTTAAAAAAAAATTAAGGGTGTGCAACTTTCAGGGTGTGGAACATTCGCCATCCCTCCACGACCAAGAATATATAATCATTTTAGTAGTGACATGATTATTTCAAGAGTTATTGCCGTTTTTAAATTTAGAGAAAAATGAAAATTTCAAATTTTGAAAACGAAATTTTGAAAAACTAAAGGGTGTGCAACATTCCTCATCCCCCCACGATCAAGAGTATACAATCATGTTAGTAGTGACATGATTATTTCAAGAGTTATTGCAGTTTTTAAATTTATAGAAAAATGAAAATTTCAAATTTTGAAAATGAAATTTCGAAAAACTAAAGGGTGTGCAACGTTCCCCATCCCCCCACGATCAAGAATATACAATCATGTTAGTAGTGAGGTGATTATTTCAAGAGTTATTGCAGTTTTTAAATTTATAGAAAAATGAAAATTTCAAATTTTGAAAATGAAATTTCAAAAAACTAAAGGGTGTGCAACGTTCCCCATCCCCCCACGGTCAAGAATATACAATCATTTTAGTAGTGACATGATTATTTCAAGAGTTATTGCAGTTTTAAAATTTAGAGAAAAATGAAAGTTTCAAATTTTGAAAATGAAATTTCGAAAAACTAAAGGGTGTGCAACGTTCCCCCTCCCCCCACGGTCAAGAATATACAATCATTTTAGTAGTGACATGATTATTTCAAGAGTTATTGCAGTTTTTAAATTTAGAGAAAAATGAAAATTTCAAATTTTGAAAATAAAATTTCGAAAAACTAAAGGGTGTGCAATGTTCCCCATCCCCCCACAATCAAGAATATACAATCATGTTAGTAGTGAGATGATTATTTCAAGAGTTATTGCAGTTTTTAAATTTAGAGAAAAAATAAAATTTCAAATTTTAAAAATGAAATTTCGAAAAACTAAAGGGTGTGCAACGTTCCCCATCCCCCCACGCTCAAGAATATACAATAATTTTAGTAGTGACATGATTATTTCAAGAATTATTGCAGTTTTTAAATTTAGAGAAAAAATAAAATTTCAAATTTTAAAAATGAAATTTCGAAAAACTAAAGGGTGTGCAACGTTCCCCATCCCCCCACGCTCAAGAATATACAATCATGTTAGTAGTGAGGTGATTATTTCAAGAGTTATTGCAGTTTTAAAATTTAGAGAAAAATGAAAATTTCAAATTTTGAAAATGAAATTTCAAAAAACTAAAGGGTGTGCAACGTTCCCCGTCCCCCCACGATCAAGAGTATACAATCATGTTAGTAGTGAGGTGATTATTTCAAGAGTTATTGCAGTTTTTAAATTTATAGAAAAATGAAAATTTCAAATTTTGAAAATGAAATTTCAAAAAACTAAAGGGTGTGCAACGTTCCCCATCCCCCCACGGTCAAGAATATACAATCATTTTAGTAGTGACATGATTATTTCAAGAGTTATTGCAGTTTTAAAATTTAGAGAAAAATGAAAGTTTCAAATTTTGAAAATGAAATGTTGAAAAACTAAAGGGTGTGCAATGTTCCCCCTCCCCCCATGGTCAAGAATATACATTCATTTTAGTAGTGAGATGATTATTTCAAGAGTTATTGCAGTTTTTAAATTTAGAGAAAAAATAAAATTTCAAATTTTAAAAATGAAATTTCGAAAAACTAAAGGGTGTGCAACGTTCCCCATCCCCCCACGCTCAAGAATATACAATCATGTTAGTAGTGAGGTGATTATTTCAAGAGTTATTGCAGTTTTAAAATTTAGAGAAAAATGAAAATTTCAAATTTTGAAAATGAAATTTCGAAAAACTAAAGGGTGTGCAACGTTCCCCGTCCCCCCACGATCAAGAGTATACAATCATGTTAGTAGTGAGGTGATTATTTCAAGAGTTATTGCAGTTTTTAAATTGATAGAAAAATGAAAATTTCAAATTTTGAAAATAAAATTTCGAAAAACTAAAGGGTGTGCAACGTTCCCCATCCCCCCACAATCAAGAATATACAATCATGTTAGTAGTGAGATGATTATTTCAAGCGTTATTGCAGTTTTTAAATTTAGAGAAAAATGAAAATTTCAAATTTTGAAAATGAAATTTCAAAAAACTAAAGGGTGTGCAACGTTCCCCATCCCCCCACGGTCAAGAATATACAATCATTTTAGTAGTGACATGATTATTTCAAGAGTTATTGCAGTTTTTAAATTTATAGAAAAATGAAAGTTTCAAATTTTGAAAATGAAATTTTGAAAAACTAAAGGGTGTGCAACGTTCCCCCTCCCCCCACGGTCAAGAATATACATTCATTTTAGTAGTGACATGATTATTTCAAGAGTTATTGCAGTTTTTAAATTTATAGAAAAATGAAAATTTCTAATTTTGAAAATGAAATTTCAAAAAACTAAAGGGTGTGCAACGTTCCCCATCCCCCCACGGTCAAGAATATACAATCATTTTAGTAGTGACAAGATTATTTCAAGAGTTATTTCAGTTTTAAAATTTAGAGAAAAATGAAAGTTTCAAATTTTGAAAATGAAATTTTGAAAAACTAAAGGGTGTGCAACGTTCCCCATCCCCCCACGGTCAAGAATATACAATCATTTTAGTAGTGACATGATTATTTCAAGAGTTATTGCAGTTTTAAAATTTAGAGAAAAATGAAAATTTCAAATTTTGAAAATGAAATTTCGAAAAACTAAAGGGTGTGCAACGTTCCCCATCCCCCCACGGTCAAGAATATACAATCATTTTAGTAGTGACATGATTATTTCAAGAGTTATTGCAGTTTTAAAATTTAGAGAAAAATGAAAATTTCAAATTTTGAAAATGAAATTTCGAAAAACTAAAGGGTGTGCAACGTTCCCCGTCCCCCCACGATCAAGAATATACAATCATGTTAGTAGTGAGGTGATTATTTCAAGAGTTATTGCAGTTTTTAAATTTATAGAAAAATGAAAATTTCAAATTTTGAAAATGAAATTTCTAAAAAATAAAGTGTGTGCAACTTTCAGGGTGTGCAACATTCCCCATCCCCCCACGACCAAGAATATACAATCATTATAGTTGTGAAATGATTCTTTCAAAAGTTATTGCTATTTGAAAGGTGAATGTCTGTCGAATCTCCAATATGAAACCAACTTCACTGCAGTCAGATATTTTCACTATAGGTGGGAATATAACAGGCAAAATTAATTATTTAAAATGATAAAATAAAGGTAGAGAGGCTATTTGTAAATAATTTCATACACTCCAGCAGGTAAAATGGATCATTGGGAACACAGTAAAGGGGAGAACATATTTGAGTACTCTGTCCCTTTAAAGTGCCTACTCCTCGAATGGAATTCATTCTGAAAGTCCATTTAGACTCCTCAAACGAGAAATTCACAGATGTTTCTGAAATCTGGTCTATTTTCATTATAGAGCTTTGATTAGTAAAGTATAACAAAAAAAAAATTATATATGGCCTGGAATTCAGGTATCCTATAAAATAGAATTATTTTTTTTCTCCCTCTGTATCAACCTTATTAGATTAGCACAATGTATTTCAAAGTTATATGTTTCACCTACTGGCATAGAAGACAATATAAAAATTGTGTGTTTCATATTCCTTTAAAAGCCACTTATTTTTCCGTTATTATAATCTTCCCTTGTTACATTGTATTAGTTTTGAGCAAGACTGTAAGATTACACAAGTGGCGACTTCTGATCTCGCAAACATGTTTATAAATGGGGATATTTTGCTAGTACTATACTTCTTTTGTATTATTGATCCGCCTAATGTGCTGTCTCTCTGGATCCTATTACTAACGCATTTGTGAAGAAAATGACTTGATGTTCCCAGCAGTAAAAGCAACTGCTATATATGAAATTATTATATTGCCTTTTATAAGCAAAATTGTAACAAAGGGGGTGGGTTATTTTTGAGTTTTCTTTTTCCTTATGATTTATCTTTAATTACAGCAAAATATTTTTGGTTGTGAAACCGTAAATTAACCCTTTCCCGATAGGACTTATTTGTCTACATCGGAACAAAGTTCCTCCAGCCCACAATCCCATTTAGCAAGCCGCTATTGCTTTAGGACAGCCCAACGGCTAGGACATTCCATGCCGTCCTAACGGCGCTAAAGATGTCCTAACGGCAGAAAGGGGTTAAACAATGCTCGTGCTACATTATGCACTTTTTTTTTTCATTCAAAGATTACTGTGAGCAGACATCTTAAGACATTATTGTATTCTAATCTCTACTTTTAGTAGAGGTTACTTCTCACCAACCTACTGTTTCCTCCTGCTCCTGCAGCTGTCTTTACCCTTTAAAGGTACTGGAGTTTCTTAAAGTGAGGAAGTGAATGTAAAATTAAATCGTACTTACTATATTTTGTTCATATCACCACATACAACTTACTAATAAAGACTGCTCCATCATTTATAAAGGAGTCACACAAATCCAAGGCCTTAACCACCAGCATCATACACTGTACAACGCTGGTTGTTAAAGCCCTTAAGGACCAGCGTCGTACCCTGTACGACACTGCAGTCCTGGGCTTCTCTTTGCCGCTATCTCGTTAAAAGTAGTGGGGCACTGCAGAAATAGAGTTGCATAGTTACATCGTGCAACGGTGGTGCCGATCGTTGGTGGCATGGGAGGGTTAGGAGGGAGGAGGGTGGGCGGCCCATTGCTGGAGGGGGGCGGGAGCGTGTTGGACCACAACACTACAGAAAAATCTCTCGAGAGCATCAGGGAGGGGGAAGGAGGGAGAGGGGGCTCCTATAGTAAAGGGGTATATTGATCTGGGAGGGGGGATATCGATCTGGGTGGGGGTAGGGTAATGAGGGGGGGCAGCTACACTACAGAAAAAAATTAAATATTTTTTTTTAAAAAAGAATATACAAAATTGGGGTTTATTGGTACAGGCAGACAGCTGCCAGTACCTAAGATGGGGGCAATAGTTAAAAGGGAGGGTTAGAGAGCTATTTGGGGGAGGGGGATCAGGGAGGTCGGAGGGTTAGGGTGGATCCTACATAGCAGAAAAATAAAAAAATAAATTAAAAAAAATGTAATTTTAAAAAAAAAAGTGTTTTTTTTTTTTGGCAGACTGTCTGCCAGTACTTAAGATGGGAGTGACCAATGGGGGGTGGGGGAGGGAAGAGATCTGTTTGAGAGGTTTTAGGTAGAGATCAGGGGTGGGAAGTGTCAGGTGGGAGGCTAATCTCTACACTAAAGCTAAAATTAACCTTTTAAGATACCTGATTAACCCCTTCACTGCCGGGAATATTAGAAGTGTGGCGTGCAGCTACAATTAGCGGCCTTCTAATTACCAAAAAGCAATGGCAAAGACATATATGTCTGCTAATTCTGAACAAAGGGGGATCCCAGAGAAGCTTTTATAACCATTTGTGCCATGATTACACAAGTGGTATATAAATAATTTCAGTAAGAAACCAAAAGTTTGTGAAAAGTTAATGATTTTTTTTATTTGATTTCATTTGGCGATGAAATGGTGGCATGAAATATACCAAAATGGGCCTACATCAATACTTTGGGTTGTCTGCTAAAAAATATATATATATATATAGTTTTGATATGTAAATAAAAAAAAAACAAGGCTCTATTTCTGTTTAAATGTAGTGATGGCAAAAATGATCTGGTCTTTTGGGGAAGTCTTAGTCAGAAATGCCTGGTCCTTAAGGGGTTAAATACCCACTTTTTAGATAGGAACAACAGCCCCCCCCCCCCCCCTTCTGCTGCATACCACTTTTGTTTGTTTGTTTTTTTTTAAAAAGAGCAGGAGGGAAGCTTGGTCTTCTTGAACCGTACACATGAGCCAAGCTATGGAAATTCAATATGCATGATTTCATTTTATCTTGGAGCACTCATTCTACGCAGTAAATACATTTGTGCAACAGATTTTTATCATTTATTTTCCCTCTTTCCTGTAATTGAAGTGCACCCTGCAGACTTCATAAGCCTAACCCTGCTACATACCTGTCCCTTATTGCCCTCAGCAGATAGGAAACTGCAAAAGTAAACAATATAGGTTTTATTTTCAAAATAACAGTGGCCTTGTCTATGCCAGTATCAAGTCTAGACTGGACATTAAAAAACATTTGCTGAAAACATAGGCATTAGAAAAGTTTTATAGTTACACAATGTTTAAAGGGACATTAAAGACCTCAAGATATTAATATACATTGTTTAATTACATGTAGTAAAACAACTTTGCAATATACTTTCATTATTTGTTTTCCTTTCCTGTAATTTGATTCAGAATATTGTTGGCTTTCCTATTCATGTTAAACATTACAGTACAGACAAAGCTATATTCCACACAGTCATTGGTTGCACACTCTAGTAGGCTATTTATAACCATTTCTAATTGGCCTCAGCAGAAAAGGTAACCTAAGTTACAATATGGCGGCTCCCACTTTACCCTTTTTTTCTAAAATTTAAACAACTAATATCATTTTTAAAAATACATGTACAAATTATTCTCAGGCAAACCTTTGCTCTGAATATATATTTCAAGTAATGATTTATTTAGGGCTAGATTACAATTGGAGCGATAAATTATGGCACCTGTTTGCGGGCTCACGATAATTAACCAGCCATTACAAGTGACTGGATATTACTACCGCAAGCTCGCGGTAGCAATTACCGCTTATAAAATTAACCAGGGATCAGATTTCTGGTTAATTTGATAAATGTGCCCCAAATGCCCCCAAAATACAGTGTACTGTATTTTATTTAAAAATAAAGATAGCAGCATCTTTATTTTTTAATAAAGTAACTGGACTATGCAGTATTTACGGGGTGAAGTTGGCAGTAGTGGGGATGTTAGAAAAAAAAATCACTAAAAAGCGTCTTTACATTGCGGTTTATGGGAACTGTGTGTTCCCTGTAAATATATATGAATATGCTTATATACATATATATATTTATGTTGTTGCCATAGCTGCGCTAATTACCCTTAGCTGCGCTTAGGTTCTGATGCCGTCGCTGGAGCCTATGGAACCACGCTCTTGTGAGCGCAATGCTTCCTAGCAATGTTCGCATTGCGCTTAACTTGTAATACCAGCGCACATTAGCGTGCACTGATATTACTCACTGGAACACTAATATCGCTTGTGCTCCACTTTGTAATCTAGCCCTTAGTGTTTAATGTTCCTTTAGCAATGTTGCTTAAGTATAGTACTGAGAACAACTGATTTATGTGATACATGAATCAGGGCGATACGCTGGAGTATCCGCCAGGGTTACATGTACCACGGGTTGCGATACAAGGAGTTAATGGAAGTCAGGCTACACACACATACTGAGCGTGCACAAGCATCACATGGGCACAAATTGTTTTCAGAGAGAGCATGCTATTTTAATAAAACTTAATTAAATTTTTATTATCATCTTTTCCTCTAGTGTGCACGTGTATTGAGCATATTATATAGCAGCACTATCCCTGATGTGTATATTGTAAATTGCAATATATCGGTGTTTTGATTATATATTTTGCACAAGTAATAGATGTGCGTGTTTTTATTTGTATCTATTTATTGCCTACATACAATGTTTATTTCTCAGTGAGGCTGCAGTGCATTGCGACATGAAACATTGCAGCCGTTTCCTGACTTCATGGAGAAAACAAATAAAAAAGCAGCCATGCATTTAGTTTTTTTTTCTTTTCTCTTTTATAGCCTCAATCCCAGGAATGGTTTATAGTTTAATTATCTACAGTAAGTTAATGGGACGAATCTGTACGGTACATATAGTGTACTGATTAAGTGTTGCATAGTTCATAACACAGAATTTAAATGCATTTTCTTATTAAAAGGCATTTTTTTTTTAAAAATGTACAGCTTTTAAAGAGACACTAAACCCACATTTCTTTCATGTAATTAGCAAGAGTCCATGAGCTAGTGACGTATGGGATATACATTCCTACCAGGAGGGGCAACGTTTCCCAAACCTCAAAATGCCTATAAATACACCCCTCACCACACCCACAAATCAGTTTTATAAACTTTGCCTCCTATGGAGGTGGTGAAGTAAGTTTGTGCTAGATTCTACGTTGATATGCGCTCCGCAGCAGGTTGGAGCCCAGTTTTCCTCTCAGCGTGCAGTGAATGTCAGAGGGATGTGAGGAGAGTATTGCCTATTTGAATTCAATGATCTCCTTCTACGGGGTCTATTTCATAGGTTCTCTGTTATCGGTCGTAAAGATTCATCTCTTACCTCCCTTTTCAGATCGACGATATACTCTTATATATACCATTACCTCTACTGATTCTCGTTTCAGTACTGGTTTGGCTTTCTACTACATGTAGATGAGTGTCCTGGGGTAAGTAAGTCTTATTTTCTGTGACACTCTAAGCTATGGTTGGGCACTTTTATATAAAGTTCTAAATATATGTGTTCAAACATTTATTTGCCTTGACTCAGGATGTTCAACGTTCCTTATTGCAGACAGTCAGTTTCATATTTGGGATAATGTATATGAATAAATTAATTTTTTTCTTACCTTAAAAATTTGACTTTTTTTCCCTGTGGGCTGTTAGGCTCGCGGGGGCTGAAAATGCTTCATTTTATTGCGTCATTCTTGGCGCAGACTTTTTTGGCGCAAAAAAATATTTTCTGTTTCCGGGGTCATACGTGTCGCCGGACGTTGTGTCATTTTTTTGACGTTTTTTTGCCCCAAAAGTATCGGCGTTCCGGATGTGGCGTAATTTTTGGCGCCAAAAGCATTTAGGCGCCAAATAATGTGGGCGTCTTTTTTGACGCTAAAAAATATGGGCGTCACTTTTGTCTCCACATTATTTAAGTCTCATTATTTATTGCTTCTGGTTGCTAGAAGCTTGTTCACTGGCATTTTTTCCCATTCCTGAAACTGTCATTTAAGGAATTTGATCAATTTTGCTGTATATGTTGTTTTTTCTATTACATATTGCAAGATGTCCCAGATTGACCCTGAGTTAGAAGATACTTCTGGAAAGTCGCTGCCTGGTGCTGGATCTACCAAAGTTAAGTGTATCTGCTGTAAACATGTGGTATCTGTTCCTCCAGCTGTTGTTTGTAGTGAATGTCATGACAAACTTGTTAATGCAGATAATATTTCCTTTAGTAATGTTACATTACCTGTTGCTGTTCCATCAACATCTAATACTCAGAGTGTTCCTGTTAACATAAGAGATTTTGTTTCTAAATCCATTAAGAAGGCTATGTCTGTTATTCCTCCTTCTAGTAAACGTAAAAGGTCTTTTAAAACTTCTAATTTTTCAGATTAATTTTTAAATGAACATCATCATTCTGATTCTGATAATGATTCCTCTGGTTCAGAGGATTCTGTTTCAGAGATTGATGCTGATAAATCTTCATATTTATTCAAAATGGAATTTATTCGTTCTTTACTTAAAGAAGTATTAATTGCATTAGAAATAGAGGATTCTGGTCCTCTTGATACTAAATCTAAACGTTTAAATAAGGTTTTTAAATCTCCTGTAGTTATTCCAGAAGTTTTTCCTGTCCCTGATGCTATTTCTGAAGTAATCTCCAGGGAATGGAATAATTTGGGTAATTCATTTACTCCTTCTAAACGTTTTAAGCAATTATATCCTGTGCCATCTGACAGATTAGAGTTTTGGGACAAAATCCCTAAGGTTGATGGGGCTATCTCCACTCTTGCTAAACGTACTACTATTCCTACGGCAGATAGTACTTCCTTTAAGGATCCTTTAGATAGGAAAATTGAATCCTTTCTAAGAAAAGCTTACTTATGTTCAGGTAATCTTCTTAGACCTGCTATATCTTTAGCGGATGTTGCTGCAGCTTTAACTTTTTGGTTAGAAGCTTTAGCGCAACAAGTAACCGATCATAATTCTCATAGCATTGTTAATCTTCTTCAACATGCTAATAACTTTATTTGTGATGCCATCTTTGATATCATTAGAGTTGATGTCAGGTATATGTCTCTAGCTATTTTAGCTAGAAGAGCTTTATGGCTTAAAACTTGGAATTCTGATATGTCTTCTAAGTCAACTTTGCTTTCCCTTTCTTTCCAGGGTAATAAATTATTTGGTTCTCAGTTGGATTCTATTATCTCAACTGTAACTGGAGGGAAAGGAACTTTTTTACCACAGGATAAAAAATCTAAAGTTAAATTTAGGTCTAATAATTGTTTTCGTTCCTTTCGTCACAACAAGGAACAAAAGCCTGATCCTTCACCCACAGGAGCGGTATCAGTTTGGAAACCATCTCCAGTCTGGAATAAATCCAAGCCTTTTAGAAAACCAAAGCCAGCTCCCAAGTCCACATGAAGGTGCGGCCCTCATTCCAGCCCAGCTGGTAGGGGGCAGATTACGATTTTTCAAAGAATTTGGATCAATTCAATTCACAATCTTTGGATTCAGAACATTGTTTCAGAAGGGTACAGAATTGGCTTCAAGATAAGGCCTCCTGCAAAGAGATTTTTTCTTTCCCGTGTCCCAGTAAATCTAGCGAAGGCTCAAGCATTTCTGAAATGTGTTTCAGATCTAGAGTTGGCTGGAGTAATTATGCCAGTTCCAGTTCTGGAACAGGGGCTGGGGTTTTATTCAAATCTCTTCATTGTACCAAAGAAGGAGAATTCCTTCAGACCAGTTCTGGATCTAAAAATATTGAATCGTTATGTAAGGATACCAACATTCAAAATGGTAACTATAAGGACTATCCTGCCTTTTGTTCAGCAAGGGCATTATATGTCCACAATAGATTTACAGGATGCATATCTGCATATTCCGATTCATCCAGATCACTATCAGTTTCTGAGATTCTCTTTCCTAGACAAGCATTGCCAGTTTGTGGCTCTGCCGTTTGGCCTAGCAACAGCTCCAAGAATTTTTACAAAGGTTCTCTGTGCCCTTCTGTCTGTAATCAGAGAACAGGGTATTGTGGTATTTCCTTATTTGGACGATATCTTGGTACTTGCTCAGTCTTCACATTTAGCAGAATCTCATACGAATCGACTTGTGTTGTTTCTTCGAGATCATCGTTGGAGGATCAATTTACCGAAAAATGTTCATTGATTCCTCAGACAAGGGTAACCTTTTTAGGTTTCCAGATAGATTCAGTGTCCATGACTCTGTCTCTGACAGACAAGAGACGTCTAAAATTAATCTCAGCTTGACGAAACCTTCAGTCTCAATCATTCCCTTCGGTAGCCTTATGCATGGAAATTCTAGGTCTTATGACTGCTGCATCGGACGCGATCCCCTTTGCTCGTTTTCACATGCGACCTCTTCAGCTCTGTATGCTGAACCAGTGGTGCAGGGATTACACAAAGATATCTCAATTAATATCTCTAAAACCGATTGTACGACACTCTCTGACGTGGTGGACAGATCACCATTATTTAATTCAGGGGGCTTCTTTTGTTCTTCCGACCTGGACTGTAATTTCAACAGATGCAAGTCTGACAGGTTGGGGAGCTGTTTGGGGGTCTCTGACAGCACAAGGGGTTTGGGAATCTCAGGAGGTGAGATTACCAATCAATATTTTGGAACTCCGTGCAATTTTCAGAGCTCTTCAGTCATGGCCTCTTCTAAAGAGAGAATCGTTCATTTGTTTTCAGACAGACAATGTCACAACTGTGGCATATATCAATCATCAAGGAGGGACTCACAGTCCTCTGGCTATGAAAGAAGTATATCGAATACTGGTATGGGCGGAATCCAGCTCCTGTCTAATTTCTGTGGTTCATATCCCAGGTATAGACAATTGGGAAGCGGATTATCTCAGTCGCCAAACGTTACATCCGGGAGAATGGTCTCTTCACCCAGAGGTATTTCTTCAGATTGTTCAAATGTGGGGACTTCCAGAAATAGATCTGATGGCTTCTCATCTAAACAAGAAACTTCCCAGGTATCTGTCCAGATCCAGGGATCCTCAGGCGGAAGCAGTGGATGCATTGTCACTTCCTTGGAATTATCACCCTGCCTATATCTTTCCGCCTCTAGTTCTTCTTCCAAGAGTAATCTCCAAGATTCTGAAGGAATGCTCGTTTGTTCTGCTGGTGGCTCCAGCATGGCCTCACAGGTTTTGGTATGCGGATCTTGTCCGGATGGCCTCTTGCCAACCATGGACTCTTCCGTTAAGACCAGACCTTTTGTCGCAATGTCCTTTTTACCATCAGGATCTCAAATCCTTAAATTTAAAGGTATGGAGATTGAACGCTTGATTCTTAGTCAAAGAGGTTTCTCTGACTCTGTGATTAATACTATGTTACAGGCTCGTAAATCTGTATCTAGGAAGATATATTATCGAGTCTGGAAGACTTATATTTCTTGGTGTCTTTCTCATAATTTTCCTGGCATTCTTTTAGAATTCCGAGAATTTTACAGTTTCTTCAGGATGGATTGGATAAAGGTTTGTCTGCAAGTTCCTTGAAAGGACAAATCTCTGCTCTTCCTGTTCTTTTTCACAGAAAGATTGCTAATCTTCCTGATATTCATTGTTTTGTACGAGCTTTGGTTCGTATAAAACCTGTTATTAAGTCAATTTCTCCTCCTTGGAGTTTGAATTTGGTTCTGGGGGCTCTTCAAGCTCCTCTATTTGAACCTATGCATTCATTGGACATTAAATTACTTTCTTGGAAAGTTTTGTTTCTTTTGGCCATCTCTTCTGCTAGAAGAGTTTCTGAATTATCTGCTCTTTCTTGTGAGTCTCCTTTTCTGATTTTTCATCAGGATAAAGCGGTGTTGCGAACTTCTTTTAAATTTTTACCTAAGGTTGTGAATTCTAACAACATTAGCAGAGAAATTGTGGTTCCTTCATTATGTCCTAATCCTAAGAATTCTAAGGAGAGATCATTGCATTCTTTGGATGTAGTTAGAGCTTTGAAATATTATGTTGAAGCTACTAAGAATTTCCGAAAGACTTCTAGTCTATTTGTTATCTTTTCCGGTTCTTTGGCATCTTGGTTGAAATCTTTAATTCTTCATGCTTATGTTGAGTCGGGTAAAACTCCGCCTCAAAGGATTACAGCTCATTCTACTAAGTCAGTTTCTACTTCCTGGGCGTTTAGGAATGAAGCTTCGGTTGATCAAATTTGCAAAGCAGCAACTTGGTCTTCTTTGCATACTTTTACTAAATTCTACCATTTTGATGTGTTTTCTTCTTCTTAAGCAGTTTTTGGTAGAAAAGTACTTCAGGCAGCTGTTTCAGTTTGATTCCTCTGCTTATAATTTCAGTTTTTTTCATTATAAGATTTAAACTTTATTTTGGGTGTGGATTATTTTCAGCGGAATTGGCTGTCTTTGTTTTATCCCTCCCTCTCTAGTGACTCTTGGGTGGAAGATCCACATCTTGGGTAGTCATTATCCCATACGTCACTAGCTCATGGACTCTTGCTAATTACATGAAAGAAAACATAATTTATGTAAGAACTTACCTGATAAATTCATTTCTTTCATATTAGCAAGAGTCCATGAGGCCCAGCCTTTTTATGGTGGTTATGATTTTTTGTATAAAGCACAATTATTCCAATTCCTTATTTTTTATGCTTTCGCACTTTGTCTTATCACCTCACTTCTTGGCTATGCGTTAAACTGATTTGTGGGTGTGGTGAGGGGTGTATTTATAGGCATTTTGAGGTTTGGGAAACTTTGCCCTTCCTGGTAGGAATGTATATCCCATACGTCACTAGCTCATGGACTCTTGCTAATATGAAAGAAATGAATTTATCAGGTAAATTCTTACATAAATTATGTTTTTTTTCCTTCATGATTCAGATAGAGCAGCAATTTTAAGCTATTTTCTAATTTACTCCTGCTATCAATTTTTCTTCATTCTCTTGCTATCTTTATTTAAAAAGCAGGTATGTAAAGCTTAGGAGCCGGACCATTTTTGGTTCAGTACCTGGGTTACACTTGCTTATTGTTGGCTAAATGTAGCCACCAGTAAGCAAGCGCTATCCAGGGGGCTGAACCTAAAACTGAACTGGGAGCTAAATGGACACGTCTGGTGAGCCAATGACAAGAGGCATATATGTGCAGCCACCAATCAGCAGCTAGCTGCCAGTAATGTACTGCTGCTCCTGACCCTAATTGTGTATGCTTTTCAACTAAGGTTACCAAGAGAACAAATCAATTTAGATCATTGACTTAAAGTGGATAGTTAACTGTATTTAAAATGGCATGCTCTATATGAATCATGAAAGTTTAATTTTGACTTTACTGTCCCTTTAAAGGTAATTTACATTTGAAATTGAAATGCACAAGTGGCTGCACACATATACTTTTTGCTATTGGCTCATCCAATTTGTTCAGCAAGTTCCCAGTAGTCTATTACTGCTCCTTTAGCAAAGGATATGAAGAGAATGAAGCAAGTTTGATAACCAACGTTTTTTTAGTTTAAAAAAAATCTCCATAATATTTTTATGGTCCACTTTCTTTAACCCTACAGTTAGACTGAGGTAGATGGCTACTAGTTGTTACTGCAATGCATCACTTTCAGGTCTTCCAGACACAAAAGAATTAATATAAGTAAGTCTTGCTCATAAGTAAGCTAGGAGTTCTGAGTTGTATGCGAGGATGTTTTGCATTGGTATAGTGCCTGATGAAATGCATCAGATTGTGGGGTATTGCTGAACACACTGAATAAAGATTTAGTATATTTATTATACAGTCTCCTTTGCATGTTTGCGTTTATAATAAGTGTACCAATACGGTAATTGTGGATAAAGCTTATATACTAGCAGAAGCCCACTACAGCACATTTCTAGTCATTTTTAGCACCACATTTTGCAAACTTATTCTTATGAGATAGAGGATTCTTGCAAGAGAGTTGAAAGAACAGGGAATATATGGTTGATACATTTAGAAATTCTAGACAATTCAAGAGCCCTGTCAGAGAGTACTTTATCTGTAATATTACTGGCATGTATTGTTACAAAGCTATTGCTAACTAACATGAGTTATTATTATATTAACATACGAGCAGCCTTTGTTTTTGTTTTGTATTATTTTACTGCATATGTAATAGGGGAAGTTTGGAAATTGCCGTACTCTAAATAACAGTATTACATAATGGCTGTTTGGATTAAAGGGACATTCTAATTAAAAAAAATGTCCTGCATATTAAAAAAGTAAAAATGACGCATATTAAATCTATATTTCTCTTGTAAGGTGTATCCAGTCCACGGATCATCCATTACTTGTGGAATATTCTCCTTCCCAACAGGAAGCTGCAAGAGGATCACCCACAGCAGAGCCGTCTATATAGCTCCTCCCCTAACTGCCACCTACCAGTCATTCTCTTGCAGCTCTCGACAAGATAGGAAGTAGCTAGAGAGATGTGGTGAATTTATGTAGTTTATCTTCAATCAAAAGTTTATTATTTTCAAATGGTACCGGAGTTGTACTGTTTTAGCCTCAGGCAGAAAGTTGAAGAAGAGTCTGCCTGTGGTTTTTGATGATCTTAGCAGGTTGTAACTAAGATCCATTGCTGTTCTCACACATAACTGAAGAGATGAGGTAACTTCAGCTGGGGGAATGGCGTGCAGGGTCTCCTGCTATGAGGTATGTGCAGTTTAAATTTTTCTAGAGAAATAAATATGCTAGAAAATTATGTTAATACCGGATTTATTTAAGGAAAGCCTAATTACAGTGATTTAATAACGACTAGTATCATGCTTGCTGTAAAAGGTAATATTCTTATTACTTTCTCACATTACTGAAAATAAGATAACGTTTGCTGGAAGTGTTTAAACGTTTTTTTCTACATATTGGTGATAAAACTTTATTGGGGCCCAGTTTTTTCCACATGGCTGGCTAGATTTTGCCTAGGGATAGTTTTTTATGGCCCTCTCACTGTGAGTACAGGTTGGGAGGGGCCTAATTTCAGGCCTAAATCGTGCAGTAGTTTTTGCAGCTTGAGACTTACAGCTTCCCTGAAGGAGTCCCCTGAACACTTAGGACCTCTACAAAGGGTTTTTGTGCCTTCAAAAGTCGTTGTATGGGCAGGTAGGGCCACAACAGAGCTGTGGCAGTTTGTTGTGACTGTTAAAAAACATTTATATTGTTTTTTTTATCCGGTTTTGAAACTAAGGGGTTAATCATCCATTTGCAAGTGGGTGCAATGCTCTGTTAGTCTATTATACACACTGTAAAAATTTCGTAAGATTTACTGCTTTTTATCACTTTTTTTCAATTTCTGACAAAATTTGTTTCTCTTAAAGGCACAGTACCGTTTTTATTTTTTGCTTGTTTACATTTATCAAAGTGTTTTCCAAGCTTACTGGTCTGATTGCTAGTCTGTTTAAACATGTCTGACATAGAGGAAACTCCTTGTTCATTATGTTTAGAAGCCATTGTGGAACCCCCTCTTAGAATGTGTACCAAATGTACTGATTTTACATATTCTGTCTTTAAAAGATTTATCACCAGAGGAAATTGACAAGGGGGAAGTTATGCCGACTAACTCGCCCCGCGTGTCAGAACCTTTGACTCCCGCTCAAGTGGCGCCAAGTACATCTAGCGCCCCCATGGCGTTTACTTTACAAGACATGGCGGCAGTTATGGATCATACCCTTACAGCGGTATTGTCCAAACTACCAGGGTTACAAGGAAAGCGAGACAGCTCTAGGACTAGAAAAAATACAGAGCTCTCTGACGCTTTAGTAGCTATGTCTGATATCTCCTCACAATATGCAAAAGCTGAGGCAGGAGAGCTTCTTTCTGTGGGTGATTTTTCTGACTCAGGGAAGATGCTTCAACCTGATTCTGATATGTCTACATTTAAATTTAAGCTTGAACACCTCCGCGTGTTTCTCAGGGAGGTTTTAGCTACTCTGGATGACTGTGACACCATGATAGTGCCAGAGAAATTGTGTAGATTGGATATATACTATGCAGTGCCTGTTTACACTGATGTTTTTCCAATACCTAAAAGGTTTTCAGAAATTATTACTAAGGAATGGGATAGACCAGGTGTACCGTTCTCTCCCCCTCCTATTTTTAAGAAAATGTTTCCAATAGACGCCGCTACACGGGACTTATGGCAAACGGTCCCTAAGGTGGAGGGAGCAATTTCTACCCTAGCTAAGCGTACAACTATTCCCGTCGAGGACAGTTGTGCTTTCCTAGATCCAATGGACAAAAAGTTAGAGGGTTACCTTAAGAAAATGTTTATTCAACAAGGTTTTATTCTCCAGCCTCTTGCATGCATTGCCCCGGTCACTGCTGCTGCAGCCTTCTGGTTTGAGTCTCTGGAAGAGGCCTTACAGGTAGAAACTCCATTGGATAATATACTTGACAAGCTTAAAGCGTTTAAGCTAGCCAATTCATTTGTTTCTGACGCCGTTGTTCATTTAACCAAACTAACGGCTAAGAACTCAGGTTTTGCTATACAGGCACATAGGGCGCTATGGCTTAAATTCTGGTCAGCTGACGTTACTTCAAAGTCTAAGCTTCTCAACATTCCCTTCAAGGGGCAGACCCTATTCGGGCCTGGACTGAAGGAGATCATTTCTGATATTACTGGAGGAAAAGGTCATGCCCTTCCTCAGGATAGGTCTAATAAATTAAGGACCAAACAAAAAATTTTCGTGCCTTTCGAAACTTTAAGACGAGCGCGGCATCAACTCCCTCTAATGCAAAACAAGAGGGAAATTTTGCCCAGTCCAAGCCGGTCTGGAGACCTAACCAGGCCTGGAACAAAGGTAAGCAATCCAAGAAGCCTGCTGCTGCCTCTAAGACAGCATGAAAGATCAGTCCCCGATCCGGTAGCAGATCTAGTAGGGGGCAGACTTTCTCTCTTCACCCAGGCTTAGGCAAGAGATGTCCAGGATCCCTGGGCGTTGGAAATTGTGTCCCAGGGATATCTTCTGGACTTCAAAGCTTCTTCCCCAAAAGGAAGATTTCACCTCTCACAATTATCTGCAGACCAGATAAAGAGAGAGGCATTCTTACATTGTGTTCAAGACCTCCTAGTTATGGGAGTGATCCACCCAGTTACAAAGGAGGAACAGGGGCAAGGCTTCTATTCAAATCTGTTTGTGGTTCCCAAGAAAGAGGGAACCTTCAGACCAATCTTAGATCGCAAGATCCTAAACAAATTTCTCAGGGTCCCATCTTTCAAGATGGAGACTATTCGAACCATCCTACCTATAATCCAGGAGGGACAATACATGACTACCGTGGACTTAAAGGATGCTTATCTTCACATTCCGATACACAAAGATCATCATCGGTTTCTCAGGTTCGCCTTCCTAGACAGGCATTACCAGTTTGTGGCTCTTCCCTTTGGGTTAGCTACGGCACCAAGAATCTTTACGAAATTTCTGGGGTCACTTCTGGCTGTCCTAAGCCCGCGGGGCATAGCAGTAGCCCATTACTTAGACGACATTCTGATACAGGCGTCAAATTTCCAAATTGCCAAGTCCCATACGGACATTGTTCTGGCATTCCTGAGGTCTCATGGGTGGAAAGTGAACGAAAAGATGAGTTCTCTATCCCCTATCACAAGAGTTTCCTTCCTGGGAACTCTGATAGATTCTGTAGAAATGAAGATTTACCTGACAGAGGCCAGGTTGTCAAAACTTCTAAATTCCTGCCGTGTTCTTTATTCTACTTCTCGCCCTTCAGTGGCTCAGTGTATGGAAGTAATCGGCTTAATGGTAGCGGAAATGGACATAGTGCCGTTTGCTCGCATACATCTCAGACCGCTGCAACTCTGCATGCTCAGTCAGTGGAATGGGGATTACACGAATTTGTCCCCTCTACTAAATCTGGATCAAGAGACCAGGGATTCTCTTCTCTGGTGGCTATCTCGGGTCCATCTGTCCAAAGGTATGACCTTCCGCAGGCCAGATTGGACAATAGTATCAACAGATGCCAGCCTTCTGGGCTGGGTTGCAGTCTGGAACTCCCTGAAGGCTCAGGGATCGTGGACTCAGGAGGAAGCACTCCTTCCGATAAACATTCTGGAACTAAGAGCGATATTCAATGCTCTTCAGGCTTGGCTTCAGCTAGCTGCGGTCAGGTTCATCAGATTTCAGTCGGACAACATCACAACTGTAGCTTACATCAACCATCAAGGGGGAACAAGGAGTTCCCTAGCAATGTTGGAGGTTTCAAAGATAATTCGATGGGCAGAGATTCACTCTTGCCATCTATCAACTATCCATATCCCAGGAGTGGAGAACTGGGAGGCGGATTTTCTAAGTCGACAGACTTTTCATCCGGGGGAGTGGGAGCTCCATCCGGAGGTATTTGCACAGTTGATTCAACTTTGGGGCAAACCAGAACTGGATCTCATGGCGTCTCGTCAGAACGCCAAGCTTCCTTGTTACGGTTCCAGGTCCAGGGATCCCAAGGCAGCACTGATAGATGCTCTAGCAGTGCCTTGGTCCTTCAACCTGGCTTATGTGTTTCCACTGTTTCCTCTGCTTCCTCGTCTGATTGCCAAGATCAAACAGGAGAGCGCTTCGGTGACCAAATCTAATTTTTCTGCGTCTGACTGCTTGGAGAACTTCAGTTGGGGGTAACAGTTTGCAGACTTATCTGCTTCAGGTATGACCAGTCTCTTTTCTATCAACACATGGTAATGCTAGAAGACTGTCAGTTTTTTCCCTCAGGGGACTGGTAAGCCATTTTCTTAGACTGGGTAACAGATTAAAGGCTTACATATTGGGCTCTATACTGGTTGACACTGTTGTGGGCTAAATCGATTGTCTTATATCATATTCTTATGACATTTGGAGTGTTTTTGTGAACTTAGAAACATTTTTGGGAACGTTTTAATTATACCTGGCATTGGTTTAGACGCCTAATTTAGTCAGAAAGGCCCCTTCACTCTGGTATGCAGAGGGAGGAGGCCTCATTTTCGCGCCTCAGTTGCGCAGTTACTTCCAAGGGCAGTGCATGCAGCTTCATGTGAGAGGGTCCTGTGGCTAAGAAACAGACTCCGGAAGGCTTATTTCTGTGGTGAATAACCCCTAAGGAAGGTAAAAGCCGCAGCAAAGTCTGTGGCAGGGACTGTAATGTGTTAAACCGGTTAAATTTAACAATTAGCTCTGGTTTGCTTATTTAAGGGTCTTGAGACTTCATATTTGGTGTGCAATACTTTCAAAGCATTAAGACACTGGGGTATAAATTTTATAAAGATCGGATATTGCCTTCATAGTTTTTTGAACATTCAGAAATAAAGTGTGTTTCTTTTATTATTTAAAGAGACAGTAACGGTTTTGTTTAAAATCGTTTTTATTGCATTAATAGTCTGCCTAAATCTGCCAAACATGTCTGTGCCATCAGATAACTTATGTTCTGTGTGTATGGAGGCCAAGGTGGTTCCCCCTTTAAATGTATGTGCAAATTGTGCCATGGCGTCCAAACAAAGTAAGGACAGTACTGTCACATTTAATAAGGTTGCCCAAGATGATTCTTAAAATGAAGGTAGTGGGGATAGTTCATCATCCTCTCCTTCTGTGTCAACACCAGTTTTGCCCGCGCAGGCGATACCTAGTACATCTAGCGCGCCAATGCTTGTTACTATGCAGCAATTATCAGCAGTAATGGATAATTCTATAGCAAATCTTTTATCCAAACTGCCAGCATTTCAGAGAAAGCGTGATTGCTCAGTTTTAAATACAGAGGATGAGCAAGTAGGCGCTGACGATATTTTATCTGTTTTACCCTCACATCAATCTGAGTTGGCAGTGAGGGAGGGGCTGTCTGAGGGAGAAATTTCTGAGTCAGGTAAAATTTCTCAACAGGCAGAACCTGATATTGTGGCATTTAAATTTAAGCTAGAACATCTCCGCGCCCTGCTTAAGGAGGTACTAGCTACTCTTGATGATTGTGATTCTTTGGTAATTCCAGAGAAGTTGTGCAAATTGGACAAGTTCTTAGAGATCCCATTGCACGCTGATGCCTTTCCGATACCCAAGAGGGTAGCGGACATAGTGAATAAGGAGTGGGAGAAGCCGGGTATACCTTTTGTTCCACCTCCTATATTTAAGAAAATGTTCCCCATTGTTGACCCCAGAAGGGACGCATGGCAGACGGTCCCTAAGGTAGAGGTGGCAGTTTCAACGTTAGCAAAGCGCACAACTATTCCTATAGAGGACAGTTGCGCTTTCAAAGATCCTATGGATAAAAAATTGGAAGGATTGCTTAAAAAGATTTTTGTTCAGCAAGGTTTCCTTCTTCAACCAATTTCGTGCATTATTCCTGTCACCTCGGCGGCGTCTTTTTGGTTCGAGGAATTAGAAAGTTCGCTCCAGAAGGAGACTCCATATGATGAAGTCATGGACAGAATTCAAGCACTAAAGTTGGCTAATTCCTTTATTTTGGATGCCTCTTTTCAAATGGCGAAATTAGCAAGGTTTTGCTATAGTGGCGCGCAGGGCGTTTTGGCTAAAATCCTGGTCGGCAGATGTGTCGTCCAAGACTAAATTACTTAATATTCCTTTCAAAGGTAAGACCCTTTTCGGGCCAGAATTGAAGGAGATTATTTCAGACATCACTGGGGGAAAGGGCCATGCCCTCCCACAGGATAGGCCTTTCAAGGCTAAGAACAAGTCTAATTTTCGTTCCTTTCGCAATTTCAGGAACGGACCGGCTTCTAACTCTGCAGCCTCTAGACAAGAGGGTAACGCTTCCCAGCCCAAACCTGCATGGAAACCTTTGCAAGGCTGGAACAAGGGTAAACAGGCCAAGAAGCCTGCTGCTGCTACCAAGAAAGCATGAAGGGGTAGCCCCCGATCCGGAACCGGATCTAGTAGGGGGCAGACTTTCTCTCTTTGCTCAGGCTTGGGCAAAAGATGTTCCGGACCCCTGGGCACTAGAAATAGTCTCTCAGGGGTATCTTTTAGAGTTCAAGGAACTTCCTCCAAGGGGAAGGTTCCACATGTCTCGCTTATCTTCAGACCCGATAAAGAAACAGGCATTCTTACATTGCGTAGGAGACCTATTAAAGATGGGAGTAATAAACCCAGTTCCAACAGCGGAACAAGGTCTAGGTTTTTACTCGAACCTATTTTTAGTTCCCAAAAAAGAGGGAACTTTCAGGCCAATTCTGGATTTAAAGATTCTAAACAAATTCCTCCGAGTTCCATCTTTCAAAATGGAAACCATTCGGACGATTTTACCAACAATCCAGGAGGGTCAATATTTGACTACTGTGGATTTAAAGGATGCGTATCTACATATCCCTATCCACAAAACTCATCATCAGTTCCTGAGGTTCGCCTTTCTGGACAAACATTACCAGTTCGTGGCTCTTCCATTCGGTTTAGCCACCGCTCCCAGAATTTTCACAAAGGTGCTAGGGTCCCTTCTAGCGGTTCTAAGGCCGAGGGGCATTGCTGTAGCACCTTAATCTAGACGACATTTTAATCAAAGCGTCGTCTCTTTACAAAGCAAGGGCTCATACAGACATTGTTTTAGCCTTTCTCAGATCTCACGGGTGAAAGGTGAACATAGAAAAAAGTTCCCTGTCCCCGTCCACGAGGGTTCCCTTTCTGGGAACAATAATAGATTCTGTGGAAATGAAGATTTTCCTGACAGAGGTCAGAAAGTTAAAGCTTCTAAAAGCTTGTCGAGTTCTTCATTCTATTCCTCAGCCTTCCATAGCTCAGTGCATGGAAGTAATAGGACTAATGGTTGCAGCAATGGACGTGGTTCCTTTTGCTCAAATTCATTTAAGACCATTGCAGCTGTGCATGCTCAAACAGTGGAATGGGGATTATGCAGACTTGTCTCCCCAAATTCAAGTAGACCAAGTAACCAGGGACTGACTCCTCTGGTGGTTGACTCAGGATCACCTGTCTCAGGGATTGAGTTTCCGCAGACCGGAGTAGGTCATTGTCACGACCGACGACAGCCTCTTGGGCTGGGGTGTGGTCTGGGACTCTCTGAAAGCTCAGGGTCTATGGTCTCGGGAAGAGTCTCTTCTCCCTATAAACATTTTGGAACTGAGAGCCATATTCAATGCGCTCCTGGCTTGGCCTCAACTGGCGAAGGCCAGGTTCATAAGATTTCAGTCGGACAACATGACGACTGTAGCGTACATCAATCATCGGGGGGAACAAAGAGTTCCTTGGCGATGAAAGAGGTAGCCAAGATCATCAAATGGGCGGAGGATCACTCCTGCCATCTATCTGCAATTCACATCCCAGGAGTAGACAACTGGGAGGCGGATTATCTGAGTCGTCAGACTTTCCATCCGGGGGAGTGGGAACTTCACCCGGAAGTCTTTGCCCAGTTAACCCAACTATGGGGCACTCCAGATATGGATCTGATGGCGTCTCGTCAGAACTCCAAGGTTCCTCGCTACGGGTCCAGATCCAGGGATCCCAAGGTGGCACTAGTGGATGCATTGGTGGCGCCCTGGTCGTTCAATCTGGCTTATGTGTTTCCACCGTTCCCTCTCCTTCCCAGGCTTGTAGCCAGGATCAAGCAGGAGAAGGCCTCTGTGATTCTAATAGCTCCTGCATGGCCACGCAGGACTTGGTATGCAGACCTGGTGAATATGTCATCGGTTCCACCATGGAAGCTACCTTCGAGACAGGATCTTCTAGTGCAAGGTCCATTCAGACATCCAAATCTAGTCTCTCTGCAACTGACTGCATGGAAATTGAACGCTTGATTCTATCTAAGCGTGGGTTTTCAGATTCGGTTATAGATACTCTGGTTCAAGCCAGAAAACCGGTGACTAGGAAAATTTACATAAGATATGGCTAAAGTATATCCGTTGGTGCGAATCCAAGGGATTTTCTTGGAGTAAAATCAAAATTCCTAGAATACTTTCCTTTCTCCAAGAGGGTTTGGATAAAGGTTTGTCAGCTAGTTCTTTAAAAGGACAGATATCTGCTCTTTCTGTTTTGTTGCACAAGCGTCTGGCAGCCGTGCCGGATGTACAGGTTTTTGTACAGGCGTTAGTCAGAATCAAGCCTGTCTACAGACCTATGACTCCTCCATGGAGTCTAAACTTAGTTCTTTCAGTTCTTGAAGGGGTTCCGTTTGAACCCTTACATTCCATAGATATTAAGTTACTTTCTTGGAAAGTTCTGTTTTTGGTTGCTATTTCTTCTGCTAGAAGAGTTTCTGAATTGTCTGCTTTGCAGTGTACTTCACCCTATCCGGTGTTCCATACAGATAAGGTAGTTTTACGTACCAAGCCTGGTTTTCTTCCAAAGGTGGTTTCCAACAGGAATATTAACCAGGAAATAGTTGTTCCTTCCCTGTGTCCGAATCCAGTTTCAAAGAAGGAACGTTTGTTACACAACCTAGATGTGGTCCGTGCTTTAAAATTCTATTTAGAAGCAACAAAGGATTTCAGACAGACATCATCCTTGTTTGTCGTTTATTCTGGTAAGAGGAGAGGGCAGAAAGCTACTGCTACCTCTCTTTCCTTTTGGCTGAAAAGCATCATCCGATTGGCTTATGAGACTTCCGGACGGCAGCCTCCTGAACGAATTACAGCTCACTCTACTAGAGCTGTGGCTTCCACATGGGCCTTCAAGAACGAGGCTTCTGTTGATCAGATCTGTAAGGCAGCGACTTGGTCTTCACTGCACACTTTTACCAAATTTTAAAAATTCAATACTTTTGCTTCTTCGGAGGCTGTTTTTGGGAGAAAGGTTTTGCAAGCCGTGGTGCCTTCCGTTTAGGTTACCCGACTTGTTCCCTCCCTTCATCCGTGTCCTAAAGCTTTGGTATTGGTTCCCACAAGTAAGGATGAAGCCGTGGACCGGACACACCAATGTAGGAGAAAACATAATTTATGTCTTACCTGATAAATTCCTTTCTCCTACGGTGTGTCCTACGGTGTGTCCGGTCCACGGCCCGCCCTGGCTTTTTGTCAGGTTTAAAAAAATTTTATTCTATACACTACAGTCACCACGGCACCCTATGGTTTCTCCTAACCGTCGGTCGAATGACTGGGGAGCGGAGCCAGAGGAGGGACTATATGAACAGCTTTTGCTGTGTGCCTCTTTGCCATTTCCTGTTAGGGAAGAGAATATTCCCACAAGTAAGGATGAAGCCGTGGACCGGACAGACCGTAGGAGAAAGGAATTTATCAGGTAAGACATAAATTCTGTTTTTAAATAGACAGTTCTCTCCCACCCACCATTTGTGGTTGCGTTTTGCTGATGCATCTTGTTTACAAAGCTTTTCTATAGCCAATACTGCAGTATTGAAATGTTTAATGTAGCCAGTGGTTTCAACATGTTAAAGTAGCTATCTTAAATTATACAAAGGTAATGTTGCTATATGTAAATAATTTAATACACACCAGTGGGTAACAGTGCATAATTACCCATGTTAAAAGATGTTTAGATTAAGTAATATCTTGTGTTTTTCTTTCCTGGTTTATTTGAGTTCTTTCAGAGCATTACTATAGTCTGTACGTTTTCCTGCATTAGCCCAAACCATCTTTGTTGTGTAATTTCTTATTTTGCACCTTCTGTGTTTTTTTCCAGGTGCAGGATAAATTTAGATTGGATCTGTCTGATGAAGAAGCCGTTCATTATATGCAGACTCTCATTGACGATAGTGTCAATGCCCTTTTTGCAGCTGTTGTGGAACAAATACACAAGTTTGCGCAGGTAGGATATTGCCCTGTACTGGCTTTTCCTCAAGACTCATTATTTTTTGTTTCATACTAACCTTAAGTTAACATTGACAGAGACAGATTCGTTGTTATGTGGTTACATCCCAGGCGACTTCACAATCTGGAGACATAGTCACTTATTAATAATTCATTAGAAATGGTTGGTTGAGTAAAGAAAAAAACAAACCGGGTAGAACAATGTATAGGAAAATCTCAGCAATAGAAAAACAATCCCCAGGTCTAAATTCATTAACATTTATGGCTTTTAAGAGAGAGAGAGAATGTTTACATATATTTTTGTTATACCATGTATCCTTTTCATTAAAGGAACATCACAGTACAAAAATAAAATTATCTATTGCACTTTTTCTTGCATAGAACTTTGTATTTAACCCCTGCAGATGAGTAGCAATGCACTACTGGGAGCTAGCGTAACACATCTGCTGAGCCAATGACAAGAAGCATTTTTCTTTAGCTACCAATCAGTAGCTAGCTTCCAGTATTGCATTTGGTGATCCTGAGCCTACCTAAGTATGTTTTGATGATAGAGAATTTAGAACACATGGAACCATTAAAGCTTACTTTTAACTTTCAAATATCTTTTGATTAATTTACATATTAGAAAACCATTAGAATTGGAGTTTTTTGCTGGCTCAGAAATGTCTGTAAAATATTTGATAAACATTATATCAAATGTGAATTTATTTATATGGATCTCTCTGATAAATATATGTTGTTTTTTTCAAACACATAATTATATTTGTGGTAAATCACAGCTTACACATTTTAAAAAGAAAACCTCTGATGCGGGAATAAAAATTGGTATTGGAGGTATATTTTACATGAACCCCTTTTATAGAAATAGTACGAATATTCAGCTGGAATCTTACTAGACATTACCACAGGTTAGAAGTAACATAGACTATTCACATATTGTTTATAAATGTACAAATACACATTTCTCCTACTGCAATTTTATACTCTAAAGAGTTTATAGCCCCCTCCACCATGTTTCTTGTAGTAATTGCACTGATGTTATTGAGCCCACCACATGCAAACACGCATGCACGTACACACAAGCACACGCACATGTGAACACAACATTGTTGAATTGAAATTGTAGATGTGGATGTTGCTTTAGGGTAGTTCCCTTCCCTCTAAGTGCGAGTGTAGGGTCTCCTGTAATCTAATTTGCGTATTCAATTTAGTTATTCATATTCTTCCTTCTATTACCACTGTGTTTGTGGATTGCCCCTTTTCGGCTGAGTGTAATACTCCTCACATTCCTGCTACAGGGTCTTCTCCTTGAAAGTACATTAATGCTATACCAATACAGTAGCACATTTGTCATTTTCATTATGGTGCTCCAGTGGTGGAGATGTTCCTGCAGGAGGCATTGGCGATCCCAGAGGACTAAGGTGTTGAGGGGATTTTGGAGCTTGGGTTGTTTTCCAAAGGTCTTCTGATCAGACTGTGCTTAATTTGGAACATCGGCGTCTTTAAAGGGACAGTGTACAATATAGTTTTCTTCTGTTATGTGTGATCAGTCCACGGGTCATCATTACTTCTGGGATATAACTCCTCCCCAACAGGAAATGCAAGAGGATTCACCCAGCAGAGCTGCATATAGCTCCTCCCCTCTACGTCAGTCCCAGTCATTCTCTTGCACCCAACGACTAGATAGGATGTGTGAGAGGACTGTGGTGATATATTTAGTTTTTATGACTTCAATCAAAAGTTTGTTATTTTATAATAGCACCGGAGCGTGTTATTACTTCTCTGGCAGAGTTTGAGGAAGAATCTACCAGAGTTTTTTACTATGATTTTAACCGGAGTAGTTAAGATCATATTGCTGTTCTCGGCCATCTGAGGGAGGTAAAAGCTTCAGATCAGGGGACAGCGGGCAGATGAATCTGCATTGAGGTATGTAGCAGTTTTTATTTTCTGAATGGAATTGATGAGAAAATCCTGCCATACCGTTATAATGACATGTATGTATACACTTCAGTATTCTGGGGATGGTATTTCACCGGAACTACTCTGTTAAAAGTCACTAATACTTTTAATAAGTATTTTTCATGTTAAACGTTTTTGCTGGAATGTAGAATCGTTTACATTGCTGAGGTACTGAGTGAATAAAGATTTGGGCATTATTTTCCACTTGGCAGTTGTTTGCTTTTAATTGTGACAGTTTCGTTTCTCTTCACTGCTGTGTGTGAGAGGGAGGGGCCGTTTTTGGCGCTCTTTGCTACGCATCAAAAATTTCCAGTCAGCTACTCTTATATTTCCTGCATGATCCGGTTCATCTTTGACAGATCTCAGGGGTCTTCAAACTTCTTTGGAGGGAGGTATATTCTCTCAGCAGAGCTGTGAGAATTTTATATTGACTGTGAATAAAAACGTTGCTCTGTAATTTTTATGTCAAATTTAATTATTGTTATTTTACTAATGGGAACAAACCTTTGCTAAAAGTTGTGTTGTTTTAAAGTTTGATGCTATAACTGTTTTTCAGTTCATTATTTCAACTGTCATTTAATCGTTTAGTACCTCTTTGAGGCACAGTACGTTTTTGCTAAAAAAGATTATAACCAAGTTGCAAGTTTATTGCTAGTGTGTTAAACATGTCTGACTCAGAGGAAGATATCTGTGTCATTTGTTCCAATGCCAAGGTGGAGCCCAATAGAAATTTATGTACTAACTGTATTGATGCTTCTTTAAATAAAAGTCAATCTGTACAATGTGAACAAATTTCACCAAACAGCGAGGGGAGAGTTATGCCGACTAACTCGCCTCACGCGGCAGTACCTGCATCTCCCGCCCGGGAGGTGCGTGATATTATGGCGCCTAGTACATCTGGGCGGCCATTACAGATAACATTACAAGATATGGCTACTGTTATGACTGAAGTTTTGTCTAAATTACCAGAACTAAGAGGCAAGCGTGATCACTCTGGGGTGAGAACAGAGTGCGCTGACAATACTAGGGCCATGTCTGATACTGCGTCACAGCTTGCAGAGCATGAGGACGGAGAGCTTCATTCTGTGGGTGACGGTTCTGATCCAAACAGATTGGATTCAGATATTTCAAATTTTAAATTTAAATTGGAGAACCTCCGTGTATTACTAGGGGAGGTCTTAGCAGCTCTCAATGATTGTAACACCGTTGCAATACCAGAGAAACTGTGTAGGTTGGATAAATACTTTGCGGTACCGGCGAGTACTGACGTTTTTCCTATACCTAAGAGACTAACTGAAATTGTTACTAAGGAGTGGGATAGACCCGGTGTGCCGTTCTCACCCCCTCCAATATTTAGAAAGATGTTTCCAATAGACGCCACCACTCGGGACCTATGGCAAACGGTCCCCAAGGTGGAGGGAGCAGTTTCTACTTTAGCTAAGCGTACCACTATCCCGGTGGAGGATAGCTGTGCTTTTTCAGATCCAATGGATAAAAAATTAGAGGGTTACCTTAAGAAAATGTTTGTTCAACAAGGTTTTATATTGCAACCCCTTGCATGTATCGCGCCGATTACGGCTGCGGCAGCATTTTGGATCGAGTCTCTGGAAGAGAACCTTAGTTCATCTACGCTAGACGACATTACGGACAGGCTTAGAGTCCTTAAACTAGCTAATTCTTTCATTTCGGAGGCCGTAGTACATTTAACCAAACTTACGGCTAAGAACTCAGGATTCGCCATACAGGCACGTAGGGCGCTGTGGCTAAAATCCTGGTCAGCTGATGTTACTTCTAAGTCTAAATTACTTAATATACCTTTCAAGGGGCAGTCTTTATTTGGGCCCGGTTTGAAAGAAATTATCGCTGACATTACAGGAGGTAAGGGCCACGCCCTGCCTCAAGACAAAGCCAAAGCTAAGGCTAGACAGTCTAATTTTCGTCCCTTTCGGAATTTCAAAACAGGAGCAGCATCAACCTCCACTGCACCAAAACAGGAAGGAGCTGTTGCTCGTTACAGGCAAGGCTGGAAGCCTAACCAGTCCTGGAACAAGAGCAAGCAGGCCAGGAAACCTGCTGCTGCCCCAAAGACAGCATGAATCGAAAGCCCCCGATCCGGGACCGGATCTAGTGGGGGGCAGACTTTCTCTCTTCGCCCAGGCCTGGGCAAGAGATGTTCAGGATCCCTGGGCACTAGAGATCATATCTCAGGGATACCTTCTAGACTTCAAATTATCTCCCCCAAGAGGGAGATTTCATCTGTCAAGGTTGTCAACAAACCAGATAAAGAAAGAAGCGTTTCTACGCTGTGTACAAGATCTGTTATTAATGGGAGTGATCCATCCGGTTCCGCGGTCGGAACAAGGACAAGGGTTCTACTCAAACCTGTTTGTGGTTCCCAAAAAAGAGGGAACTTTCAGGCCAATCTTAGATTTAAAGATTCTAAACAAATTCCTAAGAGTTCCATCGTTCAAAATGGAAACTATTCGGACAATCTTACCCATGATCCAAAAGGGTCAGTACATGACCACAGTGGATTTAAAAGATGCTTACCTTCACATACCGATCCACAAAGATCATCACCGGTATCTAAGGTTTGCCTTCTTAGACAGGCACTACCAGTTTGTAGCTCTTCCATTCGGATTGGCTACGGCTCCAAGAATCTTCACAAAGGTTCTGGGGGCCCTTCTGGCGGTACTAAGACCGCGAGGGATTTCGGTAGCTCCGTACCTAGACGACATTCTAATACAAGCTTCAAGCTTTCAAACTGCCAAGTCTCATACAGAGTTAGTTCTGGCATTTCTAAGGTCGCATGGATGGAAAGTGAACGAAAAGAAGAGTTCTCTTTTTCCTCTCACAAGAGTTCCATTCTTGGGGACTCTTATAGATTCTGTAGAAATGAAGATTTACCTGACAGAAGACAGGTTAACAAAGCTTCTAAATGCATGCCGTGTCCTTCATTCCATTCAACACCCGTCAGTAGCTCAATGCATGGAGGTGATCGGCTTAATGGTAGCGGCAATGGACATAGTACCTTTTGCACGCCTACACCTCAGACCGCTGCAATTGTGCATGCTAAGTCAGTGGAATGGGGATTACTCAGATTTGTCCCCTACTCTGAATCTGAATCAAGAGACCAGAAATTCTCTTCTATGGTGGCTTTATCGGCCACACCTGTCCAGGGGGATGCCATTCAGCAGGCCAGACTGGACAATTGTAACAACAGACGCCAGCCTACTAGGTTGGGGCGCTGTCTGGAATTCTCTGAAGGCTCAGGGACTATGGAATCAGGAGGAGAGTCTCCTTCCAATAAACATTCTGGAATTGAGAGCAGTTCTCAATGCCCTTCTGGCTTGGCCCCAATTAACAACTCGGGGGTTCATCAGGTTTCAGTCGGACAACATCACGACTGTAGCTTACATCAACCATCAGGGAGGGACAAGAAGCTCCCTAGCAATGATGGAAGTATCAAAGATAATTCGCTGGGCAGAGTCTCACTCTTGCCACCTGTCAGCAATCCACATCCCGGGAGTGGAGAACTGGGAGGCGGATTTTTTGAGTCGCCAGACTTTTCATCCGGGGGAGTGGGAACTTCATCCGGAGGTCTTTGCCCAAATACTTCGACGTTGGGGCAAACCAGAGATAGATCTCATGGCGTCTCGCCAGAACGCCAAACTTCCTCGCTACGGGTCCAGATCCAGGGATCCGGGAGCGGTTCTGATAGATGCTTTGACAGCACCTTGGAACTTCGGGATGGCCTATGTGTTTCCACCCTTCCCCCTGCTTCCTCGATTGATTGCCAAAATCAAACAGGAGAGAGCATCAGTGATTCTAATAGCGCCTGCATGGCCACGCAGGACTTGGTATGCAGATCTAGTGGACATGTCATCCTGTCCGCCTTGGTCTCTACCTCTAAGACAGGACCTTCTGATACAGGGTCCATTCAAACATCAAAATCTAACTTCTCTGAAGCTGACTGCTTGGAAATTGAACGCTTGATTTTATCAAAACGTGGTTTTTCTGAGTCGGTTATTGATACCCTGATACAGGCTAGGAAGCCTGTTACCAGAAAGATTTACCATAAAATATGGCGTAAATACCTATACTGGTGCGAATCCAAACGTTACTCCTGGAGTAAGGTTAGGATCCCTAGGATATTGTCCTTTCTACAAGAAGGCTTAGAAAAGGGTTTATCAGCTAGTTCATTAAAGGGACAGATTTCAGCTCTGTCCATCTTGTTACACAGGCGTCTGTCAGAAAATCCAGACGTCCAGGCTTTTTGTCAGGCTTTAGCTAGGATCAAGCCTGTGTTTAAAGCTGTTGCTCCGCCATGGAGTTTAAACTTAGTTCTTAACGTTTTACAGGGTGTTCCGTTTGAACCCCTTCATTCCATTGATATAAAATTGTTATCTTGGAAAGTTCTGTTTTTAATGGCTATTTCCTCGGCTCGAAGAGTCTCTGAGTTATCAGCTTTACATTGTGATTCTCCTTATCTGATTTTTCACTCAGATAAGGTAGTTCTGCGTACTAAACCTGGGTTCTTACCTAAGGTAGTCACTAACAAGAATATCAATCAAGAGATTGTTGTTCCATCCTTGTGTCCAAATCCTTCTTCAAAGAAGGAACGTCTTCTACACAATCTGGATGTAGTTCGTGCCCTCAAGTTCTACTTGCAGGCAACTAAAGATTTTCGCCAAACTTCCTGTTTGTCGTTTATTCTGGACAGAGGAGAGGTCAAAAAGCTTCTGCTACCTCTCTCTCTTTTTGGCTTCGTAGCATAATACGTTTAGCCTATGAGACTGCTGGACAGCAGCCTCCTGAAAGAATTACAGCTCACTCCACTAGAGCTGTGGCTTCCACTTGGGCCTTTAAGAATGAGGCCTCTGTTGAACAGATTTGCAAGGCTGCAACTTGGTCTTCGCTTCATACTTTTTCCAAATTTTACAAATTTGACACTTTTGCTTCTTCGGAGGCTATTTTTGGGAGAAAGGTTCTTCAGGCAGTGGTTCCTTCTGTATAATGAGCCTGCCTATCCCTCCCGTCATCCGTGTACTTTTGCTTTGGTATTGGTATCCCAGAAGTAATGATGACCCGTGGACTGATCACACATAACAGAAGAAAACATAATTTATGCTTACCTGATAAATTCCTTTCTTCTGTTGTGTGATCAGTCCACGGCCCGCCCTGTTTTTAAGGCAGGTAAATATCTTTTAAATTATACTCCAGTCACCACTTCACCCTTGGTTACTCCTTTCTCGTTGATTCTTGGTCGAATGACTGGGACTGACGTAGAGGGGAGGAGCTATATGCAGCTCTGCTGGGTGAATCCTCTTGCATTTCCTGTTGGGGAGGAGTTATATCCCAGAAGTAATGATGACCCGTGGACTGATCACACAACAGAAGAAAGGAATTTATCAGGTAAGCATAAATTATGTTTTTATTGTTTAAAAAGATAGATAACCCTTTATTACTCATTCCCCAGTTTTGCACAACCAACAGTTATAATAATATACTTTTTACCTCTGTGATTACTTTTTACCTCTTCTGACAGCCCCCTGATCACATGACTTTTTATTTATTATCTATTGAGTTGTATTTAGTACTGTGTTGTGCTAACTCTTAGATATCTTCTCGGGCGTGAGCACATTGTTATCTATATAGCCCACATGAACAAGCAGTCTCCTGTTGCGAAAAGCAAATACAAAAGCATGTGATTAAGAGGCTGCCAATAGAGCCTTAGAAACAGGCAGAAATTTAGAGGTTTAAATGTTATAAAGTAAATTAATCTAACAATGTTGGTTGTGCAAAGCTGGGGAATGGGTTATAAAGGCGTTATCTATATTTTTATATAACAATTTTTACGTAGACTGCCCCTTTAAGTTTATTGAGATCATTTATGTGACTAATGCCGAGATTCATTTATTTTCCTATTTAAATTGTGGGACATGAAACCCAATTGTTTTTCTTTTATGATTTAGAAAGAGAATGTGCTTTTAAACAACTTTCCAATTTACTTCTATTATCTAAATTGCTTCATTCTTTTGATATCATTTTTTGAAAAGCATATCTAAATAGAATCAGTAGCTGCTGATTGGTGGCTGCACATAGATGCCTCATGTGATTGGCTCACCCATGTCCATTGCTATTTCTTCAACAAAGGATATCTATAGAATCATGAAAATAAGATAACAAGTAAATTGGAATGTTTTTTAAAATTGTATTCTCTATTTGAATCACAAAAATAAAAAATTTGAGTTCCATGCCCCTTTAATGTTTCAAGAAAAATATTAACCCTGATATGGGGATAAAGTTAAAGTGACATTATAGTCAAAATATAAATGCACATAAATGAAATACATCTTTGAACAAAAACATATTTACATTTTACATGTATTGGCAAAATGCATCTAGTAATAGTTATCACTGTTTTAGTGTTAGCATTTTTCACTGCACGTGCATGTGAATCATAGCTAGATATTCTCAGTGCACCAGCATTTTACATACTGCAGCTGCTCAGAGCATCAGTGGGGCTTGTATCATGTAAGCAATTAACAAATTGAGTCATTACCAGATGGTCCAATCACCTTAGGCTCTCCGAACAAGTGCTGTGTTTAAAATGCTGGTGCACGGTGCATACGTAAATACACTTTTGAAACAGCTATAGCTTTTATTAGAAGCATTTTTGCTAATAGATGTATATTATAAAAATGCTTCTACTCAAAACTTTAATGCATTCACGTGGATTCCATTTTTCATTGGATTGTCCCTTTAAGTCTTTCTCACTAAGTTTATGGTAGATAATAGGTTTATAGCAAAGTGCTATTATATTTAGAATGCAGAATGTGCCTTCCTTAAACTTTTAATGTAACATTTTCTTGAAGCCTATTTATTGGATGTCCTTTCATTGATTAAATTGGATGAGAAATGCTGATAAAATTCCCGGCATAGTCTGTGTCCTTTCTTTCTTTTCTGTCTTTTTTTAACTCAAGTTTTTATTTATAGTTCAGCTTGACTTGGAAAGCACATCTTCATAGAAAGCAATAAATGATATCAAACAATGTGTCTATACAACATAAACATATTCAGCGCTGTTAGTGACATTGCATTCATTTAGCCGGCAATAAAAAAGCGCACGTGCAGATCCTTGGCCCTGAGCTGAATATAAATAACATTGTAAATAAAAAAGAATTACAGTATCATAAGCAAAATCCCGACTTTAAGTACGTTTCCCCGCTATTTAATGATCAGTTTTGCAGCAATTATTAGCTAGAGAAGAAACCTCGTCAATACATAATTAGATCTAGAAACACGCAGATATTTTTTTTGTGTCTTTTTAATTAGAGAGAATATAGGTTTCTGTAATCATGAGGAGTCAACAGTCATTATTTAGAATAAGGCTATGCATGAGTTGTTACTTTGCAGAGCTGCACTTTTGTAGGAGGGGGGAAGAAAAAAGTGACGTTTGCAGTTAAGCAAATTCGTGCATTGTATGTGTGATATGTTTAGGTGTTGGCTTATCGTGGCATTTTGTAAGGAAAATTGCAGACCTCCTCCAGTGTCTCGTTCCAGCCTTTTTTGGTTTGTAAAGTGTTTCTGAGTCATTAATCACTGTAACAGTCATCAGTTCTCAAGTCAAGTCTGACTTTTTCATTTCTTCTCTTTGGCTGTAGTTTTATATTAATGAATTCTCCTTTTCCTTTCTTGGTTCTGAGATCTTCTGCTCATCTCACATTTTCAGTGCTTCTGTCTTATGTCTAGAAACATTTTGCTATTATACCTTCTGCTTTTGCAAACTCTCTTCAATATACAATCAGCACATTTTTATTCTGTTCATTGTTATTATTTGTATTAATAATAATAACAATAATAGTTCTATTCATTTTATAAACATTAATATTAATATTGTTATTCCTATCAAATTAATTGACTTTCATCTCCAGATAGCAGTAATTAAAGGGACAATATACTCCAGAATTCTTATTGTTTAAAAAGATAGATAATCCCTTTATTACCTATTCCCCAGTTTTGCATAACCAACACAGTTATATTAATGTACTTTTTACCTCTGTGATTACCTTGTATCTAAGCCTCTGCAGACTGCCCCATTATCTCAGTTCTAACTCCCTCTAGCAGTTGACAACTGTCAAATGCTTTTGGATAAGAGGCGGCCTTCAAGGGCTTAGAAATTAGCATATGAGCCTACCTAGGTTAAGCTTTGATCTAAGAATACCAAGAGAACAAAGCAAATTTGACGATAAAAGTAAATTGGAACGTTGTTTAACATTACATGCTCTATCTAAATCATGAAAGGTTCATTTTGACTAGACTGTCCCTTTAAGGCAAAACCATTCATTCTATTTGCACTCACTTTGTTTTGTAAGACGTTTGTGTTAGGATATTAAATGCAAATCTTCTTTTATTGTGGAACGTTTATCTGCAGTGGAACAACTTTGTGAAATGTGAGAATTTCCTATGTAAATAAGCATACATAGGTAGTCTTAGAAACATTACTGGTAGTTAGGTGTTAATTGGTAACTACACAAATATGCCTCTTGTCATTGGCTCACCAAATGTGTTTAGCTAGCTCTTAGTAGTGCATTGCTGCTCTCAAGCTGACTTTAAGTTTGTGTTTAACTTTTTTGCAGGGGTTAAACACATAGTAATATGCCAGCAACAGTGCATTAATAAAAGGCTCTAACATTTTAGATCAATGTATCCAAAACACAGTCCGCAGGACCCTTACACATGCCAGATATTCATTATTTCTTAAAGGGCCAGTAAACCCACAAAATAATGTCATATAATTCTGCTTAGCGCAAACTTTGTACCTTAAAAGATTAAAGTGAAAAAATGCTACAAAATTTACTTTCACAGTACGCCGCTCCTGGCTCTACTGAGCGGGTCTGTTTGTTTCCCCTAAGCACATCGGGCACGCTGTCTATTCACAGCCAGCCCGATCGTGCCATTAAACTCAATGTAACTTGCTCCCGCTCTGGTCTGGTAGCAGGAGCGAGTTACATTGAGTTTAATGGAGCGATCGGGCTGGCTGTGAATAGACAGCGTGCCCGATGCGCTTAGGGGAAACAAACAGACCCGCTCAGTAGAGCCAGGAGCGGCGTACTGTGAAAGTAAATTTCGTACCATTTTTTTCACTTTAATCTTTTAAGGTACAAAGTTTGCGCTAAGCTGATGTTATATAATTCTGCACTATGTTATATAACATTATTTTGTGGGTTTACTGGCCCTTTAACTAGAGCAGAGGTGACATAATCAGCTGATCAGTAACCATGGTTACTAACCTGCTCTCACCCTTCAGTTGATTATTTCACCTGTGCTCTAGTTAAGATATTAGGAATATCTGGCCTGTTAAAGGGATATTAAACACTAAATAAATGCTAAATAGAATGATGCATTCAAAGAAAAGATTTGTCTGGGAATAACATATAGATTTTTTTTTTAAAGTTTCATTAGCTGTTTAAATATTGACAAAAAGTGTAAAGTTTAAAAGTCTATAAAACAATGGGAGCTGCCATGTTGTAACTTAGGTTACCTTTCTCTGCTGTGGGCAATTAGAGACAGTTATAAATAGGTCTCTAGAGTGTTCAGCCAATAGCTGTGTGGTATATAACAGTATTCTGCACTTACATTTCTAACAGGAACTGAAAATCTCACAATTTCAGAATGGAATTACAGGAAAAGGGGACTAAATAAATAATGAATGTATATTGCAGAGGTTTTATATATATATATACAGTTTAAACATTTTAAGATGGTAATATACAATGATAAGGTACATTTTAGGGTCCTGAGGACTGGAATTGGGAAACACTGCTTTCGATATTATTAAGTTATTATATTAAATTGACTTTATAGACCGTTATGTAACTTGAAAGCACTCCCCCAAGTCAACCAGCTCACCGAATCTTATTTAACTAAACACAATGTGAGTAAGGAGCAGCTACATACTGCAGAATATAAGGTTCATTTAAGTAAAAATATGAATAAAATAAACATACACTTTTTAAATGACTCCCTGTAATGCAGTTCTCATTGGGAATTTAAACTGATGCCTCACATTTATTGTATCACCCCAATGCCCCATTTAATGCTGTGTAACAAAAACTAAAAATGTGTATTTAATTACTGTGCATCAGTATGTTTAATATAGAAGCCCTGTGTATTTATTTATCTAATGCTACAAACACTGTGTTGTGGGTGGTATTTTAACAAGTGCTTGTTTTCTGTCTGTTTAGCAGGAGTTGGCAGGTCATTTAAAAGCTACTTATTTAAAATTCCAGGCTCTCATGGTTAAGTGAATGCACTGTCATCTTTGAATACAGATTTTGTTATCGCTTGTGTGCAGGAGGGATTGCTTTGTAAGTAGGCAACGCGGGAGATTTTCCTACAGTTTCTACTTGTGGGTACATTACGTTATCTATCTCTGTCCAAAACTCACGGCTCAAAAGACCTTAGGTCAAAAGTTGCTAACCCGAAATAAGAATCATGTATCATCCGACAAGTTCCAAATATTATCTTCAGCATCTACCGTATATTGACTGTTTTAGATTGTTTCCCATCCTCCTCTGCTCTAATTAAGCTGCTAGGGTATTCCTGGAACACAGGCAAAGAATCTACTGTAAATCTCATGCTGCCCATATGTGTGAGACTGTATTATAGGATATAGTGCTCCTATAAAAAAAGGCAATCAGAAAAATCATTGCTGGAGAAGAACCTACTTGCTGTATTAAAAATGTATAGTTTGTAAACTAATCTGTATCAGTGTGGGGGCATATATGTTTCCTGTCTAATTTTTCCTTTTTTAATTTTTATGATAGTGCAGAATTATATAACATTATATTAGCAGCAGCTTTTTCAACCTAATATTCCCTGTGAATTGTTATAAAAAAAGACCGGCCCATACCTGTCCTCACTCATCAACAAATATACTCCAGCCCGTCCCCTAAGATCCAACAACGATCTACTCCTTGCCTCTTCTACCATCACCTCCTCTCATGCTAGACTACAGGACTTCTCTCGTGCAGCACCAACCCTCTGGAACGCACTTCCTCGTGCTGTCAGACTTTCCCCCAACCTCTCCTCCTTTAAACGCTCCCTAAAGACCTTCTTGTTCAGGGAAGCTTATAACCAAATCAGTAGCTAATGAATTCCACTTGCCTAATAGTTGCCCTCATCTAACTTCACACTAACATCATTCCCACCTTTGCAGTCCCCTCCTCCTGTTTCTCACCCTCCTACCCATTTAGATTGTAAGTTCCCACGGGAACAGGGCTCCCAATTCCTCCTGTATTTGTTTGTTAAATTTTGTCTGGTGTCTCATATTGTACTGTCCTTTGATCTTTGTTACCTATGAACAGTGCTGCGGAATCTGTTGGCGCTTTATAAATAAAGAATAATAATAATAATAACCGCGCCATTATACTCGGTGCAGCTCACTCCTGCTGTCAGACAGAGCAGGAGCGAGCTGCACTGAGTATAATGGCGCGACCGGGCTGTGACTAGACGGCTGGACAGATGCGCTCTGTGATAAAAACAGACCCGCTCAGAAGAGCACAGATAGCGGGTCTGAAAAACTGTCTTTTTTTTATAAAAATTCACAGGGAATATTAGCTTGTATAAAGCTGCTGCTAATATAATGTTATATAATTCTGCACTATGTGCAGAATTATATAACATTATTTTTTAGGTTTACTGGCCCTTTAAGGACCAATATAAATGAGCTCCTGCACAGATCATTTAAAGGGATAAGAAACAAAAAAAATATTTCATTATTCAGACAGATAATTTAATTTAAAACAACTTTCCAATTTCATTTTATTATTTACTTTGCTTCATTCTCTTGGTATATTTAGTTGAAAAGCATACTTACGTACGCTCAGGAGAAGCAAAGTATTATTCTGATTGGTGGTACACACAAAAGCTTGTTCAGCTAACTCCCAGTAGTGCATTGTTGCTCCATCAACAAAGGATATCAGGGAAATGAATCAAATTTGATAATAGAAATACATTGTAAATTGTAAACTTATTTAAAATCGCATGCAGAATCATGAAATTAAAATCCTGAGTTTCATCTCCCTCTATACAACTCTCTATTGCAGAGGAACAAATACACATTTTTTTGTGTGTCTGTGCATAATTGAACATTTTGGGGTAATTTAATGTCACGTTAACTAAAAAGAGTTGAATACCATCACCAGTCTATTGTGACTTTTGTGTTTTGAATGTAGACTCCTTTTGAGGTTTGCTTTAATCTGATATATTGTGTGCCTGGGCATCCAGATAAATACAGTGAAGATTTTAGTAACGATGACCTTTTGAGAGGGATTTGGTTTTGTATCTTTATTTGCCAGACACGTTGATATCTTATTATTTTGAAAGAGACAAAGGTCTCACCTCACAATAGAGATATTGACAAAAGTTTGCAATAACGATTACTTTATGCAATAAAGCAACAGACATTTACTTCTTTACTACAACCGAATATTTAAATGGTATTCTGGACATAAAGTTAAGACTTTCAAAATACGTAAGCTAGAAGAAATCACAATAAATTTTAATCCTTTTAAGTTTTATGCTAAATTAGAACATTTTATGATATGTGTTTCTAGAAATTAAGATGATGTAATTTTTTAAATGCCCTGTAAGTTACTTCTAAGAATTAACGCAAGTCTGAATGCTCCCTCCACACTGCTATAAACGCTAACAGTGACCCCAACCACTAGCGCTTTAAACTGCATACTGCACTGTAATAAACCCTACGTGCACAGACTTACCATTTTTAATAAAAGATAAGAACACCAGTCTTCTTCTGTTATTAAAGGGACAGTCTATTCAAATATAAACTTTCATTATCCAGATAGGGCATGTAATTTTAAACAACTTTCCAATATTACTTTTATTACCAGTTTTGCTTTGTTCAATTGGTATTCTTAGTAGAAAGCTAAACCTACATAGGCTCATATGCTAATTTCTTAGACCTTGAAGGCTGCCTCTTATCTGAATGCATTTTGAGAGTTTTTCACCACTAGAGGGCATTAGTTCATGTTTGTCATATAGATAACATTGTGCTCACGCACGTGGAGTTACCTATGTGTCAGCAATGATTGGCTAAAATGCAAGTCTGTCAAAGGAACTGAAATAAGGGGGCAGTCTGCAGAGGCTTATATACAAAGTAATCACAGAGGTAAAAAGTGTATTAATATAACCGTGTTGGTTATGCAAAACTGGGGAATGGGTAATGAAGGGTTTATCTATCTTTTAAAACAATAACAATTCTGGTGTAGACTGTCCCTTTAACCTCAACAGCCAACAAGACAGCTGGGTCATGGAGCCAGGGCTGCTGATTGGGCTAGCAGCAGTTTTCAAATTGCGGCTCCCTTTAAAGCATCAGTCCAAATGAAACTTTCATGATTCAGATAGGGCATGCAATTTTATACAACTTTCCAAATTGCTTCTCTTATCTAATTTGCTTTGATCTTTTGTTATCTGAATCAGGAAACAAAATGTTGGGTTTACATGTCCCTTTAACTTTGTGTTCTGTAGATGTTTTTGTTTGTTTCAGGACAAATGTCAGGTTCTGGTAATTCCTCTAAATTTAAGGCACATTTTTAAATAAAATTCCTTTACAGGTGTCTTCCTTTACCTAATCTTCAGCATATTATTAGAATGTAGATGATGTATTTTTGGAATATATTTATATGTACAATATAAGTTTGTTATATAAGAGAAAATTCCATAAAAATAGAAAACAAACATAAATATATATTTGCAAATGCAGGTAAAGGCAAACTCAAAGAGCTAAGTACTTATTTATCATCAAATTATTTTCCCAAGTGGAAAAAAAGATCTATGCGTTTCCCTGAAGGTTATATTTATTTCAGTAAAAGTTGACGTAGCTAAAAACGCCTTCATGTCATTTACTCGATTATTATTTTCTGTCTTTTTACAGTACTGGAGACGATAGATTGATCCCGTGATCACTATCCACGTGATTAGAAGAAATATACAAAAATGTACCAGGACTGCAGTACTTTCTTGGAACGAAGCAAACTATTCTTAAATGCATTCAGCAACTACAAAATAATGTCATTTGTGCGTTCACAAAATGTTCAAAACTATTTATCATGTAAGCATACATCTTTATTTTGTGTTTCTGCTGCCATTGTTTATGTAAATTGGTGCAAGTGGCAGAAATAGTGAGGAAATACTGGAATTGTTTTATGGTTATAATTTATCTTTGTTTATGTCGAAGAACAAATTATAGTTGAATGAATAATGATAAAAAGTCTAAGTTTGAGCAGAGCTGCAAGACTCGAGTCTTATTAAATTGTTAACAGGCTCCAACTATGGTTCCCAGTTCAGTTTAAAATGGTCTGCTAAGAACAAATTGCAATGCAGGCGTTCTGAGATGACAATATCTGAAATATAATTTATGATATGACCCAGAAAAATCACTTATCGGTTAATGTGTGCCATTAAATATTTACAGGCTTCAGTAATAAACCTACAGACTGCTTGACGGATTGTTTAAAGCATTTCCAGTATTGTTTATTCCAGTTCTGAGACACAATCTTTATCACGTTGAGTTTTACTAAACAAAGAAACCTTATTGTAAATATCCCAATTATATCAGTTTTATCAATTCATATCTGCCTGGAATCCTGGATTGTCAATTGTTTTCTAATTATCAAATTTATGGATAAAATTTTTATATAACAAGTTTAAGCAATATATAATGTGCTGCTCAGAATGGTGGATTAGATAAATTCATTTATTTCCAGATGTTTTTTGTAAAACACAACCAGATGATTCATATTTTATTAAAGGGACATGACACCCACATTTTTTCTTTCATGATTTAGAAAGAGAATACAATTTTAAACATCTTTCTAATTTACTTATATTATCTAATTTGTTTTATTCTCTTGATATTCTTTGCTGAAAAGCATATCTAGATATGCTCAGTAACTGCTGATTGGTTGCTGCACATAGAAGCCTCGTGTGATTGGCTCACCATGTGCATTGCTCTTTCTTCAACTAAGGATATCTAAAAAAGGAAGCAAAATAAATAATAGAATGAAATTGTAATGTTTAAATGTATATTCTCTATCTGAATCATGAAAGAAAGATTTTAGGTTTATTGGCCCTTTAACATGACTTTCTACAAACAAAATATGAAGTACCCTCAGTATAACTATGTCTAGTTAATATACTGCATATATAATCATATTAAACACTTGGTTTATTTAGCAGCTTAATTGTAATGTTAAAAAAATACAACTATTATAATAATGAGACCAGAAACAGCTTGTGATTATAAAATGAAATGTTTTTGTGTAGTAAAAAAAAAACTTATTCTCCCCCCCCCCTTTTTCTTTACACAAATCTGTACAATTATTGTTCCCCCCCCCCCCCAGTTGTAACGTGTTGGGAGTTCACAAGCCTAACACTGTAACATGCATATTTCCCTATTTCACCTTGGCTGAGTTGCTAAGATAACATTAAGCAAATCAATGCAAGTTTTGTTAACAAAGCAACAGTGACTAGATATATGTGCACACGTCTGTTTCATTAAATAAGGCAAATGACTAGTAACTTTGGCCACTGAAAACTTTGGTGATTGGTAGCTTTGGCTAGTGTGGCAAACAAGATGTTAAATTCTGAAAGTTTTCACACTCCACTGGCATGTTAATTTAACCCTTCATGACGGGTGTCAAGTGCTTAGATCGGAAGGAAGTCAGCATGGCATGGAACATCGTGAAGGGGTTAATGCAAGACTATAAAAAAGGATTTGTAATTACAAGGTGTTTTATGTCTTTTTAAGTGATGGTAAAGTGAGATAAATCAGTATATTGACAATGCAGCAGATCTTTATTACCACAAGATTTCAAAACACTTTATTATCAATAAAAAATTTGCTTTTTAATCCGACAATGGAAGCTATAAGACTGCTCTGAAATACAAAGACATATGACATACAAAGACATATTAGATTATAAGATCACTGTGATTGCAGAGACATATCTCTCTCGTAAAGCTCTGGGTGAAACATTCTAAACAAGTAGACTTACCCTCGCTGCACAGGCGATTGGCGAAGTGCTTTCCATAGGAGCTCACTGCCTTTGACCATTCAGACCACATCACCAGTGAATCAGCAGAAGTGTGGAGTGTGCATATGTTCAAAACATGTTTAAATTTTTTTTTTCACAATTCAATACACAATTTTAATAACAAACAGTTAAAATACATAATAAATGATTTTACACTATAATACATATGTATAGCACACTATATACAAATGAACAGTATACCCACAATCCCCAAGCTCATATAGGTTTATTATTCACCTACATGTTTAACTATTGTATTAAAATGAAATAGTTTCAGTTCATGTAAATTGTTATTGTCATTCCACACTGTCTAATGGGATCATATACATTAAAGCCGTTGCTTTATCATATACATTAAAGCATTGGTAGAGAGCCCTCGCATCCCACAGTGAAGTATACTAAAACACCTCTTTGTGAGACCACCTTGTAACAAAGATTAAATCCCTTTAGAACATTTCACCTGCATATTTGATTACTATGCACATACCTTTACAATATAACGCTATTATGACAATGCTTTGAACATAGGGCTGCCTGCCTGTCAAGCTAATGAAAAAATTATCTCCAGGCAGGGCAACAGTAGGGCATTGAAATCACAACATTAATCACTTTGTTTTTATTAATAATAAAGCATTTTGAAATGTTCTCTAAAATATTTTAATTTACTTTACCACCACTTTAAACAGAAACCATAATACAAATCCCCAGATCTGTAATTCCAAAATCCAGAATTTTTATAAAATCCAGATCTTTTTTTTTTTTTTTTTTTAATAAAATTATTTTAAATTACCATTTTTCCTCACCAGTTAGGTAAAATTTACTCAGCATCTTTGGTTTGGTTTTTGTGTTCTAAAATATAAATGTTAGTCTAATTTATTTAAAGGGTCATAATACCCATATGCTAAATCACTTAAAAGTGTTGCAGCATAACTGTAAGAAGATGACAAGGAAATATCACCTGAACATCTCTATGTAAAAAGGGAAGATAATTTTCCTCAAAATGTCCTCAGCTTACAAGAGTAAGTGCTCGAGCTGGAAGTTGGGGGGAAAAATAGCCAATCTGCATCAGCAGTGCTGAGGTCATGCTATACTTTGCTCTGATCATGTGAGATTTCATAGTAAACTTCCTTCAAACAGAATAGGGAAATAACATGACTGTGCCTGCACATGCCGGATGCACGCTCCCTTGCAAGTTCTGGGGCTAGTATCCTGATTGGCTGCTTAAAGTCCCTTTACAATTGGATGGGAATTTAGGTAAATATCTTCCTTTTTTTTTTTAATTAGCTTTATTTAGTAAATTATAAATGGAAAGATTACAGATGTTGGAGACGCAGCTCCATATTCAATACAGAGAAATAGAAAGGACATTGTATAATAAAAACTTTTGAGCTCATTTTATTTTTATAAATCAACTTAACTTTGGACTGATACAACTAACATCAACTTGAGTGATACCTCCCCTGGACCTCCATACATACCCCCCACAACGCTGAGAGTTCCTCTGTGGTCTCTCACCTGTATATATTTATATATATATATATATATATATATATATATGTAAATAGCAACCAAATTTACAATACATTTCTTCTATAAGGTACGACGAGTCCACGGATTCATCCTTTAGTTGTGGGATATTATCCTCCTGCTAACAGGAAGTGGCAAAGAGCACCACAGCAGAGCTGTCCATATAGCTCCTCCCTTAGCTCCACCCCCAGTCATTCTCTTTGCCTACTCTAAGTACTAGGAAGGGTAAAGTGAAAGAGGTGATAAAATATTAGTTTTTCATTTCTTCAAGCAAGAGTTTTTTGTTTTAAATGGTACCGGTGTGTACTATTTACTCTCAGGCAGCAGATGGATGAAGACTTCTGCCTGGAGGATGATGATCTTAGCATTTGTAACTAAGATCCAGTGCTGTACCCACAGAGACTGAGGAGTGCTGGAAACTTCAGTGTGAGGAACGTTTTCATGCTATATAGCAGTGAGGTATGTTCAGTCATTTTTTCTGGAGAGACTGTGTATTTCAGAAAGGCTGACAGTATCCCCATGAGGGTAAGGGTAAGCAGTATTCCTAGTCTTAGAAGGGGCTATACTAAGCTTGCATAAGGGGCTAATTACAAAAATGGTTGACACTAAGTTTTGAATGTTTGTGGGCAAACGTTTTATGAACTGGGAGTGCTGTTAACGTCTTGTGGGCAATAACGTTTTTGGGCAACTTTATTGAGGGTACACTTGGCTTATTTTTTGGGTCTCAGAACCCACATGGCTAGTTTAAAACCGCTTTGGTACGTTCTTTGAGGCTGTAGAGACATCGAGTGAGATGGGCGGGGTCTATTTTCGCGTCTCAGATGCGCAGTTATTTTCACTCAGCAAGCAGCAAGCTCCAACTCCTGAGGGCCCTTGTGGATGTTTTGGGCCAAATCGAAGCTTTAACCCCATATTTACTATCCCTAAGGGCAGGTAGGCGCCACAGCAGGGCTGTGGCAAGGTGCTGGGGGTGTTTTTTCCGGATTTAGGCCTAATTTCAATCCGGTTTGCAAATTAAAGGGTTAAATGTTAAATTTCCTTGTGGGGCAAAATTAACTACACATATTGAGTCTGCTTGCAAAAATTTGGTGCATTTTAAGGCAGTTTTGCAGAACGTGTATGCTTTTTTTCTCTTAAAGGCGCAGTACCGTTTTTTTAAGATTGTTATTTTTTTCACTAAATAAAGTGTTTTCATGCTTGTTTGTAGTCATTACTAGCCTGTTCAACATGTCTGACATTGAGGAAAGTCAATGTTCAATATGTTTAGAAGCCATTGTGGAACCCCCACTTAGAATGTGTCCCTCATGCACTGAAAGGTCAATAAATTGCAAAGAACATATTTTAGCTACTAAAAGTATGTCGCAGGATGATTCTCAGTCAGAAGGGAATCAGGTTATGCCATCTAATTCTCCCCAAGTGTCACAACCATTAACGCCCGCACAAGTGACGCCAACTACTTCTAGTGCGTCCAATTCTTTCACCCTGCAAAATATGGCCGCAGTTATGAATACTACCCTCACAGAGGTTTTATCTAAGCTGCCTGGGTTGCAGGGGAAGCGCAGTAGGTCTGGTGTGAGAACAAATGCTGAGCCCTCTTACGCTTTATTAACCATATCCGATGTACCCTCACAATGTTCTGAGTTGGGGGTGAGGGATTTGCTGGCTGAGGGAGAGATTTCTGATTCAGGAAGGATGTTCCCTCAGACAGACTCAGATATGACGGCTTTTAAATTTAAACTAGAACACCTCCGCTTATTGCTCAGGGAGGTTTTAGCGACTCTGGATGATTGTGACCCTATTGTAGTTCCAGAGAAATTGTGTAAAATGGACAGATTTCTAGAGGTTCCTGCCTACACTGATGGTTTTCTGGTCCCTAAGAGGATTTCGGACATTGTTACTAAGGAGTGGGATAGGCCAGGTATTCCGTTCGCTCCCCCTCCTACTTTTAAGAAAATGTTTCCCATATCAGACACCATGCGGGACTCGTGGCAGACGGTCCCTAAGGTGGAGGGAGCTATTTCTACTTTGGCTAAGCGTACAACTATACCTATTGAGGACAGTTGTGCTTTCAAAGATCCTATAGATAAAAAATTAGAGGGTCTCCTAAAGAAAATATTTGTTCATCAGGGTTTTCTTCTCCAACCTATAGCGTGCATTGTTCCTGTAACTACTGCAGCTTCTTTTTGGTTCGAGGCTCTGGATGAGGCTCTTCAGGTTGAGACCCCATTAGATGATATTCTGGATAGAATTAGCGCTCTCAAGCTAACTAATTCTTTCATTACTGATGCCACTTTTCAACTGGCTAAATTAGCGGCAAAGAATTCAGGTTTTGCCATTTTAGCACGTAGAGCGTTATGGCTTAAGTCCTGATCTGCTGATGTGTCATCAAAATCTAAGCTTTTAGCCATCCCTTTCAAGGGTAAGACCCCATTCGGGCCTGAACTGAAAGAGATAATTTCAGACATCACTAGAGGGAAAGGCCATGCCCTTCCTCAGGATAAGACAAATAAGTTGAGGACCAAACAAAATAATTTTCGTTCCTTTCAAAACTTCAAAGGTGGTCCCTCTACCTCTTCCACTGCTACAAAGCAAGAGGGGAATTTTGCTCAATCCAAGTCAGTCTGGAGACCTAACCAGACTTGGAACAAGGGTAAACAGGCCAAGAAGCCCGCTGCTGCCACCAAGACAGCATGAAGGGGTAGCCCCCGATCTGGGACCGGATCTAGTAGGGGGCAGACTTTCTCTCTTTGCTCAGGCTTGGGCAAGAGACGTTCAGGACTCCTGGGCTTTAGAAATGGTAACCCAGGGGTATCTTCTAGATTTCAAAGGTTCTCCTCCAAGGGGGAGATTCCATCTTTCTCAATTGTCTGTAAACCAGAAAAAAGAGAGGCGTTCTTACGCTGTGTAGAAGACCTATATACCATGGGAGTGATCTGCCAAGTTCCGAAAACAGAACAGGGGCAGGGGTTCTACTCCAATCTGTTTGTGGTTCCCAAAAAAGAGGGAACCTTCAGACCAATTTTAGATCTCAAGATCCTAAACAAATTACTCAGAGTCCCATCCTTCAAGATGGAGACCATTCAGACTATTTTACCAATGATCCAGGAGAGTCAATATATGACCACCGTGGACTTAAAGGATGCGTATCTACACATTCCTATCCACAAAGATCATCACCAGTTCCTCAGGTTCGCCTTTCTGGACAAGCATTTCCAGTTTGTGGCTCTTCCCTTCGGGTTGGCCACAGCTCCCAGAATTTTCACAAAGGTGCTAGGGTCCCTTCTGGCGGTTCTAAGGCCGCAGGGCATAGCTGTGGTGCCTTATCTGGACGATATCTTAATTCAGGCGTAGACTTACCAACTAGCCAAGTCTCACACGGACATTGTGTTGGCTTTTCTAAGATCTCACGGGTGGAAAGTGAACGTAAAAAAGAGTTCACTTATCCCTCTCACAAGAGTTCCATTCCTGGGAAATCTGATAGATTCAGTGGACATGAAAATTTTTCTGACGGAGGTCAGGAAATCAAAGATTTTAACCATCTGCCGAGCTCTTCATTCCATTCCTCGGCCGTCAGTGGCTCAGTGTATGGAGTTAATCGGTTTAATGGTAGCGGCAATGGACATAGTTCAGTTTGCTCGCTTGCATCTCAGACCACTGCAACTATGCATGCTCAAACAGTGGAATGGGGATTATGCAGATTTATCTCCTCAGATAAATCTGGATCAAGAGACCAGAGACTCTCTTCTTTGGTGGTTGTCACAGGATCATCTGTCCCAGGGAATGTGTTTCCGCAGGCCAGCATGGGTCATAGTGACGACGGACGCCAGCCTATTGGGCTGGGGTGCAGTCTGGAATTCCCTGAAAGCACAGGGTTTGTGGACTCAGGAGGAGGCTTTCCTCCCGAAATATTCTAGAACTGAGAGCGATATTCAACGCGCTTCTGGCGTGGCCTTAGCTGGCTTCGGCCAGATTCATAAGATTACAGTCGGACAATATCACGACTGTAGCATATATCAATCATCAGGGGGGAACAAAGAGTTCTCTAGCGATGATAGAGGTTACCAAAATAATTTGATGGGCAGAGACTCACTCTTGCCATCTATCAGCAATCCATATCCCAGGAGTGGAGAACTGGGAAGCAGATTTTCTAAGTCGTCAGACTTTTCATCCGGGGGAGTGGGAACTCCATCCGGAGGTGTTTGTACAATTGATTCAGCAATGGGGCACATCAGAATTGGATCTGATGGCGTCTCGTCAGAACGCCAAACTTCCTTGGTACTGGTCCAGGTCAAGGGATCCTCAGGCAGTACTGATAGATGCTCTAGCAGTACCCTAGTCGTTCAACCTGGCTTATATGTTTCCACCTTTTCCTCTCCTTCCTCGTTTGATTGCCAGAATCAAACAGGAGAGAGCTTCTGTGATTTTGATAGCACTTGCGTGGCCAGCATCCAAGTTTCTCTGCGGCTGACTGCTTGGAGATTGAACGCTTGATTTTATCCAAGTGGGGTTTCTCTGAGTCGGTCATAGATACCTTGATTCAGGCTCGAAAGCCTGTCACTAGGAAAATTTATCATAAGATATGGCTTAAATATCTTTATTGGCGCGAATCCAAAGGCTACTCATGGAGTAAGACCAGGATTCCTAGGATTTTGTCCTTTCTCCAAGAAGGATTGGAGAAGGGGCTATCAGCTAGTTCCTTAAAGGGACAGATATCTGCCTTATAAATTCTACTGCACAAGCATCTGGCAGATGTTCCAGACGTTCAGTCGTTCTGTCAGGCTTTAGTTAGAACCAAGCCTGTGTTTAAACCTGTTGCTCCACCATGGAGTTTGAATTTAGTTCTTAAAGTTCTTGAAGGGGTTCCGTTTGAATCTATGCATTCCATAGATATTAAGCTTCTATCTTGGAAAGTTCTGTTTTTAGTTGCTATCTCTTCGGCTCGAAGAGTTTCTGAATTATCTGCATTGCAATGCGACTCGCCTTATCTTGTTTTCCATGCTGATAAGGTGGTTTTGCGTATCAAACCTCGATTCCTTCCTAAGGTTGTTACTAATAGGAATATCAATCAAGAAATTGTTGTTCCTTCTCTGTGTCCTAATTCTTCCTCTAAGAAGGAGCGTCTGTTGCACAACTTGGACGTGGTTCGTGCTTTGAAGTTTTACTTGCAAGCAACCAAAGATTTCAGTCAAACGTCTTCTTTGTTTGTTGACTATTCTGGAAAATGTAGAGGTCAAAAAGCTACGGCTACCTCTCTTTCTTTTGGCTGAAAATCATCATCCGTTTGGCATACGAGACTGCTGGACGGCAGCCTCCTGCAAGGATTACAGCTCACTCTACTAGAGCGGTGGCTTACACATGGGCTTTTAAAAATGATGCTTCTGTTGAACAGATTTGTAAGGCTGCGACTTGGTCTTCGCTTCATACCTTTTCCAAATTTTCCAAATTTGATACTTTTGCTTCTTCGGAGGCTATTTTTGGGAGAAAAGTTTTTCAAGCAGTGGTGCCTTCTGTTTAACCATCTGTCTTGTCCCTCCCGTTCATCCGTGTTCTGTAGTTTTGGTATTGTATCCCACAAGTAAAGGATGAATCTGTGGGCTTGTCGTACCTTATAGAAGAAAAGTAAATTTATGCTTACCTGATAAATTAATTTCTTCTATGGTACGACGAGTCCACGGCCCGCCCTGTCATTTTAAGACAGATTATATTTTTTTATTTAAACTTCAGTCACCTCTGCACCTTGTAGTTTCTCCTTTTTCTTCCTGTACCTTCGGTCGAATGACTGGGGGGTGGAGCTAAGGGAGAAGCTATATAGACAGCTCTGCTGTGGTGCTCTTTGCCACTTCCTGTTAGCAGGAGGATAATATCCCACAAGTAAAGGATGAATCTGTGGACTCGTCGTACCATAGAAGAAATTAATTTATCAGGTAAGCATAAATTTACTTTTCCCCCTTGTCCAGCTTCAAGAGCCCTGGGTCACATTCTGGATTATCTATTTTTAAGGTATGTTTCCCATGTTGTCAGTATGTCTGAGTATATGTCTATTCTGTCTTGTTTTTAAGAGTTCTTCAAAGTTAATCGAGTCGGACACCCTATGTACCCACATATCCATTGTAGGTGGGTCTTTCGTTTTCCAGTTTTTGGCTATCAGGGACTTCATACTATTAGACATTATAAAAAATAATTTGAGGGAAGGTTTATGTCTTATTTTAGGAGGTTTATTTAGTAGCCAAAGTAGGGGATATAGAGGGAATTGGGTTTCCAATATATCTTCTATTTCGGAGATAACAGATCTTCATAATTTTTTTATGGCCGTACACCACCACCACATGTGAGTCATACCACTATTTACATGACCGCAGCGCCAACATTTATTTTTAGCTTTATGGAATAGTCAATGTAGTTTTTGAGGAGTGTAGTACCACCTATGTAGTAGTTTCAGGTTGATTTCCAAGGCGGCTGTAGAGATGGAGGTTTTTAGTGTTGTTCGAATGATCTTAGTACCTATATGTTGTGAGATTATCACCCCTATGTCATTTTCCCATCTTTCTAAATATGGGATAGGGTTTCCTGGAAATGGGGTGATCAATATCTTATATATATGCGATAGCGTATGTCGGATTGGGGCGTCTCTTATACATAGTTGTTCATAGTTAGTTAGGGGCCTAGTCATATTGTTAGATTGAGAGTGAGTTGTGATAAAGTTATGGGCTCGCCTGTATGTAAACCAACTAGTTAAGCATGTAAAACCTTGCTGAATCAGTTCTTCTTGCAATTCAATTTGTTCATTTTGTATAAGCCAACACACCTGGAAATCATATAAATGGGTAGCATGGCCATGAATCTCTATACTGGGGCCTAAGTCTAACTCACCATTCATTACCAGGAATGTGAGTGGGGAGGGTCTTGAGGAAAAGTATGGGAAGTGGACCATTATTTTGTCCCACAGCTTAAATGTTTCTAATATAATGGGGTTAAGTAATGTGTAAATGTCTTCCTTTTTTACATAGAGATGCTCAGGGGATATTTTCTAGTCAGCTTTTTACAGCTATGCTGCATCACTTTCAAATACTTCAAGCTTTGGGTATCAGGGCCCTTTAAAACAACTATTATTATATTTCTGATTACAGTACTGTCTTTCTGATGTTACTGTGTTTACAAAATGTATAACCGGTATTATGACATGTAAATATTGCCTAAATACCATAAGATATTGTTGTTTACACTTGGTTCCATCCCCTCACCAAGCTGTCCTATTTTAAAGTAGCAAATATGCAAATGTTCTAAAATCGAAACTATTCCGAAAATCCAAACATTTTCCAGTCCCAGGAAGTTTGAATAAAGTTTTCGTACATATAATGAGCAACTCCTGTATAATTACAACTTAACCTTTTAATGCCGTTATGACGTTCTATTCCGTCATATTTACACTGGGCTTTAAAGCCGTTATGATGGAATAGAACGTCATAACAAACGGCTGTCCTGAAGCCTTCTGTGCTTCAAGGACTTGATCGCGGTCTGGAGGGCTTTCCTAGGGTTGTAGGGACGCCCCCCAGATGCGATCCAATAATTGAAATCTTGCGATCGTATGCACGATCGCGTAGTTTCAATTTGTCTACATCGGAACAGGTGTTCCGATGTAGACACTTTAACCCTGTCACGAAAGGGTTAAGAGACAAAACTAGGGTTGCCACCTCAGCCATGTTTTCCTGGACACTTATGAGTTACACATGCTGCAGGGTGTGCAGGGAGGAACATGTATTGTGTTTCTGGACAGCACTATTTATATTCCTCCCAGCACACCCTGCAGCATGTGTAACTTATAAGTGTTCTGTATTTTAAGGGAAGGGTGGCAACCCTAGACAAAACATATGAAATGCAACCAATTAAATTGAAAAATCTAAACAACCTGTGAGTCATTCCTTAGTCATGTATGGTACGTGCCAGGCTTTTAGTAAACTGCCCCAAAGTTCAGGGCAGAGAACGTAAATAGATAGGAGATAAAAAAAACAATACTGGAGAACACCTGTAGAAGTTTGTAATTATGTGATTGTAGATCAAAGGAAGTTCACTGCGGTATGAGAAAAAATATTACAGACTTGAAGGAAGAGGCACCATTAAACATAACACAAGCTCAATTAACGGTGTGAAAGAATCTTTTCTTTTTATTACAAAATGTAGCCCTGAGTCATTATTCCATATAAAAACTAGATGGTTGCTAAAGTGTTTTATTTTGGACATATTTTAAAAATAGTTCTATCTAAAGTGATATAGAACCCTAACTAGCTAGGCAATTAGTTTATTGCATTACCTAGCTAATGTTAATTTGCCTTTAGAAATCAGGGATATAAAAATGACATTTTAAAATATATTCTTATTTTATTTGTTTATTTTTTTCTGTTTTATTGAGATATATATTTTTAAATTATTGTGCCAGCAGTGAAAAAAAAACTACTAGTTTTTTCATTTGTTGACATTATAACCATCTATGCATCAGTTTCATTTAATGCAGAATGTGGAAGTTGGAAACTGCTTTCTGTAATAGGCTCTTTTCGGAGCTGAATATCCTCTTGTGCAAGTGAAACACATTAAAGCCGTGGATTTGCACAGATCTTATGTGTTTTACTTGCACAAAAGGATATTCGGCTCCTAAAAGAGCCGAATACCAAAAGCATCCTCTGACTTCCACATTCAGCAGTGAATGAAACTGCTGAATCCACACCTACCAATACCACTGTTACAATTGTGCATATTATCTAGTAAGCCTCAAATCTACAGACCAGTTGTTAACTTCCTGTTAGCTTCATAGTCAAAATAAACATGCAAAAATGATCTTTCATGTGTTTAAAGGGATACTAAACACAATTTTTTTATTTCATGATTCAGATAGAGCATGAGATTTTAAGCACCTTTCTAATTTACTCCTATTATCAATTTTTTTTTGTTCTCATGCTATCTTGATTTGAAAAAGCAGTACTGTAAGCTTTAGAGCCGGATCATTTTTTGTTCACCACATGGGTAGCACTTCCTGATTTGTGGCTAAATGTAGCAAACCAATCAGCAGCTCTACCAAGGTGCTGAACTAAAAAATGGGCCGGCTCCTAACCTTTTATTACTGCTTTTTCAAATCAAGATAACATGAGAACAAAGAAAAATTGATAATAGGAATAAATTAGAAAGTTGCTTAAAATTAAATGCTCTATCTGAATCATGAAAGAAAAAATGAGGGGTTAGTATCCCTTTAAGGTCTGATCTATCATATACATGCTTAGTTTAATGCCGCTTTACTAGTGAATTCTTAGTCTGTTCAATATTCCCTAACTTGTTTAGTTCCCATAGATTTAAAGGGACACTAAACCCAAACATTTTCCTTTCATGATTCAGAAAGAGCATGCAATTTTAAGAAACTTTCTAATTTACTCCTATTAGCAATTTTTCTTCGTTCTCTTGCTATCTTTATTTTTCTGTTTTATTGAGATTTATATTTCATTCATTTTAGGTTCAGCACCCTGGATTGCGTATGCTTATTGGTGACTACATTTAGCTACCAATAAGCACGCGTAACCCAGGTTCTGAACCAAAAAAAAACAAAGAAAAAAATAATAATAGGAGTAAATTAGAGGAGCAATTTTAAGCAACTTTCTATCTGAATCATTAAAGACAAAAATTTGGAGCCCATTGTTTCTTTATAACTGCATTTTACACTGAACATGAAAAGAAAGAAATGCATTGCATGTATGTCCTAGCTAGTTGGAATACAGTGAGGTGGTTTTCTGGACTGACAAATAAATCTAGAAAATGAAATGTAGATATTCTTGAAATAGGATTTAGATTATTCAGTAGAGCAGAACCACTAAACCATATGCATTTCTCAACAACAAAAAAGATTAGATAAGAGTCAGATTTGTTTCATTTTTTTATTGGGAATAGGCCAGTGAGTTATTGATTACATTTTATTTACCTTGTCAAACTCTACAAATAGATTTTTAGATTTGTTTTATTTGCTTATAAGCCTGACAATCAGAAATAGCTTCACATTGCATTGCGAGTCAAGTAAAAACCTGTGTCAAAATATGGTTTGTAGAGACTGGAATTAAAGGTTATTTTAAATGTCTTCTTTTTACTTTAGTTTGTAGATGTCCCTACTTTTTATTTATACACATTTTTGTTATTACATTTTCTTGTTTATTTTGTTCTTGGTCAAATATAGTTTAATGTATGTATGTAAAGATTTATTATAACAATGATCTTTATAATAAACGGATTTATTAAGAAAGTTTATTATTATTATTATTCTTTATTTATAAAGCGCCAACATATTCCGCAGCGCTGCCCATGGGTTCAAAGGTAACAGAACAACTGAGAAACAATACAATACAAGAAAAACATTTACAGACAAATACAGGGGGGATTAAGTTGTTTTTATTCTTTTTAATTTAATTCTGAATTTTACTAATAGACTTGATTATTTGCCAGAATCATTTGAAAATAAATGGAAAACCCACATTTCTCATGATGCGTTTGTAAGCTTTCATTCTAAACAACAAAAAATAACTGCACAAAATCAAAATTTGTGTTTTGTTTGAAAAAAGTCAAGTATTTTTGTTTGTGAGACTGAACACATTTTACAAATTAACATCACTCAATATTCTGTAGTGTAACACTTGAATAAAATTTCAGAAGACAGTTTAAAATGTGTGATTCATGGGTTGTTGCTATTGTTTGAGGTATCTGTCATCTTGGAGACGTTTTTATTGTGTTATTCTGGAAATTGGGGTATTACTGAGGGTTCTCCTGGGTTCTCCGACAATTGTTTTAGTGATATTGCTTTAATGATTGCATCTTCTGTTAATGCTTCCTAAGAGAAGATTCTGTCTGACTTTATTGATAAGGTTTCTGGTGCTAGGTTTACTATTTCCCACGACAACCCTCATAGCCTTCCCAATTTTTACTAAAAGGCAAACATTTCAACAGCATTCTCTAAATACATAAAAATAATATGGGTTAAAAAATACTCAAGTCCATCCATTTCAACCATTCACTTGTTCCTGTTGATCCAAAAGAGGGCAAAAAACTAACCAAAAAAAGTTATTTTTAATTTTGCCTCAAAGGGAAAAAATCCTTCTTGACTTCATAGTGGCAACCAGATTTCTCCTTAGATCGACAAGCTACTATACTCTCAGTACTAACAGTTAAATACCCGTATGTTGAATCGCCATCTTGTGGGGCCTTCAGCACACGGAAAACTACGAAGTGAGTAGCACATCAAAGACTCACCATCTGACTTGCTCCGGTGCACACACAGGGTATGGTATATCCAAACACCCCGCACTATTACCCGCTGGAAGAGGTAGTCAGAGCTTGACAGGCTGCATACCGGAGCTCATATCTCACACACATCAGGGAGACAGGATACGATTTAGGCAGTTACAGGGTGCTGACTGGGCTCAGACGAAAATTAGCTGCAGAAGAGCTGTACTTAGCCAGTACACCTCAGAAAGGAGACAAAGTTATACACTGCTGCAGTTATGAGATTTTTCACATAATTCAGTAGGATTGGATTTCTAGAGTAACTGCATTTCACCAAAAGTTACTATTAACTTGATGTGGCCTGGCCCTGTAAGTTCCTGTTACTTTCTCATCTACCAAGGGCCCGACTGTTAAACACACCTTATATCAGGTCCTGTAGCTTTTTTGAACACTAGGTACTCCTCGCAAACCAAATAATTAAATCTCTCTTGGAGATATAGAGTCAACTCTACAGCTATATCACCTCACTGGACATCTCCAATTCAGCTATACTGGAGAGCGATCTTATTAGCTCCATAAAACAGCCCCCTCCTCCCTTTCCTGCAGGGTTTTTATACCTGTGGGTCATATCCCCTCTTCCATTTACCCACTTCACCTACAGGGGGCAACTCCCCAGGAGGGTGGCTGTACATTAGAAGGCATATATTGAACCTCTATTTTTGGTAGCTATATCTCTCTCCACTAGAGGTCCCCTACATTAACAACGCTCTCATTACTTCCAGAATATTATTCTCACATCTGAGGTAACAATACCTAACATGCTGTGCTAAACCTCTAGCTGTAGGGGAGCCAGGCAGTATAAACCCCCCCCCCCCCCCTGACCCATTTATCATTAAGGAAGGTTCCTTACTTCGGACACATTTACAGTCTTTCTGCTGGGTCCACTCTGGGATCCTGCTATTCACGATTCAGATGGCTCACAATATGAGGAAAAAGCATAAGCACCAAGATCATCCTAAAAGGACTTTAAATGATCATTTCCATAGTAAACCTGTCTCTGACCCGGAAGGATCAGAAGAAGATTCCAGAGATGCTGCCTCCTTGTATGGTGAAGTCCCCAAACCTACTACCTCTTCTAAAGATCGGCGCAATTTTTCCCAAACTGCCATTCTTGACTCCATTAAAGCTCTAGCAGATAAGATGGACACTCACCACTCATCTCTCAAACAGGATCTCAGGCAATCAGTGAGTGAGTTGAAGAGAGACATTGCTTCCCTTGGGGAGCGCACGGAGACGCTGGAATGCAAGCATGAGGACCTCAGTGTGGATCATTCCAACCTTCTTGCATACTCTCAAAATCTGGCAGAACAAATCTCGGACCTAGAGGCAAAGCTAGCAGACAGGACCCGGCGCAACAATCTCCGCATTAGAGGGGTATCTGAAGATGTCACCTCGACCGACTTACATAACTATCTGTCCGGACTTTTCACTGAGCTTCTTGGACCCTCTACAGAACAGGAATCTCTAATAGATAGAGCTCTACGTCCACAAAATTCATCATCAGACGTGCCAAGAGATATTATCGTCCGATTGCATTACTATACATTTTTTTTAATAAAAACCTGACAGCGCCATATGACACAATACAAATATTCCCAGATCTCTCCCCACATACTTTGGCTAAACGTAGGACATTTCAACAACTCACACAACACCTTTGTCGCCATAATGTAAAGTACAGATGGGGATTTCCCATAAAGATTTTCTTCCAACACAGGGACCGCTCATATGTCATCTCCAAGCCTGATCAAGGTATGAAGATTCTGCAATCACTGGGCCTTACCCAGGCAACAGACCAGAACCTTCAGGACTCGGAACAGTCGGGATCCTTAAACTCTGCTGCACCTGAATGGCAACTACTGCCCAGAAGATCAATTTCACAAGCTAAAAGAAAAGAAGCTCTGGACTCTAAGACCCCACCTTAACACAACATCTCTTCTCACCTTAAGGTTATTTGATTAAACCTGCCCAGGGGGTTGGTACGAGCCCATATATGGGTACTTATCTTACCCTTTTAGCTCTCTATTAACTCTTCTTCCCTCTGGAGGAATCTTTTAACATTTCACAACAACGGTTGGACCATATTACTTATGGACAGAATGAGCTCACAAACGGGTACTCATCTTACTCATTGTTTTAATCGCAGCTCACCATTCTTCTATAATTACTATTGACAGACAGGTCAGATTTATAGGGGTAAGCCCCATTCTGTATGACACCGTTATGTTTTTGTTTATTCATGACCTATGTGCTTCATATGATTCAGTAACCTCTCTCCACAGGAACCCACACTACTTCTTTCACACAGTGTAGGTTTCCATATAAAGAAGCCCAAACTACCATGAACCCACTTATTAATTACTCTTGCACACACTCACTAAGCGAGAAATAGAGTATAGTAACAAGAACACCTCCTATATCTCGCACCTCTTGCAATCAGAGCACCAATCATAGATCAACAATCAGACAACCTCATCAGATTCCTACCAACTACTCACACCCTTTCGTATACATACGATAGCTCAGATCTTCTTAGGCAAATGCACGCTACAAAATTTTATCTATTCTTCACTTAAAGGTAGTAGTTTATAGATAAGAATGTGGATGATGGAATCCTATTACAATGTCTGTTCACATCTGTTGGAAGCACATGCATACTACAAAATCCTAACTGTTCTTCATTTAAAGGTAGCAGACTGTAGATAAGAATGTAGATGTTGGATTATTTTTGTGATGTTTGATTACGTTTACTAGTTATGTTTTACTCTAGTTATAGTACCTTTAATGTTCTGAGACTATTACTGTACTTGGTAAGTCGCTGGGGGACTATACATATGAGCAACTACCAGAATTAAATTAACTCTACCCTCACCCATATTAGACCTTGTCTTAGGCATCATACTTGAATGATATTACCTCCACCTCTTACGTACTTAATGGGACTTCCTTTCCCTCCTTAAGCCCTCTAATCAACTTAAGCCTACCACTTTATCTTAGTGATCAACTAAAACCACTAATGTCCCCTATCTCGCTCCTGCATTGTTGTACCTAATTTACATGTGAACTATTGCTCTATCTATCATAAGCTCAAACTACAAAGATGTTAACCTTATTTGAGGCTTTTTAGGTAGATATATTAGACTGTACTTACCATGACACTTAAATCTAACATGGAGCTTCAAGCTTTCCTATACCTCCTTTCTTATCATTTCCCTTTTATGTTACATGTCGGGGGGATTCTATTGCCGTCAGGCTCCCCCTATGTACCTCTTACTTCATATTTACCTGATACATGGATTATACATAGATTATATTATATATATCAACCTACTCTCCACACCGCTCATTTTTAGCTCTACTTCTGCTCTAATTCATCCCTAACCGCTTGCAACTAGCACTTCCCACTCTCCGCCTCCCCTTAATTAACTAAAAGTATTTCAATTATTTCATACATGATAATTTTTCTTCCCTACCCACTATTAAGTAAGCAGCTCTTGTCTGCTGAATCACCTTATAATATCCACCATTACTACAAGTGCAGCTAAATCATACATTCGTTTAGACTCAGACTTTGACTTTCCTTATAGTCTGGCTGAAGAGAAGTCAGTGTCCTTGGTACCTGACTAACATCCTAGCCCTCACCCCGTCCCTATAGTCCTTACTGACTACATCTCCCCTTCTTCCATCCCTTTTTTTTTTTTCCTTCTCTCTCTTCTTTATCTTCTCCTTTTTCGCTCAGGACGGAAATGGAGGGTTTTCGTTTCCTAACCATAAATGTCCAGGGTCTCAACTCCCCCATGAAACGTAGTTTATTGATGAACTTCTTAAGAAAATCTAAGACAGATGTAGCGTTTATACAGGAGACCTATTGGACGCTAGATAGAGGTACTACACTCACAGCTAGGGGATATCCGATAGTTGTAGAGGCCTTGTTTCAGTCCAAGTCTAGAGGGGTAGCCATGTATTTTAGCAAAAATATTCAATATGAGTCCATCTATTCGGAATTAGACCCCCGAGCACGTTACATCATACATATATGTAAAATAAATAGTCGTCTTGTCACCCTGGTAAATATTTATACACCTAATTCCAAACAAATCAAATTCCTGACAAAGCTACTAAAATTGGTGTCAGCTGTGAAGATTACCTTGTTACGGATCCTCTCATTAAGACAGAGATACAGGAGAAGATAATAGAATTTCTAACCATCAATGACGAACCTCAGACCCCGATAGAGATACTGTGGGCCACTCTTAAGGCCTATCTTAGAGGTCACTTTATTACAATTGACACAGATAAACATAGTAGACAGGGAGCTCCCCTAGCAACTCTTGTTATACGACTTAGAAAGCTCCAACAAACGTTAAACGTCTCGTACTCCAGTTCGGTAACCCAAGAAATTGCTGACATTACCAAACAAATTCAGGAATTAGAGCTCCAAAAGACAAACGATACATTAGAGAAATTTAAGAGGATCTTTTATCACCATAGTAACAAAGCCTCCACACTACTAGCAGCCAAACTCAGACATCGCACAGCACAGGCCAAAATACTGTCGATCAGGAACACAGCAAACAAATTAGTCTATTCCCCTAAGGACATAGGTGCAACCTTTAAAGCTTATTATCACTCCCTGTACAATATAAAAGAGAACCCAGACAGCTCCCTACCTGATTCAGATAGTATAAAAACGTTTTTAAGCTCTCTACATCTTCCTCTCCTCTCAATAGAGAGCTCCACCATACTGAATAACCCTATCACACAAGAGGAAGTCCTAAAAGTAATCCAGATGAACCTGAAACTAGGGAAATCCCCAGGCCCTGGTGGGTATACAGCACGTTTTTACAAATCTTTTCAATCTGTAGTAGCCCCGATACTATGTAGATTATTTGACCAGATTATGCATAAGGGTACTATTAACAGTGAATATCTAGAAGCAATCATCACTACAATTCTAAAACCTGAGAAGCCCCCTGATCAATGTAGTAGCTACAGGCCCATATCACTACTTAATTTAGACACCAAATTATTACTAAAATACTTGCAGATCGACTTTCGATAGTCATTAACCCGCTGATCCACTCAGATCAGGTAGGGTTTGTACCACAGAGAGAAGGGCCGGATGCAACCAGGAGAACCCTTAATATTCTCTCAATTATGGAGAGGAGGAAGGTCCCATTTCTCGCCCTGTCTCTGGATGCGGAAAAGGCCTTTGAAAGGGTGGGATGGGAATATCTTTGGCTCACGATGGAAGCCTTCAACCTTCCGGACATCTTTATACGTGCGGTCCAGGCTATTTATACGACACCCACAGCCAGGGTAAAGGGAGTAGGCTTCAGATACGATACTTTTCAAATCACCAATGGCACTAGGCAGGGCTGCCCACTCTCGCCCCTTCTTTTTGCGCTAACAATCGAACAAGCGATTAGACTTCATCCCCATATTACCGGAGCACAGCTAACAACGTCATCTCACTGCATCTCCTTGTATGCAGATGACATAACTCTATTCCTCAACTCACCAACCACCTCTCTTCCAGCTGTATTCAAGCTTATTAATGAATTTGGCCGCTTATCTTACTACAAATTGAATATTAATAAAACGGAAGCCCTATACTTAAACATCCCCCCTCAAGAACTTCTTCTCCTACAAAAAATGTACCGTTTTCAATGGAATCCTCACACAATTAAAGGCCAGTAAACCTAAAAAATAATGTTATATAATTCTGCACATAGTACAGAATTATATAACATTATATTACTGCTAGTTTTTTATTAAATAATATATCCGGTGACTATTTATAAAAAGAAGAGGGTTTTCCAGACCCGCCAGCTGTCAGACAGAACAGGAGCGAGCTGCATTGAATGTAATGGCGTGGTCGAGCCGGGCTGTGACTAGACAGCTGGCCCGATGCGCTCTGAGGGAAAACCAGACCCGCTCAGTAGAGCACAGAGGGCGAGTCTGGAAAACCCTCTTCTTTTTATAAAAAAATCACTGAATATATAATGTAATAAAAAACTAGCACTAATATAATGTTATATAATTCTGCAATATGTGCAGAATTATATAATATTCTTTTTTATGTTTACTGGCACTTTAAGGTATTAGGCACATACTTAAGTCCTGACCCAGAACTTACAATAACTAAAAACTACACGGATAGACTCTCAGAGTTTCGGAATCTTCTTCTCACTTGGGAATTCAAAGACATTTCCTGGACGGGAAGAATAGCAGCCATAAAAATGTTGTTCATACCCAAACTCACTTATTTATTTAGGTGCATACCATATAACATCCCCAGACCCCTACTAAATAGACTACAGAGCCTCATAACAAACTATGTATGGAAAGACCACAGACCTCGGACTTCTAGAACCACATTACAGAGACCAACTTCGCACGGGGGCTTAGCACTTCCCAATATTATTCTGTTTTACACTGCGGCCAGATTGTCACACATACTCAGCTGGTCAATTGCAGCTGATTGCCCCCGTTGGGTCGATACTGAATAGACTGCCCTGCCGTCAGGGCTCACATTACCTGACTTACCATGAATCCCCTCCCACTACAGGGAAAGACTAGATAACTTACCACAAATTATACTTGACGCCCTAAAATTTTGGGACCACATTAGACATAACCCGGATCTAGCACCCCACCCCTCTCCTGCCCTTACCTTGACCGGAGCCCTTTACTGCCTCCCGGACTCCCATGTGAAGTCCTGGCAAAACCTACAACCCACCCTAGTTACAGACTTCTACGACCAGGGTCACTGGATCACACACTCATAATTCTGTTTGAAATATGACATACCTACTTCTCTACATTTTTAAACTTTCCGACTTAGCTCTTGGCTAAAATCTTGGGGTTTTCCTGAACAAGATTTGAGATCTCTGTCCAAATGGGAGACAAAGTGGCTTCAGGGACATAGCCTTAAACACGCTCTATCTTTCTTTCATGTAATTAGCAAGAGTCCATGAGCTAGTGACATATGGGATATACATTCCTACCAGGAGGGGCAAAGTTTCCCAAACCTCAAAATGCTTATAAATACACCCCTCACCACACCCACAAATCAGTTTTACAAACTTTGCCTCCTATGGAGATGGTGAAGTAAGTTTGTGCTAGATTCTACGTTGATATGCGCTCCGCAGCAGGTTGGAGCCCGGTTTTCCTCTCAGCGTGCAGTGAATGTCAGAGGGATGTGAGGAGAGTATTGCCTATTTGAATTCAATGATCTCCTTCTACGGGGTCTATTTCATAGGTTCTCTGTTATCGGTCGTAGAGATTCATCTCTTACCTCCCTTTTCAGATCGACGATATACTCTTATATATACCATTACCTCTACTGATTCTCGTTTCAGTACTGGTTTGGCTTTCTACTACTTGTAGATGAGTGTCCTGGGGTAAGTAAGTCTTATTTTCTGTGACACTCTAAGCTATGGTTGGGCACTTTTATATAAAGTTCTAAATATATGTGTTCAAACATTTATTTACCTTGACTCAGGATGTTCAACATTCCTTATTTCAGACAGTCAGTTTCATATTTGGGATAATGCATATGAATTAATAAAAAAAAATTTTCTTACCTTAAAATTTGACTTTTTCCCTGTGGGCTATTAGGCTCGCGGGGGCTGAAAATGCTTCATTTTATTGCGTCATTCTTGGCGCGGACTTTTTTGGCGCAAATTTTTTTTTCTGTTTCCGGCGTCATACGTGTCGCCGGAAGTTACGTCATTTTTTTTTACGTTTTTTTTGCGCCAAAAGTGTCGGCGTTCCGGATGTGACATCATTTTTGGCGCCAAAAGCATTTAGGCGCCAAATAATGTGGGTGTCTTTTTTGGCGCTAAAAAATATGGGCGTCACTATTGTCTCCACATTATTTAAGTCTCATTATTTATTGCTTCTGGTTGCTAGAAGCTTGTTCACTGGCATTTTTTTCCCATTCCTGAAACTGTCATTTAAGGAATTTGATCAATTTTGTTTTATATGTTGTTTTTTCTATTACATATTGCAAGATGTCTCCGTTTGTCCCTGAGTCAGAAGCCACTTCTGGAAAAATGCTTAACTGAGTTTCAGTTCTACCAAAGCTAAGTTCATTTATTTTAAATGTTATAAATGTTTATCTCTAGCTATGGTTTGTAATAAGTTATTATGATATACTTTTACATGCAGATTCCATTAGTATTTATGCTTTATACATTTCCATTCTTAAGTGCAAGAAATGTTTAGAAGATTTATAAGAAATATTTTTTCTGATTAAGGCTATGTCTGACTTCGTGCCTTCTAATACGATTTTTAGGTCTTTTTCACTTCTTTTTTAATTATTGAAGTTTCAAATGACCAACAACATACTGATTTATCCTTCTCTGATGATGTTTTTTTCTCTTTCATAAATTCTCTTCATCAGATATTGACACTAACAAATCTACTTTTTTATATAATTTTTTTTATTATTAAAGTACATTTGTTCTTTGTTGAAGAGGTGTTGATTATTTTGGATATTAAGGTAACTAGTTCTTTAAGACTAGCTGACACTATTTCTGCCTTTTTATTTCTTCTGTGATTTAAGAGGTTTTCTGTCCAATTCCCCATACTAGGGAATGGAATAGGCTGAGAATTGTCTTTTATTTTTAAACTATATTCTTTGTCAGCAGTTAAATTCAATTTGGAGGGTTCTCCAATTTATTGGAGCTATCTCTACTCCTACTAATTATGCTATTGTTTTTATAGCAAAATAGTATTTATTTTCCTTTATATAGTTGTATCTTATTTTTGGAAAATTATTTAGTTTCAGGTACTTTTCTTGGTCCTGTGATATTGCAATTGCTTCATTTTTTCTGTTTACTTTAAGATCAAGTATCAGATCATGATTTATTTTAGCATTGTTAAGGGACAACATTTACTAGACTAGGTGCCGTTGCATTTGTCTTGTTGTTTTGCATTTTGCAAGTCCTCTGTTTTGACTGGTCCTTTAAACTGGACTATCATGCTAATGATTTCATTTGTGTCTTCATTTTATTGAATATATTCGCAAATGAGGGTTAATCTATGTCTTTAGCTATTTTAGCTAGAAGAATTCTGTGATTTAAAAAAAAAAAAAAAAAATCCATATTTCTTTTGTTCTAAGATAATCAATTATAATTGGATTCAATTCTTAACTGTTACTATGGTCTTCAAGATTGAGTTCTAAGACTAAAACTTTAAGCTTATACTAGTTTGGTTGTTCTTATTAAGGAACGAATCCTGAGTTCTTTCCCAAGTAACATGTTTTTAATTGGGGTTCGAAATTAGCTCCCTAATGTTGCGATGCACATGCCGTATTCCAGCTTGGCTGGTAAGGGGCAGGTTAAGACTTCTTTGAAATTTATTTGGTTCTATTTTGTCCAAATTTCTTTGATTTTATTCCAGTAAGGCTAACACTTTCTTTCAGTGTGTTTCTGTCCTATATATTTTGGATACTGTTGAGGCATGGCTGGGTACCCATGGGGTTCAAGCGCTGCTCAGACCTGGAATCTTCTGGGGTTTTTATTCCAGTTCCTTTTCTAGGAACTGGGTTTTGGAGTTTTATTCTATTTTGCCTTTTTGTGGTCATTGATAGCATTATTTGTTTTCTTTAGATACAATAAATGCGTATTCTTCATTTTTCTGTTTTCATTCAGATTATTTCCTGAGGATGCGGATTCTCATATGTTTCACTTGCTCTTCAGGACATAGTTAGAGGATCTTTTTTCAAAAGCTCTTAATTCCTCACGCAAGGGTCACCTTTTTTTTTTAAGTTTCCAGATGGTTTATGTCACTATCTTTGTCTCTATCAGACAAGGGACAATTTGTATTGGGTTCCGTCTGTCGGTACCTTTAGTCTCTATTATTTCCTTCAGTTGCTATATATGCATAGAAGTTTTAACAGCATTGGATTCAATTCCCTTTGCTCATTTTCAATGGAAAGATCCTTTCCAGCTTTTTATGAGTGTTGTTTCTTCAAGAACATGGTTGGAGGATCAATTAACCACTCAGTTTGTTGATTCCTCAGACAAGAGTAACCTTTTTTAGATGTCCATGACTCTGTCTCTGTTGGTCAGGAGACGTCTGAAATTGGTTTCAGCTTATCGAAACCTTCAGTCTCAATCATTCCCTTCGGTAGCCTTATGCATGGAAATTCTAGGTTCTTATGACTGCTGCATTGGACGTGTTCCCCTTTGCTCATTTTCACATGCAACCTCTTCAGCTCTGTATGCTGAACCAGTGGTGCCGGGATTATACAAAGATATCTCATTTAATATCTTTAAAACTGATTGTTCGACACCCTCTGACGTGGTACAGACCACCATCGTTTAGTTCAGGAGGCTTCTTTTTTTCTTCCAACCTGGACTGTGATCTCAACAGGTGCAAGTCTGACAGGTTGGGGAGCTGTATGGGGGTTTCTGACAGCACAAGGGGTTTGGGAAATCTCAGGAGGTGAGATTACCAATCAATATTTTGGAACTCCGTGCAATTTTCAGAAGCTCTTAAGTCATGGCCTCTTCTAAAGAGAGAATCGTTCATTTGTTTTCAGACAGACAATGTCACAACTGTGGCATATGTCAATCATCAAGGAGGGACTCACAGTCCTCTGGCTATGAAAGAAGTATCTCGAATACTGGTATGGGCGGAATCCAGCTCCTGTCTAATCTCTGCGGTTCATATCCCAGGTATTGACAATTAGAAAGCGGATTATCTCAGTCGCCAAACGTTACATCCGGGCGAATGGTCTCTTCACCCAGAGGTGTTTCTTCAGATTGTTCAAATGTGGGGACTTCCAGAAATAGATCTGATGGCTTCTCATCTAAACAAGAAACTTCCCAGGTATCTGTCCAGATCCAGGGATCCTCAGGCGGAAGCAGTGGATGCATTGTCACTTCCTTGGAAGTATCATCCTGCCTATATCTTTCCACCTCTAGTTCTTCTTTCAAGAGTAATCTCCAAGATTCTGAAGGAATGCTCGTTTTTTCTGCTGGTGGCTCCAGCATGGTCTCACAGGTTTTGGTATACGGATCTTGTCCGCATGGCTTCTTGCCAACCGTGGACTCTTCCATTAAGACCAGTCCTTCTGTCACAAGGTCCTTTTTTACCATCAGGATCTCAAATCCTTAAATTTAAAGGTATGGAGATTGAACGCTTGATTCTTAGTCAAAGAGGTTTCTCTGACTCTGTGATTAATACTATGTTACAGGCTCGTAGATCTGTATCTAGGAAGATATATTATCGAGTCTGGAAGACTTACATTTCTTGGTGTCTTTCTCATCATTTTTCCTGGCATTCTTTTAGAATTCCGAGAATTTTTCAGTTTCTTCAGGATGGTTTGGATAAAGGTTTGTCTGCAAGTTCCTTGAAAGGACAAATCTCTGCTCTTTCTGTTCTTTTTCACAGAAGGATTGCTATTCTTCCTGATATTCATTGTTTTGTACAAGCTTTGGTTCATATAAAACCTGTTATTAAGTCAATTTCTCCTCCTTGGAGTTTGAATTTGGTTCTGGGGGCTCTTCAAGCTCTTCCGTTTGAACCTATGCATTTACTGGACATTAAATTACTTTCTTGGAAAGTTTTGTTTTCTTTTGGCCATCTCTTCTGCTAGAAGAGTTTCTGAATTATTTGCTCTTTCTTGTGAATCTCCTTTTCTGATTTTCCATCAGGATAAGGCGGTGTTGCGAACTTCTTTTACATTTTTATCTAAGGTTGTGAATTCTAACAACATTAGTAGAGAAATTGTGGTTCCTTCATTATGTCCTAATCCTAAGAATTCTAAGGAGAGATCATTGCATTCTTTGGATGTAGTTAGAGCTTTGAAATATTATGTTGAAGCTACTAAGAATTTCCGAAAGACTTCTAGTCTATTTGTTATCTTTTCCGGTTCTAGGAAAGGTCAGAAGGCCTCTGCCATTTCTTTGGCATCTTGGTTGAAATCTTTAATTCATCATGCTTATGTCGAGTCGGGTAAATCTCCGCCTCAAAGGATTACAACTCATTCTACTAGGTCAGTTTCTACTTCCTGGGCGTTTAGGAATGAAGCTTCGATTGATCAGATTTGCAAAGCAGCAACTTGGTCTTCTTTGCATAATTTTACTAAATTCTACCATTTTGATGTGTATTCTTCTTCTGAAGCAGTTTTTGGTAGAAAAATACTTCAGGCAGCTGTTTCAGTTTGATTCTTCTGCTTATAATTTCAGTTTTCTTCATTATAAGATTTAAACTTTATTTTGGGTGTGGATTATTTTTCAGCGGAATTGGCTGTCTTGGGTAGTCATTATCCCATACGTCACTAGCACATGGACTCTTGCTAATTACATGAAAGAAAACATAATTTATGTAAGAACTTACCTGATAAATTCATTTCTTTCATATTAGCAAGAGTCCATGAGGCCCACCCTTTTTTGTGGTGGTTATGATTTTTTTGTATAAAGCACAATTATTCCAATTCCTTGTTTTTTATGCTTTCGCACTTTTTTCTTATCACCCCACTTCTTGGCTATTCGTTAAACTGATTTGTGGGTGTGGTGAGGGGTGTATTTATAGGCATTTTGAGGTTTGGGAAACTTTGCCCCTCCTGGTAGGAATGTATATCCCATACGTCACTAGCTCATGGACTCTTGCTAATATGAAAGAAATGAATTTATCAGGTAAGTTCTTACATAAATTATGTTTTCCATTATAACCTCATCCTTGAACCTACCACTCTCCATAAAATATCCCAAAATAGAGTCTGGGAGAAAGAGAGATGTTTTATAGCTGTCACCAATACATGGCATACGCGAATACTCATAACCAAAAAACTCCTTCACTGTGGTACTCTTTGGGAACTACGATACAAAATTCTTGTGCGGTGGCACTTAGTACCCTTCACATTGCATAGGATATATGGCACACACTCCCCCAGATGCTGGCAAGGCTGTGAACGTATAGGGACTTCACTACATACTTAGTGGTCCTGCCCCAAGATACGTCCCCTTTGGAGATAGCTCTTTCGTATTCTCAATCTGCTTCATATTGACCTACATTTCGAACCAGAGATAGCCTTACTTCATATACAGTTTTCAGACTTAACGAAGGTGAAGGAAGCTCTCGCAATCTATCTCCTCATGGCCACAAAACTGGCTATTGCCAGATTATGGAAAAACGAAGACCCTCCTACACTACAGGTCCTTTCTATTATACACTATATCAAACAGATGAACCTATATTCCCATAGATCCTTGACAAAACTGCCTTTTATTATGAGGTTTGGTACCCCTGGATGTAAACCTTCTCAGACTAGAAAAAACTCACAATTTCCGCTTATTGTTTGTCCATTTCTCCCTTCCCAAACCCCCTCTTTTTTTTTTCCTCCTTCCCCCTCCTCATCCCATTAGTTGTTCCGTACCCTCTCCCCTTTTCCCCCTATTGCCAGTTATGGCGCAACCACTCACCAGACATTTCCTTTTACACTCCTCCATCTTTTCTCCCCTTAATTATCTATTGCTTGATTCAGAAGCTTATAGCCTTTACAGCTTTCAATTTTTACTGGATACAAAAAAACCATTGAGATATTGGGTTCTATCATATAAACCAACCAAGACTGTTAATCTGCATTACTAATTGTACATCTGTACCCTATATTTTATGTAATTCCTTGGTAACGTATTGTTGTATATCTTAACCAAATTCTCAATAAAAATGTTTTTTCAAAATAAAAAAAAAAATACCTGTATATCCTGCTACGCCAAAAAAAAAGCATCTATTTCTTTTTTAAAGCATCTGCTAAATTGGCTAAAACAATCTCATTAGGCAGACAATTTTATATCCATAGGCCTAGATTTAGAGTTTGGCGGTAGCCGTCAAAACCAGCGTTAGAAGCTCCTAACACTGGTTTTAGGCTACCGCCGGTATTTGGAGTCAGTCAGGAAAGGGTCTAACGCTCACTTTCCAGCCGCGACTTTTCCATACCGCAGATCCCCTTACGTCAATTGCGTATCCTATCTTTTCAATGGGATCTTTCTAACTCCGGTATTTAGAGTCGTGGCTGAAGTGAGCGTTAGAAATCTAACGACAAAACTCCAGCCACAGAAAAAAGTCAGTAGTTAAGAGCTTTCTGGGCTAACGCCGATTTATAAAGCTCTTAACTACTGTGCTCTAAAGTACACTAACACCCATAAACTACCTATGTATCCCTAAACCGAGGTCCCCCCACATCGCCGCCACTCGATAAAAAATTTTTAACCCCTAATCTGCCGACCGCCACCTACGTTATACTTATGTACCCCTAATCTGCTGCCCCTAACACCGCCGACCCCTATATTATATTTATTAATCCCTAATCTGCCCCCCACAACGTCGCCTCCACCTGCCTACACTTATTAACCCCTAATCTGCCGAGCGGACCGCACCACTATTATAATAAAGTTATTAACCCCTAATCCGCCTCACTCCCGCCTCAATAACCCTATAATAAATAGTATTAACCCCTAATCTGACCTCCCTAACATCGCCGACACCTAACTTCAAACATTAACCCCTAATCGGCCGACTGGAGCTCACCGCTATTCTAATAAATGTATTAACCCCTAAAGCTAAGTCTAACCCTAACACTCCCCTAAGTTAAATATAATTTTTATCTAACGAAATAAATTAAGTCTTATTAAATAAATTATTCCTATTTAAATCTAAATACTTACCTGTAAAATAAATCCTAATATAGCTACAATATAAATTATAATTATATCTTAGCTATTTTAGGATTAATATTTATTTTACAGGCAACTTTGTAATTATTTTAACCAGGTACAATAGCTATTAAATAGTTAATAACTATTTAATAGCTACCTAGTTAAAATAATTACAAATCCTAACCTAAGTTACAATTAAACCTAACACTACACTATCAATAAATAAATAAAATACAATTCCTTCAAATAAATACAATTAAATAAACTAACTAAAGTACAAAAAAAATAAAAAAATATTTACAAATATTAGAAACAAATTACAACAATTTTAAACTATTTACACCTACTCTAAGCCCCCTAATAAAATAACAAAGACCCCCAAAATAAAAAAATGCCCTACCCTATTCTAAATTACAAAAGTTCAAAGATCTTTTACCTTACCAGCCCTTAAAAGGGCCCTTTGCGGGGCATGCCCCAAAGAATTCAGCTCTTTTGCCTGTAAAAAAAAACACATACAATACCCCCCCCAACATTACAACCCACCACCCACATACCCCTAATCTAACCCAAACCCCCCTTAAATAAACCTAACACTAAGCCCCTGAAGATCTTCCTACCTTGTCTTCACCATGCCAGGTATCACCGAACGTTCCAGGCTCCGAAATCTTCATCCAAGCCCAAGCGGGGGCTAGACATCCATCATCCGACGGCTGAAGAAGTCCAGAAGAGGCTCCAAAATCTTCATCCTATCCGGGAAGAAGAGTAGATCCGGACCGGCAACCATCTTCTTCCAAGCGGCATCTTCTATCTTCATCCGATGAGGACCGGCTCCATCTTGAAGACCTCCACCGCGGACCCATCTTCTTCTTCCGACGACTTCCCGATGAATGACGGTTCCTTTAAGGGACGTCATCCAAGATGGCGTTCCTCGAATTCCGATTGGCTGATAGGATTCTATCAGCCAATCGGAATTAAGGTAGGAAAATTCTGATTGGCTGATGGAATCAGCCAATCAGAATCAAGTTCAATCCGATTAGCTGATCCGATCAGCCAATAGAATGCGAGCTCAATCTGATTGGCTGATTGAATCAGCCAATCGGATTGAACTTGATTCTGATTGGCTGATTCCATCAGCCAATCAGAATTTTCCTACCTTAATTCCGATTGGCTGATAGAATCCTATCAGCCAATCGGAATTCGAGGGACGCCATCTTGGATGACGACCCTTAAAGGAACCGTCATTCTTCAGTTGGACGTAGTCGGAAGAAGATTGGTCCTCGCTGGAGGTCTTCACGATGGAGCCGTTCCTCATCGGATGAAGATAGAAGATGCCGCTTGGATCAAGATGGTTGCCGGTCTGGATTGCCTCTTCTTCCCGGATAAGATGAAGACTTTGGAGCCTCTTCTGGACCTCTTCAGCCGCCGGATGATGGATGTCTAGCCCCCGCTTGGGTTGGATGAAGATTTTGGAGCCAGGATCGATCGGTGATACCCGGTGAGGTGAAGATAAGGTAGGAAGATCTTCAGGGGCTTAGTGTTAGGTTTATTTAAGGGGGGTTTGGGTTAGATTAGGGGTATGTGGGTGGTGGGTTGTAATGTTGGGGGGGGGTATTGTATGTGTTTTTTTACAGGCAAAAGAGCTGAATTTCTTGGGGCATGCCCCGCAAAGGGCCCTGTTCAGGGCTGGTAAGGTAAAAGAGCTTTGAACTTTTGTAATTTAGAATAGGGTAGGGCATTTTTTTATTTTGGGGGTCTTTGTTATTTTATTAGGGGGCTTAGAGTAGGTGTAATTAGTTTAAAATTGTAATATTTTTCTAATGTTTGTAAATATTTTTTTATTTTTTGTAACTTAGTTCTTTTTTATTTTTTGTACTTTAGTTAGTTTATTTAATTGTAATTATTTGTAGGTATTGTATTTAATTCATTTATTGATAGTGAAGTGTTAGGTTTAATTGTAGGTAATTGTAGGTATTTTATTTAATTTATTTATTGATAGTGTAGTGTTAGGTTTAATTGTAACTTAGGTTAGGATTTATTTTACAGGTAAATTTGTAATTATTTTAACTATTTTAGCTATTAAATAGTTCTTAACTATTTAATAGCTATTGTACCTGGTTAAAATAAATACAAAGTTACCTGTAAAATAAATATAAATCCTAAAATAGCTATAATATAATTATAATTTATATTGTAGCTATATTAGGGTTTATTTTACAGGTAAGTATTTAGCTTTAAATAGGAATAATTTATTTAATAAGAGTTAATTTATTTCGTTAGATTTAAATTATATTTAACTTAGGGGGGTGTTAGTGTTAGGGTTAGACTTAGCTTTAGGGGTTAATACATTTATTAGAATAGCGGTGAGCTCCAGTCGGCAGATTAGGGGTTAATGTTTGAAGTTAGGTGTCGGCGATGTTAGGGAGGGCAGATTAGGGGTTAATACTATTTATTATAGGGTTATTGAGGCGGATTAGGGGTTAATAACTTTTTATTTTAATTTAATTTTATAATAGCGATGCGGTCCGGTCGGCAGATTAGAGGTTAATAAGTGTAGGCAGGTGGAGGCGACGTTGTGGGGGGCAGATTAGGGGTTAATAAATATAATATAGGGGTCGGCGGTTTACGGAGCGGCAGATTAGGGGTTAAAAAAAATATGCAGGGGTCAGCGATAGCGGGGGCGGCAGAATAGGTGTTAATAAGTGTAAGGTTAGGGGTGTTTAGACTCAGGGTACATGTTAGGGTGTTAGGTGCAGACGTAGGAAGTGTTTCCCCATAGCAAACAATGGGGCTGCGTTAGGAGCTGAACGCGGATTTTTTGCAGGTGTTAGGGTTTTTTTCAGCTCAAACAGCCCCATTGTTTTCTATGGGGGAATCGTGCACGAGCAAGTTTTTGAAGCTGGCCGCGTCCGTAAGCACTGCTGGTATCGAGAGTTGAAGTTGCGTTAAATATGCTCTACGCTCCTTTTTTGGAGCCTAACGCAGCCATTCTGTGAACTCTCAATACCAGAGGTATTTAAAAGGTGCGGCCAGAAAAAAGCCAGCGTTAGCTACGCGGGTCGTTACCGACAAAACTCTAAATCTAGGCGTTATTGTCCTAACTGTAAGGAACCCTTTACGTTGCTGCTGTTACTGCTGTAGGTGACATCTCTTGTACTTTATACAGTCCTATTGATTAACAGGTCAGCTAATAATTGTTTATATGAGTCATGAATATATTTCTATAATGTAATCATACTCTTTCGTAGATGCCTCTTTCTTTCATGTTATTGGCAAGAGTCCATGAGCTATTGACGTATGGGATATACAATCCTACCAGGAGGGGCAAAGTTTCCCAAACCTCAAAATGCCTATAAATACACCCCTCACCACACCCACAATTCAGTTTTACAAACTTTGCCTCCTATGGAGGTGGTGAAGTAAGTTTGTGCTTGATTTTTATGATTTTTTTCTGTGATAAGTGCTTCTAAGCGTTCTGAAACCCAATTCCTCTCAGAGTACAGTGTTTGTCAGAGGGATGTGAAGAGAGTATCACCTTTTTGATTTTATGGTTACCCTCGTGGGAAATCTTTTCAATGGTTCTCTGTTATCGGTCGTAGGGATTCATCTCCTACCTCCCTTTTCAGATCATCAATATACTCTTATATACCATTATCTCTGCTGATAGCTTTCAGTACTGGTTTGGCTATCTGCTATATGTGGATGGGTGTCTTTCGGTAAGTATGTATCATTATTTAAGACACTCTCAGCTATGGTTTGACGCTTTATGTATAAAGTTTTAAATATATGTATTTTACTTATTGTGATGGATACCCCGGCTACCCCAAGTGGGTAGCTCTGCCAAATGGGTCCTGCTTCCTCCCTGCCGACTGCAGCTATGTAGCTGGCAAGTGACCACAGCCTGTAGCCACCCCTGATGCCCGACAGCACCAGTACTCAGTGTCCCACCCTGTGGCAGACTCCAGCTACCCCGACTGGGTAGCTCTGCCAGAGGGTCCTTCCTTTGCCTGAAACAGGCTGCTATATAGCCCAGGAAAGTGATTCTAGCAGGAGCCCACCTAAATGACTAGACAGACTAGCATTTAGGTGAAATAAGAACTGACTTTATTGGGACAAACACACATCTTTTATACACACACATCTTGATAAAACAAGGAGACAATGCCACAGTTTTCCCGCCATTCCCGCTCCTCCAGGCTGACCGGCGCCTCCATAGCAGCCATAGTCCCACAGAATCCCAGGACACAGTGGTGACGGTTTTGATCCAGATGTCATTTGAAAGCTCTCGGTCCCCAGATGCCGCAGTCCAAACAGCGGTGTGATTCGTTATTGGGGACCGGAGATACAGCCCATTGAAGTTATGTGGCTAGGGGTGTCCAAAACCCCCGGTTCCCAAAGCAGCTCCCCTCCAGTAATTTTCCCACCTCTTGTCCACCCTAGGGACTACAAAATCCCCAAAAGAGTGGAGCTCTGGGGCACATGGTTGCTGGAGCGACCAGGGGTAAAGTTAGCGGGTGTCCTGCTGTCTTATGGCTGACCGGGAGTTCCAGGAGCCCTGACAGCCTGAGAGGGGTTAGGCGGGTGTCCATATGAGTCGGCCGTCCAGGAGTTCCAGGAGCACAGCAAGCCTAAGAGGGTTTTCCAGGTTATAGACCAGCTCTTCTCTAAACAAGTTTGGAACACAAAACCATGCAAACAAACCCTTCCAGAGATTGTGGTTGCTCTGAGGAGCCCAAAACCACTGAGAAACAACAGGGGTGAGGTTGTAGGGGGGTAGGGGATAGCCTTTGCTGTCTGGTATCCATGACACTTATATTTGCCATGAGTCAGGTCTATGTGTATTTCACTTTGCAGTCTGGCAGTTTCGTTATGGGAATCATGTTTTAGGAAGTTTGTCTTACCTGGGGTATAGTCTTTTTTTCATTTTGACGTGTTTTTTCTTTGAAACTTGCAGGCAAATTAGGCTTGCGAGGGCAAAAAATACTGTTATTTATTGCGTCATTCTTGGAGCAAGAATTTTTTTGCCGTGAATGTGCGTCTGTATTGACGCACGTTCGTCATTTCCTGCGTCTTAGTTGACGCTAGGTTGTTTGGCACAAAATTGTGTTTGTTATGACGCGAGTTGCGTCATTTTCGGATGTTTGTTGGCACCAAAAATTTTCTCAACTTCCTTTTGTGTCGTGTGTCATACTTGGCGCCAAAAAAAAAAGTTTTATTTTACCTCACTTCCTATATCCTCCTTGCCTTCTTTATGCTCAGAGGGCTATGCTATTTGCTTTTTTTGCCAATTTTAGCATTTGCATTTTTTTCCATTCCTGAAACTGCTATATGTGGAAATAAGATATTTCTGTTTAAATGTTATTTTTTTTTCTTTTACATTTTACAAGATGTCTCAATCTGATCCTGTCTCAGAAGCTGCTGTAGGAACCATGCTGCCTGAACACAGTTCTACCAAAGCTAAGTGTATCTGTTGTAAGCTTGTGGAGATTATAGCTCCAGCTGTAGTATGTAAGCTTTTGCATGCAGAAAAGGTTTCTATTAGTGCTAGTACAGTATCTGATGTTCCTTCAACATCTAAAGTACATGATATCCCTGTTGATATGAAAAATTATATTGCTGATGCAATACAGATGGCTATGACTGCTATACTGCCTTCAAATAAATGTCAAAAGGTCTTTTAAAACTTCTCATAATACTGATGAAATTTGTAATGACCGACAACATACTGATATATCCTCTGATGAGGATCTCTCTGACTCAGAAGATCCTACTTCAGACATTGACACTGATAAATCATCTTATCTTTTTAAGATTGAGTTTATTCATTCTTTGTTAAAAGAATGTTGATAACTTTGGATATTGAGGAGTCTGGTCCTCTTGATAATAAATCCAGTAAACATTTAAATTCTGTCTATAAACCTCCTGTGACTACTCCTAAAGTTTTTCTTGTTCCTGCTGCTATTTCTGATGTTATTGCTAAAGAATGGTCTAAGCCTGGTACTTATTTTGTTCCTTCTTCAAGGTTTAAAAAGTTGTATCCTTTGCCAGTGGCTAAATTAGAGTTTTGGGAAAAAGTCCCTAAGGTTGATTTCTACTCTACTAAGGGGCTATTTCTACTCTTGCTAAACGTACTACTATTGCTATGGAAGATAGTACTTCTTTTAAGGATCATTTAGATAGGAAAATTGAATCTTATCTAAGGAAAGCTTATTTGCATTCTGGCTATATTCTCAGACCTGCCATTTCTATGGCTGATGTTGCGGCTGCTTCAACTTTTTGGTTGGATAGCTTAGCGGGAAAAAGACTCTGATTTGCATAGCATTGTTCGTTTGCTTCAACATGCTAATCAATTTATCTGTGATACTATTTTTGATATCATCAAGATTAATGCTAAATCTATGTATTTGGCTATTTTAGCTAGAAGAGCTCTTATGGCTCAAATCATGGAATGCTGACATGGTATCTAAATCTAGGTTACTATCTCTATCATTCCAGGGTAATAATTTGTTTAGTTCCAAGTTGGATTCTATTATTTCCACTATTACTGGGGGGAAGGGAGTTTTTTTGCCTCAAGATAAAAAGTCTAAGGGCAAATCTAGAGCTTCTAAACAGAAAAACACTCCCTTCCCTAAGGACTCTGGCTCCAATTGGAAGCCATCCTCAAGTTGGAATAAATCCTTATAAGAAACAAAAGCTAGCCCCCAAGACTGCATGAAGGTGTGGCCCTCAATCCAGTTCTGCTGGTGGGGGGAAGATTGAAATTATTTCAAGATGTTTGGGCAGTTGTCGTTCAGAATCATTGGATTCAGAATATTGTCTCTCAGGGGTATCAAATAGGTTTCAGAATAAGACCTCCTCATGTTCCAACAAATCCTGTGAAAGCTTAGGCCTTTCTGAAGTGCGTTTCAGATCTAGAGCTTTCAGGAGTAATTGTACCAGTTCCAATTCTGGAACAGGGTCTGGGTTTTTATTCTAATCTATTCATATTCCCGAAGAAGGAAAGTTCTTTCAGACCAGTTCTGGATCTGAAGTTTTTGAATCAATTTGTAAGGGTCCCAACTTTCAAGATGGTGACCATAAGGACTATTCTGCCTTTTGTTCAGCAAGGTCATTACATGACCTCAATAGACTTACAGGATGCGTATCTTCACATTCCGATTGATCCAGACCACTATGGGTTTCTGAGATTCTCTTTTCTAGACAAGCATTGCCAATTTGTTGCTCTTCCATTTGGCCTAGCAACAGCTCCAAGAATCTTTTAGAAGGTTCTTGGTGGCCTTCTATCTGTAATCAGAGAGCAAGGTATTACAGTGTTTCCTTATTTGGACAATATCTTGGTACTAGCTCAGTCTTTTCATTTAGCAGAATCTCACACAAATCAACTAGTGTTGTTCCTTCAAAGACAGGGTTGGAAGATTAATTTACCAAAGAGTTTCTTGATTCCTCAGACAAGGGTCACCTTTTTAGGTTTCCAGATAGATTCAGTGTCCATGACTCTGTCTTTAACAGACAAGAGACGAATGAAATTGGTTTCTGCCTGTCGAAACCTTCAGCCTTGATCATTCCCTTCAGTGGCTATGTGCAAGGACATGTTAGGTCTCATGACTGCAGCATCGGACACGATCCCCTTTGCTCGTTTTCATATGAGACCTCGGCAGCTTTGCATGCTGAATCAATGGTGCAGGGATTATACTCGGATATCACAGTTGATATACTTAAATCTCAACATTCAACTCTCTCTGTCCTGGTGGTTGGACCATCATTGGATTCTTCAAGGGGCCTCTTTTGTTAGTCCTTCCTGGACTGTGATTTCAACAGATGCAAGTCTCACAGGTTGGGGAGCTGTCTGGGGGTCTCTGACAACACAAGGAGTTTGGAATCCTCAAGAGGCGAGGTTACCAATCAATATTGTGGAACTCTGTGCTATTTTCAGGGCTCTTCAGGCTTGGCCTTTGTTAAAGAGAATCATTCATTCATTTTCAGACAGACAATATCACAACTGTGGCATATATCAATCATCAAGGGGGACTCACAGTCCTTTAGTGATGAAAGAAGTATCTTGAATACTTTCTTGGGCGGAATCCAACTCCTGTCTAATTTCTGCAATACATATCCCAGGTGTAGACAATTGAGAAGCGGATTATCTCAGTTGTCAGTCTTTACGTCCAGGGGAGCTGTCCCCCCATCCAGATGTATTTTGTCAGATTGTACAGATGTAGAACTGATGGCTTCCCATCTAAACAAGAAGCTTCCCAGGTACCTTTCCAGGTCCAGGGATCCTCAGGCGGAGATGGTGGATGCGTTAGCAGTTCCTTGGTTTTTACCTACCTGCTTATATTTTTCTGCCTCTAGTACTTCTTCCAAGGGTTATCTCCAAGATCATATTGGATCAATCGCATGTGTTTCTGATAGCACCCGCATAGCCTCACAGGTTTTGGTATGCAGATCTTGTCCGGATGTCCAGTTACCAACCTTGGCCACTTCCTTTAAGGCCAGACCTTCTGTCTTAAGGGACGGTATGGAAATTGAACGCTTAGTACTTAGTCATAGGATTCCTAGAATTTTACAGTTTCTTCAGGATGGTTTGGATAAAGGTTTGTCTGCAAGTACCTTGAAGGGACAAATCTCTGCTCTTTGTTTTATTTCATAGAAAGATTGCTAAACTTCCTGATATTCACTGTTTTGTTCAGGCTTTGGTTTGTATCAAGCCTGTTGTTAAATCAATTTCTCCTCCTTGGAGTCTTAATTTGGTTTTGAAGGTTTTGCAGGCTCCTCCTTTTGAGCCTATGCATTCTTTGGATATTAAACTACTTTCTTGGAAAGTGTTGTTTCTTTTGGCCAATGGCTATCGCTTCAGCTAGAAGAGTTCCGAATTGTCTATCTCTTGTGAGTCTGCTTTTCTGATTTTCCATCAGGATAAGGCTGTTATTCGGACTTTGTTTAAATTTCTTCCTAAGGTTGTGAATTCTAACATTAGTAGGGAAATTGTTGTTCCTTCCTTGTGTCCTAATCCTAAGAATTCTCTTGAAAGATATTTACATTCTTTAGATGTTGTAAGAGCTTTGAAATATTATGTCGAAGCTACTAAAGATTTCAGGAAGACTTCTAGTCTAGTTGTTGTTTTTTTCTGGTCCTAGGAAAGGTCAGAAAGCCTCTGCCATTTCTTTGGCATCTTGGTTAAAGCTTTTGATTCACAAGGCTTATTTGGAGGCAGGACAGTCTCCGCCTCAGAGAATTACAGCTCATTCTACTAGATCAGTTGCCACTTCTTGGGCTTTTAAGAATGAAGCTTCGGTTGATCAGATTTGCAAAGCAGCAACTTGGTCTTCTTTGCATACATTTTCTAAATTTTACCATTTTGATGTATTTTCTTCCTCTGAAGCAGTCTTTGGTAGAAAAGTATAAAAAATAAAACAGAACAGAGGGGCGCCACATGCGTGGTATCATCAAGCTTGTACAAAACTACAGTATATTAAGAGTCAAGTGGGTACTCACATGTTCATGTAGCACATCAATGTGCTTGTAGGAACAGGCTGCAGATTTAACAGGTGTGGCAGCTCACCCACAGAGGAAATTACTCATCTACTGCAGTGGAAAGATGAAGCACAAAACAAGCACCAACTGTGCAGATCTCACATTGAGGAAAAGTCTCCTTGTGGTGAGCTGACACACCTCATTTAAATTTGCCAGCTTGTTTCTACCAGCACATTGGTGTGCTAATCTAGCATGTGAGTACCCACTAGGCACCTTTATAAAGTAAATACAAATTATACTCTGAGTGATCTGCACAATTGGTGCTTGTTTTGTGCTTCATCTTTCCACTGCAGTAGATTAGTAATTTCCTCTGTGGGTGAGCTGCCACACCTGTTAAATCTGCAGCCTGTTCCTACAAGCACATTGGTGTGCTACATGAACATGTGAGTACCCACTTGGCTCTTAATATACTGTAGTTTTGTACAAGCTTGATGATACCACACATGAGGCGCCCCTCTGTTCTGTTTTATTTTTTATAGTATGCCTGGACCTATTGGTGAGGAGGAGGCTGCCAACACATATCTATGTTTGGTCTAATAAAAGAAGACTTACCCCACGTTGTGGAATTGAACTTTGATACAAAATTGTTTCACATATTTTGGGACATTTTGTTATACTTATAACTTTATATGTATGGTAATTAATGTAATCAATATGTAAATTTAAGTTGTTGAGGAATTTAAATCTTTTTTGTATTTATGTACATATTAGCGCTCCCTTTTATTGACTAGATTTTGGTAGAAAAGTTCTTCAGGCAGCTGTCTCAGTTTGATTCTTCTGCTTATGATTCAAGATTTTTTTCTTGAAATTGTTGTTCAATTTATTAGAAAGACTTATTTTTTGTGAATTTAATTTTTTCAACAGAAATAGCTGTTTTTATTTTATCCCTCCCTTTTTAGTGACTCTTCTGTGGTCTCCCACATCTTGGGTATTTCTATCCCATACGTCACTAGCTCATGGACTCTTGCCAGTTACATGAAAGAAAACATAATTTATCTAAGAACTTGCCAATATGAAATAAATTAATTTATCAGGTAAGTTCTTACATAAATTATGTTTTTCCAGTGTAAATAATTGCAACCCTCTGTTGCACTTTTCTCATTTCCGTCCTTAAAAATAATGTACAATATTGCATTACATACTATAGCTGGGGTTTAAATATTGATTTATAAAGAGACAAAGTTTATATATTCATCACATGTTCGTTCCCATAAGAGCTTCATATTCTGGATGTCTTAGTTGAAAACATTCCTTTGACTTCTCTTCATTTTGCTATTAGAGGTTGAGAAGTGTGGGCCTTTTCCAGCACATAGTATGACTAATGTTTTACTTAAAGTGGCCCTATTAGTCTTCTTTCATAGGGAAGAAGTTATGTAGTGTTCCCTGTAACCTCTCTGTTTAGTCTAGATCAGAATTTTTTTCCCCCTTTCATTTTCCCTATCTGTTTTTCAAAGTAGTTTCCTAAGGTTGATGCAGGTATGTTAAGAGTAAACGTAAAAATATAGCTACAAACTATGCTTTCTCGTTCAAAGATCCTAGATAAGTAAGCTGTTTTGAGACTATGAGGCATATTTAAGAAATGTCTTGCGGACCTGTTCTGACAGTGCGGATCAGGTCCGCAAGACATCGCTGAATGCGGAGAGCAATAAGGCGGACAGGGTTATGGAGCAGCGGTGACTGCTTTGTGACCGCTGCTTCATAACTGCTGTTTCTGGCGAGTCTGAAGACTCGTCAGAAACACGGGCCGTCAAGCTCCTTTCGGAGCTTGATAGATAGGCCCCTTTAATTCTAATGCTAATCAGCTAAAGCTGTCACTAGTGCTGTTTTTAATCTTCAATTTCTGTACCGAAACTTGAACGCACTTACACTGACAGCTTCATTGCTAAATAACTAATATGGAAATTATTATTGTTTTGTTTTTTGGTCAAGCTTGTTACCTCTCTCCTGAAGGCCTTTAAGCTGTTTTCAACAAAAGCTTACAACTACATATGGGTTATACTTTAAGGGTTGTAAAATTGTTTCCAATAGTTCTGACTTTTCAATCCATTTTCTATGAAAGAATGGGCCTCATACCAATGTTTGGACTTCTTTCTTTTTTAACCATTCAATTCCTACTATGGATATTAGAAAGATGATCCATTCTAGACCTAGACAAAATGTTTCTAAAGCTTGTTTCGACTGAATTGGATCAACAGACTTATAAATGAATGTCCATTATACTGTATCCTGGGTTATTGTCACACCTCCTGCTCGGTTGTGGCCGTTGCCATGGACGCAGCCGGTTCCTTCCGCTTCCCATGACCTTTGCCATGGGCGCAGGCGGCTCCTTCCTGTTACTCTGGCCGTTGCAATGGACTCTGCGGTGCTCGGGCACATTGGATCTGATGTCACCACCACTCCTGGATGTCTCCCTTGGCGCGAACCTGGGTCTATGTAAGTACTTTTCTTCATAAATGGAAAGAGTCCACAGCTGCATTCATTACTTTTTGAAATTCAGAACCTAGCCACCAGGAGGAGGCAAAGACACCCCAGCCAAATGCCTAAATACTCCTCCCACTTCCTTCATACCCCAGTCATTCTTTGCTTTTCATCCCAGGAGGTTGGCAGAGAAGTGTCAGAAGTTTTTGATAGTCTCTTATGGAGGGTAGTACTCTTCGGCATGGGACTGGAGTTTTAAGTAGTCCTGTCCTGTCTCTCAGTGAGAGCATGGATGAAAGTTAGAGTCCGGAAACTCAGGGAGAGTCTTTCTGCGAAACCATTCCAACTCATATTAACAGCTCCACAAGCAATGAGCGTTGACGATTTTCGCTGCCTGCTTTTTTCTCTCAAGTCCATGACAGAAGCGACGCTACCATCTGTCACACTTGAAGGGCCGTGTTCCTATTCCACTGTGTAGATTCCGGTAAGATCATTTAATTTCACTTTCATCATGGATGTATTGTAATTACAACTGTTTATCCAAGAGGGGCTACAACCTTTCGGGGATAACTTTAACATAGGGTCTCAGTGAGGCTCCTTTTTGTATCTCGGAATCAAGGGTTAATATCTTCTGAGGGGGGTTATTGAACAGGGGAGCTTATAATCATGTTTGTTATGGGATTCTGTCTGCTACTGTGTAGTGTTGCATCGGCTCATGGCTATTTTGTCTAGTGACGCAGCCTTTACGGTCAGGCGTGCTTTTGCATGGACTGCACGGTTTACCTTATGACCTGGTGTGGCCACATTTTGGCTCTCCATTTCCGCATTCCTGACCATGTGGCGACAGAAATCCTGGTCCGCTGGTGTCTGGTTCCCTAGAGGTGGTGAGTGTCCCCGCCATTGGGGCCTTTTAGATTTTTCTTATTGGTCCATGTTTTATTCAATATCCTAGCCCGGGTGATACATGCCCATCAGTTATGTTCCAAATTTTAGATTACATTTTAGATTGCTCTGTTCCTCAGGATCGGGGAATCAGGTGCCCACTGAGCCATCCACTTCTGGGGATTCTATTTTCCAGAAGCGGATGGCGAGTTCCTTACCACCAACTCTTACTATGCATGCAGGCAACCCAAACGCTACTTATTCTTCTATGTAGTGTGGCCTGTTCCCACCAGAGGATACGACACGGTTCCACATAGCTACATCTTTGGTGCTGGCACATCTGCACCTTCCGGGAGTGTGCTTACGATATTGTCAGTGTTACGTTAACCGGGGCTTGTCAGGCATGGGATTGCCTGGTCCAGTTCAGCCCTCTGGGGGAGAGACTGCCCCCGAGGCCTCATGGGGTCAACCTTCGGGGCCGGTGTTTTCTTTTGCCCAGGCAGAAGTATGTTGGGCCTTTCATTATAGACTGGCAGGCCTTCGTGTTCTACTGAGGCACGTTTTGGCAATGCTGGAGGATCCCCACTCTTAATGGGTCTGGGGATTCTCAGTCTTAATTTTCGACTGGCTTGCTTACATAGACATAAGAGGATGAAGCAATCTTCTTATAGTCTTTGTTATTTGTGTATCCTTTTCCAGTTCTGAGCTTGGAAGTCTTGGTCCCCTGTTGGGATGGTCCTGCGGGTCTGTCTGTTCTTCCTGGGCGATAACCTACAGGTTGCCTTGTCTTTTATTTTAATCCAGTGAGGATGATTTTGGTCTAAAGCTCATGTTGTTGTATGATGTTTCCTTCAGGAACCTTCTTCTCTGGAATTGATACTCGCGATTTTGTAGTCGCACTGTTTACTTTGAGGATGTACTAGTCTTATGTTCTGTCTGACTGTTCGTTATCCCTCCATCTCGGGGGAGACTCTATGTGGCCTTGACAGTGCTGGGGCCATTGGTTTCAGGCTGTTCTTGACTGGGTACCAATCCTTCTGTCTTTGAGGCCAAGTTCAGACACATGGCGCCTTTTTATGTCTGGCTGGTCCGATGAGGGTGCCTAGTGATCACAATATGATTTGTGTTGTTTCCTTGTTATTTTACAATCTTCAATTATCTTCCTTGATGGTCCGTGGTTGCTTAGGGGCATAGGGGATTGGTTCAGTCCTCATTCGCCTTTCAATCTAGTGGGCCGGGACTCCATCCCATTGTGGGTTAAAGGCTTGGAGGATTTATGTCCTCCATACCGCAGTTCTTACGGTTTTGCCTTTCATGGTCTCTCTGGAAGTGTCCTTTTAGGACTTGTTCCTTTTAGAGGCTCTCTTCCTTTGGGTTGAGACTTTCTGGACTTCGTCTGGTTTTTCTGTCAGTTTTGGCTGCTTAATTAGGAAGTGAAGGCCCTGGGGCTCTGTCTTCCTTCAGGAGTTAGTTGTCTCCATATCAGGGGCGATAGGAGGTGTTTGCTTAGGGGATGTTTTTCTGCCTGGGTTTGGGATGCTTTGCATTCTTCTCCCTTGTATGTGGTCCTCTGGAATGTTAATCTGAAAGGATTATGAAGACTAGCCTTTATTTTCAACTGTCTTTATGGTGACTCTGTTTTTTTTCTCATTTCCCTTTGTGCTGCCCTTGGGGCCTTTGGGCTCTAGAGTAATTGCTTGACTTTCTCGCGGTCTAGCACCTTGTTGGGGGAGGTGTTTACCTCTGGCCAAGGGTGTTCTCTTCCCTTTGGGCTGAGAATTACGAGTGAGTCCTGTACCCGTTCTCCGGGTTCCCCAGTTATCATTCCCTGTGAGGTCTAATTGCTTCAGATGGGGTACCTTGTGTTCCCTGGGGGTGTCGTTCATTCTAGGACGTTTATGGGTCCCAGGTCCAGGTTTCTTGTCTTGGATCCTTCTTGGATATCTGGAGACGTATGATCCTGTGGACTGGTTCGGGACGACCCATGGACTGGTTCTGGACAACCCGACAACCCAGTTTTGTCAGGGACCCTATGTTGCGACATAGGGGCTAGCTCATTAGGCTTGCAAGCAGGAAGGCCAGAGTTCACATCCACCTTTGGGTACATGGTTATAAACTGTAAGGCCCGATTTGTCCTTCAGACGGAGTGTGCTCTTCTTCATGGGGAGTTTTTTCTCTGTTTGGTCAACAGTGGTGTCTGGATGATTTTTTCATTCGGTCCGTGTTTTGATCATACTATGGCTTCATGTTTTGTGGACATGTACGCTGTTCTTATCTGTGTCCTTCCCTTTTGAGGGGATAGTTTGTCTTCCTTATGAGTTGGGGTTTCCTCTCTCTGGAGGGTCATTGTCCAGCCCTGGATGTTTGGATCAGGTGGCTTATTTCTGTAAGGGGCAGCACCTGCTGCTCTGTAAGCTATGTTCCACCTATTGGAAATTGATCTCTCTACGTAGAGACTGTCTAAGAGAGTTTTGACAGGTCTTCCTATGGATCTATTGCACTTTTCTCTGTTTCAGGTCCTAGGGGGTTCTCCTTGGGAGTGCCTTATTTTGGAGGAGCGGATTGGGTTGGCACCTGAGCTTTGTTGGGGTGGGTGAGTCCCCATTTTGTCTTTCCATTCCCTGGGGGCTTGTGGTTGTGGTCTTTCTGTCCCCCCTGTCTATCAAACATGTCTGTCGCTTGGGCTGGTCTGGTGTTGGAGCAGGATCTGAGATCTGTTGCTCTGCTATTTCGTCCTCGGAGCTTTCGAGATACGGTAAGCCTCTTTGAGGTTTCTCCTTTCTCCACATTCAAGATTTGTGGGATCCTATCCTCAGCTGATTTCTGCTTGCCCTGCAAGTATTTAAGTGTCAGAGTCATTTTTAGATGACTACAGTGTGCAGTGTTTTTGCTTCAGGTGTTGTTCGTCAGACCTATCTGAGCTTGCTGGAAGAGGTTTCGTTTCTGAATATTTTGTTATTCTGAGCTACCTTTTTGCGACTTGGGGACCTTCATCTTCAGTTGCTTTCTAGAGTGCGGTTGCACTGTGTTAGGGGAAAATCCTCTATCTGTTTCAGACTCCCGGCCTTATCCTGTGGTTTCTGTATTTCTGGGGTCTGGGCGTTGCCTCCCCTTGTTTCTATGAGACTGGTTGGGTCTCTGTTAGCCTGACCCAGTTTCTCAGGTTTTTTGCTCTGTGTTTGTGCCCTTTTTAGGGTTTTTTTCTGGAGTTCCTTATGCTCAGCTAGCTCAGCATACTAATGCACTGTGGCTACTCTGCACTGTAGCAAACCAAGGGTTGCGAGTTCAATCCCCGGCGAGGTCTACTCAGCCTTTCCTCCTTTCTAAGTTGATAAAATGAGCAGCGCCTTGAGTCCCTTAAGGGGGATTAGCTGCACTTTACAAGTACAATCATGTTTTCTCTGTGTCTTTCTTTGTGGAAGAATACATTAGTTTGTTCCCTTTCTTTAGTAAGGGCTGTGTTGTTTGTAGACTGACTGCTGGGCGAAGGTGTCTCTTGGAGGCTGTTGACTCAGTCGAGTCTAGTTCCTGCGGTCTCTAGCAAGGCTTGTGGACTATCTGCAGGTCAGTGTCCTTGGGCCTTTTTCCTTTTTTTCCTTGTTTTCAAAGTTGTTCTCGGCTTTGGACGAAGCGCGATTTTGTTGGGTAGGGGTTTTCAGGCGTGGTGCCCTCAGAATGGGTGTTGCCTCTTATACCCTCCCTTCCATTTTTGCATTCAGTGTAGCTTGGGTATTGTTTCCCAAAAGTAATGAATGCAGTTGTGGACTCTTTCCATTTATAAAGAAAAACATAAATTATTTCTTCTACTGTTCCTTGTTCCTCGGCAGAATGACTGGGGGAAGAGGGGAATGGGAGGAGTATTTAAGCCTTTGGCTGGGGTGTCTTTGCCCCCTCCTGGTGACCAGGTTCTGAATTCCCAAAAGTAATGAATGCAGCTGTGGATTCTTTCCATCTGAAGAAAAGAAAATGATCAGGTAAGCATAATTTATGTTTTGTTTTTTTTTTTGTTTTGTTTTTATAATTACTGCACTAGGCAGTTTTTGGGGACCAAAGTTGGAGCTAGGGTGTTAGAAAAAAAACAGCACTGAAAAGTACCTTTACACTGCGGTCTATGGGAACTGTGTTTTCAGTAAATATATACAAATATTAACACATAAATATATATGTATATAAGAAATACAACAGAGGGGTTTTTTGGTTACGCACACCACAAAAGGACTGTTTAAACTTAGCACACATATTGTGGGAGTGCTACCAAAGTGACCAAAATAATTACAAAACAACAAAAGATATTTTGGTGCACATCCAACCACTTAAGTCCACTCTTTCATGGCATATTAGTTTAGTATATGCTTCTGTCTGCCAAATATACTTACATAGCTTCTAATAAGATTGGGATAAACATCTCGCAATAATATGAGCTTATATTTGTGCTGCAAAAACAAATATACTTCTATCTGCTAAATATATTTACATAGTTCAAATAAAATTGAGATTAACATCTTGCAATAGTATTGACTTATATTTATGCTGCAAAATTTTTTTTTGCTTTTTTAAAAAATGCCTTTAAATGAAATGAGATCTTAGTCACACAATATGATCATATTCTGCTAAGCCAGTCTACCACTTACAAGGTGTCCCACATCAGACCGGTCCTATACTAACCAGTTTCCACACTGCAGCAAGTCATGTCTACACAGTGTGAAGCTTTCTAGCTTATTGAGTATATATATATAAGCATATATATGTACAACATGCTGCCCATCGCTGTGCTAGTTCTCATGAGCGCAATACAAGCATGAGGTTACGTTTGCATTGCACCTCACTTGTAATACCAGCGCACATTTGCGTGCACTGATATTACTAAGTTTAGCGCAAATATCGCTTTCGTGGAAGCAATATTTTGCACTCAACTTGTAATTTGGCCCTAAGGCAGCTAATGAAGGGTTACAGCAATTAAAACATAGATTTTATATGCTGCAAATTTATTTTTCCTTGGGAATATTTAAATTGATCTCAGCAAAAGAGTGCAACACAAAGCACTTATCCTCTATATAACATTTTATTAGCAAACTTTAAGACTGGTATCATTTCCCCATGAGACCCTTAAAAAAATGTGTAATGACAAGATGAAGCAAAAAGGAAATGATTGCATTCTTTTGTATCATAGTGACAAATGGGGGAAAGAATTACCTAGACAATGAACTAATATAAGGGCTATTGGTAAAACATAGTTTTATATTAAAACAAATATAATGAGCGATATTTATCAAGCTGTCAACCACAAATACGCTGGAATTCCGCAGCGTAATTGTGGCAAGCTTGATTCGACCCATTTATCAAAGCCTACGGACCGGCAAAAGTTGAAATTTGTGACGTAACATACGATCCACCAGTCTCAATCTGACACAGATCAATGCTTACGTCATTACAGATGTTCCAAATACAAATTCGGCTCTATCTGACAACTTTTGCAAGTTATCAAATTTCTAACAGGTACGCTCGCCACTATTCCGACCCAGCGTACCTGGTTTTCAATCCACCACCCTGGAGGCTGCGGATTCCATAGGAATCAATGGGAGTCTGAAAGCAGTGAAAGCTTATGTTCGATGCTGGCAGATATCCCATTGATTTCTATGGTAGAAAACAAATTACGTTTACACCTAACACCCTAACATAAGCCCCGAGTCTAAACAACCCTAATCTGCCGCCCGACATCGCCGCCACCTAAATAATGTTATTAACCCCTATCCTGCAACTTCCGACCCCGTCACAACTAAATAAATATATTAACCCCTATCCCGCCACTCCCGGAGCCCACCGCAACTAACTAAAAGTAATAACCCCTATCTCGCCGCTCCCGGACCCCGCCGCAACTAAATAAATGTATTAACCCCTATCCCACCACTCTCGGACCCCGCCGCAACTGTAATAAAATGATTAACCCCTAAACTGTCAACCCCCACATCGCCATAAACTAAATTAAGCTATTAACCCCTAAACCTAACAAGCCGCTAACTTTACATTAAATATTAACTCATCCCTATCTTATAATAAATTTAAACCTACCTTTAGAGTTAAAATAAACTATATTAAACTATTAATTAACCTACCCTAACTATTATCCTACAATTCCATTAAACTATATTAAACTATTAACCTACCCTATTATACTAAAATTACATTAAACTAAAAATTAAATTAACTATATTGCATATTTAAAAACCTAACCCTACTCAAGTTATTTAAATCTACTATTAAAAATTACTAAGTTAAAAAAAAATAACAACTAAGTTACAAAAAAGAAATTATTAAATATTTAAACTAATTACACCTAATCTAATAGCACTATCAAAATACCCCCCCCAAAAAACAAAAAACAAAAACCTAGCCTACAATAAACTACCAATGGCCCTTAAAAGGACCTTTTGTGGGACATTCCCCCCAAAAAATTAGCTCTTTTACCTGTTAAAAAAAAATACAAATACCCCCCAACAGTAAAACCCACCACCCACACAACCAACACCCCCAATTAAAAACCTAAGCTCCCCATTGCCCTGAAAAGGGCATTTGTATGGGCATTGCCCTTAAAAGGGCATTCAGCTCTTTTACTGTCCAAAGTCCCTAACCTAAAATTAAAACCACCCAATAAACCCTTAAAAAAACCTAACACTAACCACTGATGATCCACTTACAGTTTTCGAAGACCAGACATCCATCCTCATCCAAGCGGCAGAAGTCCTCAGCGAAGCCAGCAAAAGTCTTCATCCAAGCGGGCAGAAGTCTTCATCCAGACGGCATCTTCTATCTTCATCCATCCGGCGCGGAGCGGCTCCATCTTTAAGACATCCAACGCAGAGCATCCTCTTCATACGACGTCTCTTGAAGAGTGAAGTTTCCTTTATATGACGTCATCCAAGATGGCGTCTCTTGAATTCCAGTTGGCTGATAGAATTCTATCAGCCAATCAGAATTAAAGAGGAAAACATCCTATTGGCTGTTGCAATCAGCCAATAGGATTGAGCTTTCATCCTATTGGCTGATCCAATCCGCCTATAGGATTAAGCTTGGAATCTATTGGCTGATTGGATTTTTTCACCTTTAATTCTGATTGGCTGATAGAATTCTATCAGCCAAAAGGAATTCAAGGGGCGCCATCTTGCATGATGTCAATAAAAAGGAACATTCATTTGGGAAGATGTCAAAAGAAGAGGATGCTCCGTGCCTGATGTCTTGAAGATGGAGCCGCTCCACGCCGGAAGATGAAGATAGAAGATGCCGTCTGGATGAAGACTTCTGCCCGCTTGGATGAAGACTTCTGCCGGTTTCGCTGAGGACTTCTGACACTTGGATGAGGATGGATGTCCGCTCTTCGAAAACTGTAAGTGGATCATCGGTGGTTAGTGTTATATTTTTTAAGGGTTTATTGGGTGGGTTTTAATTTTAGGTTAGGGACTTTAAGCAGTAAAAGAGCTAAATGCACTTTTAAGGGCAATGCCCATCCAAATGCCCTTTTCAGGACAATGGGGAGCTTAGGTTTTTTAGATAGGTTTTTATTTGGGGGGGGGGGTTGGTTGTATAGGTGGTGGGTTTTACTGTTGGGGGGTGTTCTTATATTATTTTTACAGGTAAAAGAGCTGATTTCTTTGGGGCAATGCCCCGCAAAAGGCCCTTTTAAGGGCCATTGGTAGTTTATTGTAGGCTAGGGTTTTTTTTATTTTGGGGGGCTTTTTTATTTTGATTAGTTTAAATATTTAATCATTTCTTTTTATTTTGTGTAATTTAGTGTTTTTTATTTTTTGTAACTTAGTTGTTATTTTTTTGTAACTTAGTAATTTTTAATTGTAGATTAAAATAATTTGAGTAGGGTTAGGTTTTTAAATATGTAATATAGTTAATTTAATTTTTAGTTTAATGTAATTTTAGTATAATAGTTAGGGTAGGTTAATTAATAGTTTAATATAGTTTAATGTAATTTTAGTATAATAGTTAGGGTAGGTTAATTAATAGTTTAATATAGTTTATTTTAATTCTACAGGTAAGTTTAAATTTATTATAAGATAGGGATGAGGTAATTATAATGTAAAGTTAGCGGGTTGTTAGGTTTAGAGGTTAATAGCTTAATTTAGTTTATGGTGATGTGGGGGGCTGGCGGTTTAAGGGTTAATAGATTTAGTAAGTGGTAGTGATGTGGGAGGCCAGGGGTTTAGGGGTTAATACATTTATTTAGGTTGCGGCAGGGTCTGGGAGCGGCGGGATAGGGGTTAATACTTTCATTTAGTTGCGGTGGGGTCCGGGAGTTGCGGGATAGGGGTTAATACATTTATTTAGTTGCGGAGGGGTCCAGGAGCGGCGGGATAGGGGTTAATAACTTTATTTATTTTATTAGAAATAATTTTATTTCAAGGGTTAGAAATAACATTGGGGGACTTGCAGATCCCCTGCACAGACATCAAATTTCAGTCTTCAATAACCAGCAAGGTTATGGACCAAGCGATCCTAATAGAAAAACAGGTTGATCACCACAAGTGTAAAGTTAGATGTAATAGTCAGATTGGACAATAATGGGAGACCAAAGGATAGTCAATACAACACCTTATTTGACATGTATGAGGCAAGTAGTGGAGGAGGGAGGAATCTTGTGTTGTGGCAGATGGGCACCATGAGGTTTGATATTTGTCTTTCCAGTCAGCCCATATCATTTCAAACAGATAAGATTTATTTAAGTCAAGGTATATTTGGTCTTTTCCATATTGTATAGGAAAGCCATTGTTCACAATCTCAACCCACTTGGGGGGGGGTCTCTTTTCCAGGCTCTGGCTAGGTTAGTTTTAATAGAAGCCAGCAGGTATACACTAAAAATGCTTTGGTGTTTGGGTAAATCGTGGAGGTCTAAGTGTAGTAGTGCTGTGGCTGGGCCAACTGGTACTCTGATTCCAAGGTCAATAAGGGTGCGGAGTCCCTTTTCCCAAAGAGGTTTGATTTTGGGGCATTCCCACCAAATATGGAACATGTTGCCCTGGAGACCACAATTCCTCCAGCAGAGGGGTAAAACTCCTGAGTACATCTTAGACAAACGAGTGGGGACCAGGTACCATTGAGAAATATTCTTATAGTAAGTTTCAAACATTGTGACACATTGAAGGGTTTTTTTGTCAGGAGGATGACCTTTTGCCATGAGTCGGCAGAAATTTGGGAATGCAAGAGAGTATCCCACCTCGTCAGATGTGGGGTAATTTTGGGAGGCAATGTTCCGTCTAGCAATCTATAGTGAACTGATAATGGTTTAACAAGTCTGCGCCCCCCTCGCCAGATGGACTCCCACGGGGTGGGTTGCCGAGAGGAGGAAGGGAGGAAACCCCAGCTTTTTAAGAAGCTTTTAACCCTGAGTACTTCAAAGGAAAGGAGTGTAGGAATATCTGCGTGAGGTTCCATGTGGGCTAAATCTAAGAATCCGTCTGGCTGTGAAGCAGACCAGAAGTCCGAGACCTGTCTAACCCTTAACCGAGCCCAGATGTTAGGATGAGTTTCCGCCAGCCCCGTGAAGAGGCCAGCTACCGAAGTGATAGGAGAGGGAATGGCAATTAATTGGCAATGTCAAATCTTGTCCCAGACAGACAAGCATTCTAAGATAACCATATTAATTATACCTAGAGTTCTACGACTGTGTGGTGGAGTCCAGATTACATCTTTTAGAAGGACATTTTGGGGCAATGAGGCCTGTTCAATCTCCCGCCGTCTATCACGAGACTGGAGTACTCCCCATTGGGAAATGTGTGTGAGCATAGCACCCTCATAGTATTTTACCACTGAGGGAGATGCTAGACCTCCCAAATGAATAGGGAATTGTAGGGTTCTGTGGGCAATTCGGGGAGTCTTGCCCTGCCAGATAAACTTCGTTATCTCGCTCTGAAATTGTGGACATTTTAAGAGAGGCTATACGTCCCATCCAAGAAATAGATTTGTGATCCCAGGTATTCTTTAGATTACGCAGTTCTGCCAGCAAGGGAAGATAATTATCTTTTACCATTTGTGTAGCACTATTGGATATCTTCACTCCCAAGTGAGTAACCTGCTCTTGCATCCATTTAAAATTAAATCAGTCCTTTAGGTTAAGGATGTAATCTTGTGAGTATCCCCACCAATAAATTTCTGTCTTTAGAACATTCAGTTTATAGAATGAGAGGTCCCCAAAGGCCTTTAAGACATTCAATAGTCTAGGGATAGCTCTACCTGGGTCAGCAGTAAAAATGGTAATGTCATCCGCGCATAATAAGCAAAATCCCTGGCATGGACGCGTCTTCCCGAATGTGAGCAGCCAAAGGCTCGACCGCTAGAGCAAACAGCAGGGGGGACAGAGGACACCCCTGCCTAGTGCCATTCGAAATGTGAAATGGATTCAATTGAAAACCAAGGCCTCGGACAACAGCAGTCGGGGCAGAATATAGAGCCTGGATAGCCTTGCAGGTTGCATAGGGGAAATTAAAAGCTCTGAGGGTTTCCCATAAGTAGGTCCAGTGTACCCGGTCAAACGCCTTCTCGGCATCCAAGGAGATAACCGAGTAAGGCTTGTTCATCTTAGTGGATTTGCATACGATGTTTATGAGGCGCCTCGTGTTGTCTGGCCCATCGCGGTTGTGGATAAAACCCATCTGGCCAGGGCCAATCAAGCTCGGTAGAAGCTTACCAATGCGGTTAGCTAAAATTTTGGACTAGATCATAACATCGACATTAATCAAGGAAATTGGCATGTAGCTTGCACAAAGAGAGGGATCTTTATCGGGTTTGGGCAAGGTGATTATGGCTGCTTTCAAGAATTCCTCCCCTAGAGTGCCATCTCTACTCGCTAAATCAAAGGACCTTAGCAGGTATGGAGAGAGTTTGTGGTTGTATATCTTGTAGAACTGGGCAGGGAATCCATCCGGCCCAGGGGCCTTAAAGGGTTTAAGATTTTTTATTGTTTGCTTGATTTCTATTAGGGTCAATGGGGCTGTAAGTGAATCTTGTTGTTCTGATGTGAGTGTGGGAAGGTTCGCAGTAGACAAAAATAGTTTGATATCTTGGAGGGAGGTGGGGGTTGGTTTCTCAACTTTTTCTATGTTATATAATTTAGAATAGAAATCAACAAAGCATTCTCCTATTAAGGAGAGCTTCTTGTGTGTATTGTCTTTGTGTCGAATTTGGAATATGCGGGAAGTGCTGTATTTATACCTAAGTCTGTTTGCAAGCATGGTGTCATCTCTGTTTACCTTGTGATAAAACAGTTGCTTTAATTTAAAAGGTTGTGTTGGGTATGGCGTAGTTCTAAGAGGTTAATATGTTCCTTAACTATGGAAATTTGAGCTGAAATGTCTTCACTAATGGAGGAGCGATTAGTGGATTCTAAAGTTCTAAGCTTCGTGTGTGCCTGCGCGAGAGTAAGACCCGCTAGTTTTCTCAAGTGGCTCTGTTTGCGAATAATAAGGCCCTTAACTGTCACTTTAATAGCGCCCCAAAGGATGTTGTTCGAGGTCTGCCCATTGTTATTTCAACCCAGCAGTTCAGTCAAGTCTCGTCTCAGTTCTTCCCTAAATGGGATGTCTGCTAGTATATGCCTTGGGAGGCACCAGTTAGGTTTAGGTGGTGGATTGTCAGATGGGTATAAATCTGCCGTGACTAAGTCATGATCATACCAGGAGCGGAGAGAGATGTCAGCTCGAGAAACCGAGTCTAGGGTCCCTGTCTGGCAGAAGATATAGTCCAACCGGGAATATGCTCTGTGTGGGTGTGAGTAGTGAGTGTAATCTCTTTCTCTAGAGTGCAGTAGTCTCCAGATGTCAAAATACCCATAATTGAGCCCGGAATTGAGCGGAGGTGTGGGTCGCCTGGGAGTGCCTTCCGCCTACACTTGAAGTTTTACGATCCAGTTTTGAGTCCCACGTCATGTTAAAGTCGCCTGCGATCAGAACCCTCCCTTGTTTATATTTGTCAATTATTTGGAGGATATTACAGAGACATGTAGGCTGTCGGGAGTTAGGTAAATATATAGAGACCAGTGTATGGAGTACGTGGTCCAATCTGCAGACCAAAATGGTGTATCTAGCCTGAGGGTCTATGAATGTTTGTATCTGTTCATATACGACTCTACTATGTAGTAGTATGGCCGTGCCTCTAGCCTTTTTAGAAAAGGGGGAGTGTTCTAGAACCCTGTATGAGTGAGAATGAAATTATTGAGGGGAGCCCATCTGCCAATGAGTCTCCTGCAGGAATACTACATCTGTATTGTGGAATTTGAGTTCACGGGTCAGAAGGCTCCTCTTAAAAGGAGAGTTGAGGCCCCTTACATTGTGAGTAAGAACTCTTAGGCGGTTTGCCATCTTTGGGAGTACGCGAGGAATAGGGAGGCAGAGGGAGGAAGGGGAAGTAGAGATGGGGAGGGAGGGCTAAATTAGGTTTTGTATTGGGTGTTGTATTGGGGGCTGAGGTTGAAGTAGTCCACCTGGTAGGAACCCTGACGTGGGCTACCTGTATGTTGGGGGGGAGCTGGGAGAGGGATACTAGGAGAGAGGGCCAAAGTCTCCAGCCCCCCTCGATGTGCAGAGAAGACAGATCATGATCTATTCGGAATAGTGAACCTGAGAAATAAGGTAAATAAAGTATGTGAATGTAAACAATAACAGTAAGTAGTAATGCAATATATCCATTCAGAAGGTAGTGTAAACAGCAACAACAACAAAAAATGACAATGCAATGCAATATATCTACCGTCCAGGAAGTAGGATTAGTATCCCACCTTCACAATTAAAGGCAATTGACCTGCGCTGGGATGAACCCATAAAGTAACTTTAAACAAACTTAATCTCTAACAATGCAAGTATAGACATAGTCAGATTTAGCAAAGATAATGGGGACCCTACACAGCTGCGTTTTTTGTCTCTTGGGGCGTTGGTCTTTGGTGGGCCATTCAGGTGCTGTGGTTTTCAATTTTGCCTTGCCAGGAGTAGGTTCCAAAGGGTTACCATTTGTGAGACCCCATTGTGCAAGTAACGTGGTGCCCTGGGCCAGTGAGGACACTGTGTGTGTCTGGCTGTCCCTTGAGATCAGCAACTTGGACGGGTAGCCCCATCTGTATTTTATGCCCGCTTTTCTGAGGGGCAATGTGACTTGCTGGTATTGTCTTCTGTATTGTAATGTGTGGGCCGACAGATCCGATAGTAGTTGAATAGCTTGGAATTTCTCTGAGGTTTGCGAATGGCAGCCTGCATCAATTTGAAGAGGAAGTTGTGAAAACAGACTATAATGTCTCTTGGCTTCTCCTGTGAGACTGACCTTGGGCGCAGAGCTCTATGTGCTCTTTCCATAGTAGTGGTTAAACCCTCAGTAGGGCCCAGTAAACCATCAAAGAGCTCCAAAAGAAAACCATGTAGGTCTGCAGGTGCGATGTCTTCCGGTATCGACCGAAATCTAATGTTATTCCTTCGGGCCCAGTCCTCAACGTTGGCAAGTTTAAACTCAAGTTGACTCAATTTGTCCGATAGAGCTTCAGAATACACCAAGAGGTTTGACTGGTCTGTAGTGATGTCATCATGCCGTCTCTCTAGGGAATCCACCCTTTCTCCTATTTTTGAAATATCTTTTTTGAGCTTAGCATGGCTTCTTGTGATGGAGCGTGTTTGGCGAGCAAACATTTTTTTGAGAGTGTCCTCCGTAATGAAATGTTGGGATCTGGAAGTGAGTGCAGCTTCATGTTGGGAACCATCTCCCAAAGATTCAGACTCACTAAGTCCATCATTGGAGTCCTCTTCTGGTTCTTTGTAAGGTTGGGTAAAATGGTCCAGGACTGTTTTCTTTACTGGCCCAGGGGTTCTGGCATGCCATCTGGAAGTATGAAGCAGTTTTCAATTATGGCAAAAGAAACCACAAGGGAATGAATACAGATGCAGGTCAAGTAAGACTATAGAGGCACCAATTGTTTATATCTCAGGCGATTACAAAAAAGAATACATTAACAAGAAATAATAGTCATCAGCACACAGAGAGGGGCCAAGAGGTCCTCCCCGACCCCTACCCCTCCATGACAGCGGTCACACTAGAGGCCAAATATCCAACTGCGCAGTATGTAAAAATGGAAGCCGCCACCAAGGAGCAAGGGCCAGTGAGTCCCCCCCCCAGGCGCAGGTCAATAAGAAAATTACCCTTGTGTCCTATGTTATGGTAACGTTTGTCGTTGAGGTAGATCCCCACCCGGCCCAGGAACAGGGGATACGACCTTACGGAAGGGAGAAGGGGAGGAGCAAGTGACCAACCTAGACTGGGTCGGAAAGGGGGGGGCGGCGGCTAGAGATCCCCTGCCCGCAATGTGTAGGTAGAGATTCAAACTAGGCAATATAGATTAATTTACTTTCTGTACCACTTATGTAAATTGACAGATACTATTATACTATACTCTAAGCTAAACAGATAGTAGTAAAGCTAACAGTTAAAGCTGAACCTATGGTATATAATGCAATGGCATACGTTACTAGCACACACCCTGCGAGAATAAAAATTTGGGTTATGCAGCATGAATAACACTACAATTGGGATGTTACCCAAAATACAGCTAGGCTGTCGCAGCAGCCAGAATGCAAAGAGTATGTCACAAATATCCAGAGTGGCCAGCTGAGAGGCTATCTGTGAAAGTACCACAGAGATGTACCTGTGGGTGTTAGTTGAATGGAGAGGGAAGGGGAAATATCCCTGGGAAGGGCCAGATAGCAAGGGGCCAGGGAGCAGACAGCTCAGCTTCCCTCTCTCAGCAAGACACATTCAAATTAGTAATGGCAGAGTTTGAAGGTTGTTCCTGTGTGCAATATATCAGGATTAGGCAGAGTCAGTACATTTATAGTGTGAAGCAGTCTGGTTGGTGTGTAGAGACTGGTGAGGGTAGTGATTCACCTTAAGGACCCCTTAATTATGCCCCTAGATGTGCCTCCAAGTAGTTCTTATATCAAGTATGGGGAATAAACTTGGGGTTTATGTAGAAAGGGGATGAGAATAAACAGTGTTTGCACTTATAAGTCTCACCCAGAGCTCCGGTTCCGCTGCACCTCCGTTCTCAGGTCTGATCTCCACCTGAAGGGGTAACTGTGAGATCGGCCTCCCTAATCCCAGGCAATGCTTGTGGGCTGCATATTCTGTGACTCGCCTGAGGCCACAAAATGTCCTCTGTTTGTGCCAAATCTGCGCTGCAAGAGCTCCAACAGGCTCACTTGAAGAAAAAAGAAAGGAGGATCCCTCAGGCACTTCTTCATTTCCTACCTTCTGGTTCCCAAGTCCCAGCACGTGGTAGAGGGAGGGAGAGCCCCTCAGATCAGGTTCGTGTCGGGTAAGCGTCTCCCGTTAATTACAGCTGGAGCTGTCCTCAGCCTCTTACCCCTATCGGCGCCTCCTTGTTTGCAGTGCCCCAGATAACTACAGGGCTCCCCACACAGGGCTGCTCAGGAGCGGATCCCCGACCCTCCGGAGCTTGGTGCTCAGATGGTTTATGAGCTTGATGGCACCCACGTAGGCCTTAACGTGGTGTCGCACTTGAAGGGTTTCAGCCACGAGTGTAGATGGCTTATGAGTAAGGGTATATGTTGTAAAAATCCCTTAACTTGCATAAAATACAGCCCCAATCTCCAATTTAGGGCTAAATATATCTTTTTTTAGACAAATTGGGTCTAGAGCTGCGTGTCCGCACATCCTCTCTGCACGGATGTTGGCTCCGCCCCCTAATAACTTTATTTAGTTGCGGCGAGGTCCGTGACTGGCGGGATAGGGGTTAATAACTTTATTTAGTTGCGGAGGGGTCCGTGAGCGGCGGGATAGGGGTTAATAACTTTATTAAAGTTGCAGCGGGATAGGGGTTAAACATTTTAGTTTAGTGGCAGTGTTTAGTGATAGGGTATAAATAAAGTTGGGAAAACGCAGAATAGCAGCGAGATCAATGACTGTTAGTTAAAAACAGTCCGCTGCTCATCGCCCCGTACTTGGTGCGCGGCTTTTTGACAGCTTTTTTTATAAATAAGGAGAGCGTATTAAGGTCCGAGGCCTCGATGTTAGGCGAGCGTATTGGTGCCGTTGAATGCAGCATAGTTGACGGCTTGATAATTCGGCCTCCATGCCTTCATGTACTTATAAATGTAAAAGTAATTGAATATTTATTTTTTGGGATGCAAAAAAATCTAAATTGTGGGCATTGGGAAACATTGTTATATTGAAACTTCTAATGTCGTGTTTTTCAAACTACTGGAATTTACTTTTTTTATATTTTAAAAACTACTGATCGTTAATGATTCTACTTTGTAATATTTCTGAAGACCTAATTAAAAGTTATCTTAATCGTTTGAATTTTTTTAATATATGATACATTCGTAATGCAGCCATAATACTAACATATTATTAGCTTATGCAAAGCCACCCCTTACTCACGAGTGGCGAATCATGTGTGAGCAGGCGCTGTCAGTTAACCCGGTTAGACTAGTCCAGGGTGATTTTAATCTGCTGGTTTATAGACTAGGAAGCACTGGTCTGATGACTACTGCAAGTGTAATGAACATCTATATCAGGTTCGGCTCTAAGGGGGGGGGCATTGGGGGCAATGACCCCCCAAATGCAATGCTGTGCCCCCCAGGACAAAAGAAGAGATTTAAAAAAAAAAATCTTTTTTTTTTTTTTTTTACATTTTAAAAATGACGGAACGTCCAGGGTCCCAAATGTTGCATCAACCATTTGCAGCCACTAGACCCTGGAGATCCGCCACTGGAGGGCCCAGCTAATCTCTTTACCCTCCTCTATTTACAACCAGATAACAAATAAAGTTGCATTTCCCTGCTGTGCTCTCACAGTTAACCTAGGGCTTGCAATGCCCCTCCTCCTGCTAGCCCACTTACTACTGAGCTGCAGTGAGATGATGACATCATCAGACCTCTGCAGGAAGTGCTGGGAGAAGCTAACAGTCAGTGAGAGGGAAGGCAGAAGTAATTTTGTAAAAACACAGCCGTATAACCAATGTGTGTGTGAGAGTAGTATCCCTTCCCTATTGTGCTTTATATCCTGGCAGCCACAGATAAAGAAGCAAATTGGGAATTCCTTGGTTTCCCCACTGCAGGTCACAGTGTGTGTGTGTGTGTGTGTGTGTGTGTGCATATATATATAATTTGTGTACAAGTAATGTACTGCTTGGCACTCAAACTTATTGTCACGTAAAAGCTTATTTGATCATTAGTAGGGTCATTGGTAGAGCTACACATGCAAACAGTGTCCACTGGCTGTGTCATATGTGGGAGACATTCCTGAGATAGGACAAATGTAACCCCTGCACTGCCATAAATCTGGTAAATGTAACTGCTGCGGCATTGCCAGACATCTTATAAATGTAACCCCTATACTCCTTGAGATATGACACATGTAACCGCTGCACTTCCAGAAATATAAACAAATCTAACTCCTGCACAGCCAGAGATCTGATAAATGTAACCCCTGGACTGCCACAGTAGGTCTGCTCTTATTTTTTTTTTTTTTTTTTTTTTTAAATATTTTTTATTGAAGGAAAGTTTCGGCATACAGATAAGCCATTAAAGTCTTACACAATTACATGCAGAGAGTAGCAATAACAAGATATGTTGTATAGAGTCCATAATGAGATACAGAATCTAAGGTTGGTTATATCAATTGTGTAACGTGAATATACAATTTATAGATGCCCATGATAACCTAAGCCTTCTCTACCAAGATAAAAGGCCACTCTTGGGCCTCGTTACATAAAAGAGAAAATAACATTGACAGAAGGCTATTTAGAGTAGGAGAGCCCACTCACAGCTCTCGTTGCATTTCCCTCGAATTTTACATTTTCAATATACTGCAACTGTTAATTATAAAGAAGATATGGTAAACAGGGAGTGAACACTTGTTATATGCACAGAAATGGAAAGAATAGAATTAACAGTATAAGATTGTATGAATATAACTATATATTAGACCACCTTGCAGAACTAATAGGAGAGATGAAACTAAAAATATTGTTATACTGCAAGATTTTGCTAAAGAAAAAGGTAAATTAGGTGCGGTACAAGCGAGATAAACCGCGTATTTAGACCTTCTGCTAGGGAAGGATTATTATGTGGGGTGGGGGGGTAGGAGGTGGTATTTTGCTTATGGCAAATAGATAAAACTTCTGATTGTCTTTCGATTGTGCCGAATAACTGTACCTGTAGGGAAGTGCAGTTGAGATAACTTTTATAGCATCAGAGTTCTCCTGTAGCTGTCCAACATGCTAATCTGTGTTCATTTTACAAAGTGATTTAAATTAGGTAAGACATGCTAGTCATCCAACTATACAAATTCTAATTTTTAAGAGTAGGATGCTGATAGTATAGTGCTCTATTTGCTAAACCTGGATATATAATAACCATAGTGCTCCTCCATTAGGCAAGTAAGGTGAGTAAAATACTGATAGCAGTACCCAATATAGTTAATGACTATTTGGTGCTAAGGGGTAAGGCATTGAACATGCCATATGAGTTTATAACAAAAGAGAAATAGGTGAGTATAAAAGCAATATAAACCATTGAATAACTTGTCCCTGAGAACTTAAATACCCCAACTCCCGGATGTGGGCCCACCATCCAGGATTAGAAGGTTTTATATGATTGACACCAAGGGAAAGGGAATTATAACAGCCTATGTTATGATATAGCTTAAATTTAATGCTAGAATTTGACACCCTGTCTGGCATGTCTAAAATTGTAAAGTAGGGACTTCCTCACACCATAATTCAACCATCAGGGCTATGTAAGAAAACTGACAGTGTATAGTAGAAATGATCTCAGAGTACATGCCCTGAAAACTAACAGTTATAGAAATTAGGCTCTGTGTGAAGTCTAGAAGTAACTGCATATGTCAATTACCTTATAAAGCAGGATATAAAAATGGTCACTTAAACAACTACATTGGGGGTCAAAATTAGATCCAGATTAATAAATGAGCACCAGGGGATCATATGTCTAAAGGGAGAAAAATGGAAAATGAGTGGTTGCAAACATATGGAAATGTGTATCATCCAGTTAGCTTATGTCTAATAAAAAAATAAATTAAAAAAAATCCCTACTAGGTACCCTCTAACACAAAACTGTAATAAACAGGCATAACACAAACAATGACCATAATATGCAATATAGAGATAAGAGAGCAGAATACATTAGAGCAGACCTATAACTAAACCTTATGCTTTAACTTTAGAACATTACATATATAGCCAGTCCAAAATGAGCATAGGTATTGTGCCAAAATAAGGTATATATGGGATAGCAGAACTGATTTGTAATAGTACATACTGTGAACAAGAAAACAGATGTGGCAAAATCCGTTAATGAAAACTGATTATGTTAGTAGTATGCAGATTCCAGCTACAGGGCTCTTGCATAGGATCACTTAGTTGCCGGAACCTAGATAAAAAGGTGCATCACAAATAAGCAAAGAACACATATATATGGTGGCTGTTTCCTCTGCAACTATTGCGTGTTATGCCCCAGAGCAGGCTCAACTGTAAAACAGTCCTGAAAAATATAAACATATCTGTCCCAGAATATTTTACTGCTGCAGGGGTCCAGCCAAGAGTGTAAGCACAATAAGCAGTCCCACTAGTTAGTGTGCGAGAGATTGTTCAGTTTCAAAGTGGGTGCCATAAATGCTGCAGACCAAGAGCTGCTAGCATAATCATAGGGAACTACAGATTATCCGATGCCCCTTCTCAGGTTGTCAGGAGTATACAGCATTTGTAGTGTGAGGCCCCTTAATGCACACCAACTTACATTGTCTATCCGATGTGGAAACTCCCAGCGTATACACAGTGCATAGGTTCTGAGTACAACTGACACGGTATTAAGCGTGATGTGCTGTTCATACCTCTCCAGCAAGTCCCAAAATGCCGGCAGGGATTTGAATGTCTGGTGCGGTCCCTGCGTCTGTATCCAACTGCAGCTGCTCTTTTGCGCGTTTGTCAGTGACGGTTCTCTGGAGGCATCAAGGGGCGCAGCTTCTAGGGGATCATCCGGTTCAACAGCGGACAACAATTCACCGCTGGCATCCAGCCGAGTGAGCCTCCTGGCCCCCACGACCATGCCTTGTAAGCAAATAGGTGTCGGTTTTGGAAAAGAAGATGGCGGTTGCCCCTGTTCTAATGCGCTCTTTGTGCATTCAGATTCCCTCACATGAGCCGTCGAGGTGGGAAGATAGTTAGCACATCTAGCGTAAGGCTTGCAAAAATCAGCCGGTGTGTTACCAAGAGCCTCGCCATAGCGATCTAACAGCTCATGCATCTGGCTCAGAATGGAGGCTGCAGCGTCGTCCATCCTAGGCCTGAGAGGGTTAGAGAGTTCAAAGTTCCAAGAGATAGGACGAAAAGTACCGTACTGCTTCCAAGTAGTAGTAATGGATAGAGCTTCCACGTGGGTAGAGTGAGAAGTGGGGAAAATAGGCAATAGATCCCCTAAAAATAGTAAATATATCGGGAGCTCAATAGGTGTGCGTCTTGTCTTAGTGAAGGTTGGCTCCTCCCCCCGGTCTGCTCTTATTTTGACTCTCATACATGCTTTTTAAATGCGTGCCCCCTCGTGAAAAAAAAATGCCCCCCCATTTCATTCATTCTGGAGCCGACCCTGATCTATATCCTGATTTACTTTATGATAATGTGATACGAGTTTCATACTTGAAATCCTACATACAAATAACTTTAAAGGGATACTGAACCCACATTTTTTCTTTTGTGATTCAGATAGAGCAGTCAATTTTAAACAACTTTCTAATTTACTCCTATTATCAATTTTTCTTCGTTCTCTTGCTTTCTTTATTTGAAAAAGAAGGCATCTAAGCTATTTTTTTGGTTCAGGACCATGGAAAGCACTTGTTTATTGGTAGGTGAATTTACCCACCAATCAGCAAGAACAACACAGTGTGTTCACCGAAAATGGGCCGGCATCTAAACTTACATTCTTGCATTTCAAATAAAGATATCAAGAGAATAAAAAGAATTTGATAATAGGAGTAAATTAAAAAGTTGCTTAAAATTGCATGCTCTATCTGAATCATGATAGAAAAAAAATGGGTTCAGTGTCCCTTTAATACAGCAATAAACTCAGACTGATAAAATTGGAAATCACAGACTTACACAGTCATACTGATACTATCACACCAATACTAGGAATGCACACTTGTAACATTATGCATCCTGGCTGTCACAATTATAATGTATAAACTTAATAAAATATGAAGATGTTGCTCTGATATCATTCGCCTCATTCTCTTTTCATTTCTCATAAAGCAAAATAAAAACAATAATTTGAACAATACATTGAGTATTACTTACAGAACTGTCTCTGCTCCTCTCCTTACTCACTTGATATACGAAAAATCTTTTTTTTCCTCTTCAAATTGACACCCATAAACATAAATCAAAGAAAAAACATTCTCAGTTACAAATAGCAAAGGCAACCTCTGTGAAGTGCTTAATTAAAATTCCTCATTTTAAATATGATTGTAAATAATTTACCCTTTCAATTCAGTGAGTTTATAATGTCATTGTAATACCTCCCCTTAGGATATTTATGTTTTCTTCCCATCTGTTAAAAAAAAACATTTTCTTATTTCCTTTCTGTCAACATTTTACATGAAATGCTTTTCATTTCTATGCAGAAGCTTTCAGTTACCTGTTTAGCCTTCCGTGGGATAAAGCGTTACACACAATTGCTTGAGAAGCTGGATTAAAATGACATGCTAAAGTATAAAGACCTGCAGGATCCCTCGGCACTAAATGATTAGACAAGCTTTCATCTTGAGACCGGTAAAAAAAACATATAAGACTTCATAAAATGAAAGGACATTTAAATGATATATTAATATTTAATGCATCTCATAAGGTAGCATATAGCAAGGTGTCCATAGAAATAGGCAAGCTTTGTTTTTGCAAAATATTAAATAAGCATTGCCTCTTTGTGCAAGGCCTGGCTAGTTTCTGCTCTCCTGAGCTTTTTTTCTTTTAAAGTAGGCTACATCAATAAAGCTAATCAGAGACTGCATTGCATGAGTTGTTTATCTGAATGGGATAGTGATTGCTTGTGCTAGGTGGGTCATATGTCATGTGTTCTTAACACCTCAGTCTGTGTCTTCAGGAGCGTGCTTCAAGACCTAAAGTGATGGTAAACTTTAGCTTATCAAATACCAGATATGTAATCTTTGCCATTAAAAAAAGTATATGTACCTTTTTGTTCTGTTTTCAATCTATCTGTGAAAAGGGTTAAAGCCGTGCCTACAGTAATGCTTATATTACAATGTTATGCCGGCCCTCTGGGATGAATTATTTTTTTAAAAACTATTCCAATGAACATCCAATCAATGTGTGTGTCATATGACACTCTTGAAGTCCAACCCTTTGAAAGCCCATATGAAGCCTATGTAGAGAGTAGGTGGGGCTGCTCTCTATGTCACAGCCCAACCAAAAGAGGAAATGAAGGGGGCAGAGGAACAGAAGACACCAAGTAGGATTATAAATCTTTATTATAAAATATATGTACACTTTATTAATAAATAATTATATGGAAATTTACCCTCACTTTAAACCCTCGCAAGAAGCATGTTCCAATTCAAATAAAGAATTAAAGGGACAGGAACCCCCAACATTTTCTTTTGAGATTCGGATATAACATTCCATTTTATTGAACTTTCCAATTTACTTCTATTATCAAATGTGCTTCTTTCTTTTGATATCCTTTGCTGAAGGAGCAGCATTGCACAACTGAGAGCTAGCTGAACACATCTAGTTAGCCAATCACAAGAGACAAATATGTGCAGGCACCAATCATCAGCTAGCTCCCACTAGTATTTTTCAACAAGGTATACTAAGAGAACAAAGCACATTTTAAAATATAAGTGAATTTAAAAGTGTCTTAAAATTGCATGCTCTATCTGAATCATGCAGGTTTAATTTTGACTTTCCTATCCCTTTAAACTCCTGCAGGGAGCATGCTTTTATTCAAATAAAGACTTAAACTCCCTCAAGGAACAAGCTTCCTTTCACATAAAGACTTTAACTCCGGCAAGTAGAATGCTTCCATTCAAATAAAGACTATGATCCCCCTGTTTCTGCGCGAGCCTTTAGGCTCCCCGGAAACAGCAGTTAAGAAGCAGCAGTCTTAAGACCGCTTCTCCTTAACTAGTCTGCCACCTCTGAGTTGGCGGGCAGCAATCAACCCGATCGGATACGATCAGGTTGATTGACACCCCTGCTAGCGGCTTACTGGCCGCGAATCTGCAGGGGGAGGCATTGCACAAGCAGTTCGACAGCGAATCATGTCCGTCTGCCATTTAATAATTTGGCCCCTATGGGGTAGATTTACTAAAGGTCGAGCAGACATGATTCAGCCAATCAGATTCCTCCAGATAAATAAGAGTCTGGTTAGAGGAATCTATTGGTCAGCAGTAGTGGCGAGAGTAGGGCCGGATTTTTCTACCGGGATTCCGCGGTATTCCTCGGTGGTCCACCCAGCTGGGACCTGTGGACAGTAGCTGGGAAGAAGGGAGGCCACACACGGAGTAACCAGCGACTTTTAGTGCACAGTGCTCGCACATTAGAAGGAAGCAGCTCTGCTACAAATTAGCACCGCAGGGAGGGGGGGGGAATAACATAAGTGCTCCACGTCCGCTTCCAGTACTGAGCATACTCTGTGACACAAGAGGGAAGGAGGTAGCCAAACTGGATCCTGGAGGACACTCACAAGGTAGGAATTGCAACCACTTTAACAAGCTAGCAGGAATGCTGCCTGTCTGGTTTTGTACATTATCCATGTAAGGTGTATATTGTGCAATAACCAAGCAGTAATATGATTTTTTTTTTACCCACACAAAGTATGAATTTATTTGTTTATCAGCTTGCTTTATTTTGTTTGTACTGTGCAAAACAAATTAATACACCTTGTGTGGGTAAAAAAAATCATATTACTGCTTGGTTATTGCACAATATACACCTTACATGGATATTTCACAAGCCCAGCCAGTAGTTGTGGGTCAAGTTGTAGTGGCTTTAAAATCCAGCTTTACTTATTTTAAAAACAGACCTTTATTTGGTCTTGCTACACTGCAAATAAAAGTATTGCTATAGGTCTTAGTCATGGCTGTCTTTTGTGATTTTTATTTCTCAGTGCTATAGATGTCAATATACTACAATGACGTCAAAGGCTAATTTTGAAAAGTTGTCACTATAGTGCAGTGACAAATCAGTAAATTAGACAAAGACCAGTCTTGATTTTGTATATGTCTTTATATTGCTATAACAATGATCCATGGAAGACAATAATATTTTGGGGAACAATACAAGAATCAAACATCTGCAAGGAATGTGGCTTTTCTAGCCAATAGTCTACAAAATATACCATAGACATTTAGAACCACAAATTGAGTATTAAAGATAAGCAAGGTGAAGGGCTGGGGCTGCGCTGGTCTTCAAAAATTTCCAGGGATGGTTTGATTTCCCAGTCCGGCCCTGGCCGAGAGTGGAGTTTTTCATGCACATCGATACAAATTTGGATTTTTATTTATTAAACACATGTAATATTATTTATATTTAATATTGTACTAACATTTTTATTTTTTTTTATGCTGCAAACACTTTTTTTATATAAAACAAGTCCTCGGTAACTTAGAAATAAAGGTGTTATATACAGTATAATCTATATAATAAAAGAATGGAACCTGAATTGATTATATAGATTATATATAGCACCTTCATTAGTTCTCATAGTTTATTAATTTAATCAACATAAGGACTTGTTTTAATTAAATCAGGACTGTTGGTAGCTATTTAGAGCACAGTGTAATTTTTATTTTTTATTTCTGTATTCTGACCCTGTACATGACCAGTGATATCAGGGCTGTTGCAGAATGCAGAAATAACAAATAAAAAGTACACTGTGCTCTGTATGTTGGTTAAATTAATAAACTATGAGAACTAATGAAGGTGCTATATATATATTCTATATAATTAGAGAATGGTTCAGGTTCCATTCTTTTATTATATAGATTATATATAGCACCTTCATTAGTTCTCATAGTTTACTAATTTAACCAACATAAGGACTTGTTTTAATAAAATCAGGACTGTCAATTGGGTTCATGGTAGTGGGCATGGATGTGTTTTGGTACTTTCAATAAAAGTGTGATTATTTTTTTATTGGCTTATAGTTTTTAAGTTTAGAACCATTTAAATTATTGAAATTAATTAAAAAGTTTATTATTAATACAATTAAAGAGATAAATAATATTTTAAAATAATTTCTAAATAAAAAGTCATGTGCAAAATGGCTGTTTAAGAGGTGGTAATTTGATAGTTAATCAGGAGTTCCTGCTAGTGTATTTGATATACAGTATAAAATATAAACATAAACCTTTTACGATTTTTTATTTGAATGTCCAGTGTCATGTTTTTATTTTATTTGTAATCTGCTTTATTTTATTCAATAGAAACTAAAGTTTCATAGAAAATGTCTTTTTTTGCGACAGTGTGGTTGGGATGCAGATATTTAGTTTGTTTAGGAAGTAGAAAAAAGACCTTGGGGTAGATTTATTAAATGTCGGGTGGATCATGTCCGCCCAACATCGCTAAATTTAACATTGCACAAGCATTTCTAGCAGGGGGTGTCAATCATCACTATCGTATATATGTCTTTGACCGCTGCTTCTTAACTTTTGTTTCCGGAGAAAATCATTCCCCTTGTCTTTACGACATGCCAATAAAAGAATATCGTAATCAGAACTTCCAGCAAATTGCATAGAAAGAAATCAGCCACATTTTAAATAACCCAGGTACAGTATTCCTGTTTGTATGGAGATCTTTCATAAAATAGTCCTAAAAGAGTTTAACTATTCACATATTGGGGCCTATCTATCAAGCTCCGAATCAAGCTCTATCAAGACCGCTGCTCCATAACCCTGTCCTCCTGCTCTGATGAGGCGGACAGGAATCTCCACAATCCAACCCGATCGAGTACGATCGGGTTGATTGACACCTCCCTGCTGGCGGTCGATTGGCCGCGAGTCTGCAGGGGGCGGCGTTTCACCAGCAGCTCTTGTGAGCTGCTGGTGAAATGCTGAATACGGAGAGCGTATTGTTTTCTGCATTCAGCAATGTCTGTCGGACCTGATCCGCACTGTCGGATCAGGTTCGACAGACATTTGATAATTCGGCCTCTTTGTATGTAAAAAAGTGTAACTTAAGCAATGTTATCATAAGAAGCCATCTGTCCTGGCAACTGGAAGTCCGTAAGAGACAATTATCTCAGAATTTACAAAAAAGTGGATTGGGAGCAGACATGATAATATGAGATCCCACATGGATTGTGAGCAAATATCTGAGTTTCCTCAATCCTTGTTTAAAGCCAAAAAGGTAAAACTTCCTATAGCATTGTATAAAAGTAATAATCTTAATGTCTGTGTTTAATAATTTTATTAAATAATAAATAGAAATAGTTTAATAAGTAATATAAATACAGTGTATTCTATTATTTCTGAAAACTTTATTAAAACCTTATTATCTTTGATTTTAGGACTGCAGAAAAAAAGTTTTGTGAGTTTCTATCAAGAGAAACTCCTCAGACCTCCCAGTCAGAACCATCAATGCATGAGGACACATATATACTATCAGGCACAGTGTAGGAGATGACTGAAACCACCATGGTGGTAAACAACCCAAGTTTGGAGACCTATATTGAGCTAAATCCAGTTGTCACTGACAGTCACAGTGCAGAAATAGCTTCACAGAGATCCGTCATGTAAGTGCAATATAATCAGGGTAAGAATAGTGCGTTTACAGCAAAAATATTTTTATGTGCTTTCAGATTTTGCTACAACTCTAAGAGATGATGTTCCAGGAAAAAGAAAACGTGTTCAGCAAATCACTATGGAAAAGGTTTCAGAAGCCTTAAAAAGCCTCAATTATTGTTCCTTCAAACCAAGCAACCATGGAGTTGGATACAGACAGACTATTTCTATACCTCTTACCTGATCTTATGAAGATTAATCCGCACAATAAAAATAATGTTAAAATTCAAATCATTAAATTAATAGATGATGCACAAGAACATTGATACACCGGGTCTCAATGTGTACAAATAATACTTGCATTTTGTTAAAAACAAATATTCAAAGTATTGTTTAATTTTTTGCATTCCGTTTACATTAATTACATGCCAATAGTTTACAGTTAATATAATATATATACCTGTATAATAATATATTTTCTTTTATTAGTTATTTCTAGCTGGTTCTAGAACATCTATAACAGTTATAATATGTAAAAATGTATCTATATATTATAAAATCAATTGCCAATAACTATTTGTTTTTGTTTATGTATGCGAGTCAGCGTTATGTGTGGGCCCCCATATACAACAGTCATAAATAGAAACAAATAGTTATTGGCAACTGATTTTACAATAGTTAAACCGTTATGTATATATAATAAAAAATATTTAAAGTTTTGAAACTGTTTTGCGTTAACTACATGCACTTTAGTCAACAAATAGATTAAAACGTTTTTATATAATAAATGTGTCATTTCAACAAAATGTTCCTTTCCCTCATTCGATGTAAAATACTTCACAAGCGTTTCTCTTGTTTGATCTGCTGCTTTACTATAGTTATTGGCACCCTGCCTACTTAATCCATGGACACGATCTGCACCCATTTCTTGCCTCCATCGTCCAGATATTATATTCCCATTTTCTTCCTCAATATCCATATACCCAACAGGGCAGTACCTCCTTCTCTCCGGTTCTCCGGTTTCATTGCAGCTTCCTCTAATCTGATTTAGTTGTGCAATGCACAAATGCTTTTTACAACTGTTTCTACATTATCTGAATGCATGTATAATGAATCCAAAATTGCCCTCCATTTTGCACAACAGATGCCAAACTCATTTTCAGAGATCCGCCTAGCTTTTTATAGTCTCCTGTTAATGATAATTTGGTCTTCTTTAATATCTCTTTTAGGGAAAGGCCTTGTGAGGTTTTTGAGTAGTGAGAATGCTTTGTCAGCAACAATAACAGGTGGAACAGTAAAGGATGTCCCCAGTATCAGGTGGCAAATCAGCATTTCCAGCAATAATTGCTTTCCCAAAACTACTTTCAGAAAAAAAACTCCACCATCACGTTGTTTTCCGTATACCCCTGCATCAACAATTATATATTTGTAGTCAGCATCACAAAGTGCCAGCAGTAGAATGGAGTTGCAATCCTTGTAGTTGTACCACGTGGATCCAGCATTTGGTGGGGCTTGAATATACAATACAACACAAGGGGTATATGCGCAATTTCAATTAATTTAGCTCTTTAACTAATTGACTCAGAGATCAATCAAAATAGACAGTAAAAATAAAAACAAAAGTTGCAGAGTGCTGATCTGTAAGGGGATTTTCAAAAAAGCTCTAATAAGACCTGCTGAAACAATATTACAGATATAGGGGCCGATTTATCAAATTCTGGCAGACATGATACGCTGTAGCTTATCATGTCCGCCAGACATCGCTGAATGCTGACAGCATACGCTGTCGGCATTTAACATTGCACAAGCAGTTCTAGTGAACTGCTTGTGCAATGCCGCCCCCTGCAGATTTGCGCCGCTAGCAGGGGATGTCAATCAACCCGATCGTATAGGATCGGGTGGATTGATGTCAGCAGCCTCAGAGGCAGCGAACAAGTTAAGGAGCAGCGGTCCTGAGACCGCTGCTTCATAACTGCTTTTTCCGGGAAGCCTGAAGGCTCACGTGGAAACAGGGTCATCAGGGGCCATTCGACCCTTGATAAATTGGCCGCATAAAGTGCTGTACCTTGTATTAGATACAATTTAATAAATCACACATAAAATGTATAATAAAGTGCACTAATACAACGTGGTGGACACATACAAAAAATATAAAATCAAATGCAAATACAATACCAAATAAATATTGGGTGTTTGAAAAGTCAATATTAGTCCCAGACGATTTGATCAACGTTGGGATCTGTGACGACCAAGGTTCACCAACCCTGCGCCAGTCACTTGTTTGGCACAAAAAGGGTTATCAGACCCCTTCTACTGTCACTAATGTATCACAATCTAGCCACACCAGGCAAGATTGTGATTTAGTTCAGTGGGTGCAAGGGTTAACAACACTCTCTAGTCTGTACTAGACTTAAAATAAATGCCCCAAACTCCCCTTTAATGCCACCCACACTAAACTAACTACAATATCTAAGCTGCCACCACATGATTTATTAAAGGGAAAATCCTAAGAAAAAACCCTAGACTTACAAATTAACTCTCAGAATACAATTTAGCAGAAACTAACCTAAAATATACAGTTCTAATACAGCAGTCCTTTCAGTAACGTGGTTCAATTATTAGACAAAGGCCAAAGCTTAATAAAGGAATTATTTATTATGCCAAAAATATTATGCACAATGCATTGTAATAAAAAGTTGTTACAAATAAAATTACACACAGCAAACAGGTTAAAATAAAATGAAGAAAATAACAGACCTAATACTTTCCTAGCTTATAAGTCTACCCCAGGGAGATGGGCAAGAGAAGATGGTCATTCACGCTGTAGCAGCCTCCCATGTAGAATGAACAATTTTACATGTTGAAAAATCAAACTTTATACAATTTTCAAGAGATCAGGTTGCTTCCTAACCCTTTTCGCAGGGGCTAGGAAACCCCCTACCTTTTACGACCTCCAATAAACTCTAAGTATTTGCCTGAACTTATAGAACACATTATAATTTCTGCTAGGTAAATCTATTTTCATATAAGCAGGAAGGCAATCTCTTGGTTTCATTGTGCAAATCAGTTTGATATCAAATATGACAGGGTTGTCATATTTACCTTCATTTACTGTCATAACATGTTTTAAACATTATACTACATGAAACCCATGTCCCTTTATTGACCTTATCAGTTTCTGTGCAGAGGCACTGTTCTGTATCATGCCCTCTGCTGACAATTTGAGCCATAAAGGTCTGTTCCTGTATACTACACAGGATTTATGAGGGGGCCTGGCATTTCAAAGGAAACACAAACAAACACAGGACACAGTTCTTCTTGAAAAAACAAATGTTTTTTAGCTCACAGGCTAAAGAGAATTAACCCCTTAGCAGCTAAATCCTGAGTTATTCGTTACAGAATCAATTAAAAAAAATGGTGATTCTGGAAGCAAAAAAAAAAAACGGGGCTTGAATATACACATGCTTTCCATCCATTGCCCCTAAAAATAAATGTAATAATACATTAATTAGTTTGATATTTTGAATACATTAAAATTCATGATTTGTTAAAATTACAGAAGCAGTTCATACCTATACACATGAGAAACTGCCATTTCTCCCAGAACTCATAGCAGATTTTCTTCCACATTTCCTGGATATGATCTGGCATCTATACTGGCCACAAAACATCCCATAGTGCTGCTACAGTATCTGGAATTATCTGTCCAACTGTTGTTCTCCCACAGCGGAATTTATCTTTGCAAATATATCTATCTGCACATATGGTAGTGTATTGGAGTTGTTGTTTACACATTACATGTATATATCTACGCAACATCGCTTTTTATAAATGTTCTCTATGTGCATTCTATTATAAATTACACAATGATTTGATGTATTAATATTGTAATTTAAACCATATGTTCATGGTATGAAAATACATCCTTTGAATAAGCAGGTTTATGTTTTTAATCAATGGCAGAATAGTAGGTGTTTTATTAGGAGAGAGATGTGTATGAAATCAGCTATGATTACTGCTTGAATGCTGAAACGCGTAAACTGTTTGTAACCTGCCTTGTTACATGGATGTTTTTGTGATGGACTGTAATTTTTTACTTTATAGAATAAATGTTACGTTTAATCTTCACATTCAATTCAACTTTTGTATTTACATTTCATTCAAATTAAGACTTAAACTCCCTCAATGAGCATGCTTACATTTAAATAAAGACTTAAACTCCAGCAAGGAGCATGCTTCTATTCAATTAAAGACTTAAACTCCCTCAATGAGCATGCTTCCATTCAAATAAAGACTTAAACTCCTGCAAGAGGCATGCTTCCATTCAAATAAAGACTTAAACTCCTGCAACGGGCATGCTTCCATTTAAATAAAGACAAACTCCTGCAAGGTGCATGCTTCCATTCAAATAAAGACTTAAACTCCTGCAAGGGGCATGCTTCCATTCAAATAAAGACTTAAACTCCTGCAAGGGGCATGCTTCCATTCAAATAAAGACTTAAACTCCTGCAAGGAGCATGCTTCTATTCAAATAAAGACTTAAACTCCTGCAAGGGGCATGCTTCTATTCAAATAAAGACTTAAACTCCTGCAAGGGGCATGCTTCCATTCAAATAAAGACTTAAACTCCTGCAAGGTGCATGCTTCTATTCAAATAAAGACTTAAACTCCGACAAGGTGCATGCTTCTATTCAAATAAAGATTTAGGGGGATATTTATCAAAGGTAAAGTGCGGATCAGGTCCGACATACCTCGCTGACTCGTGGCCAATCCGCTGCCAGCAGGGAGGTGTCAATCAACCCGATCGTACTCGATCAGGTTGAATTCCGGCGATGTGTGTCCTCCTGCTCAGAGTAGGCGGACAGGGTTATGGAGCAGTGTTCTTTAGACTGCTGCTTCACAACTGCTGTTTCTGGCAAGCCTGCAGGCTCACCAGAAACACAGGCCCTCAAGCTCCATTCGGAGCTTGATAAATGGGCCTCTTAAACTCCTGCAAGATAGCACTTTAACCAGCAATTCCTTGTCTTTGCTAGACCTTTTTTTTTATAGGCGGGGCCTGGAGGGTAGCGTGTGTTAAGTTTGCTTGGTGTACAGAGGATACCGAGCTAATACTTGTAATTAATATACATAGTAACAAGATGGTGTTACAGTAAATTATCATGACTGAGATAAGATATTGAATCCCCAGTATGTGTGATGTTTAACTAATAATAGGGACACTAGTCAGAAATCGTCTGGCTGGGTAACACCCACAAAGCATGCAGGCAGAAAGACGCCTTTGTGCGCATAGGAGTGCCTGTGCTGAGAGTTTGGGAACTTGTTTCACCCCTATTGCTTAATTAAGTATACAGATATCCCCCACACACACCCTCTGGCTACCTGGCCTAATCTTTGTTTTTAATTTAGTGTTGGGCACTACTAGAAAATGAAGACTGGTTGTGATATACCCATTCCTAGTACCCAATTTTAGATTTAATGTTGTGCTCATGTCTAATTTTCAATAAAGTATTCTTTTTTAATGTACTCTTTGGGCTCCATGTACGAAACAGCGAAAGCTTCTCCGGAGCCCTTGCGGGGCAGGTTCGCATATGTGAGCCTGCTTCCCGCAATGTAAGAAGCAGCGGTCATTAGATCACTGTCAATAAGTGGAGAAAATAAGACACCACAGAGACATTGCAAAAATCAGGACGACCCTCTAAAGTTGATAAGATGGAAAGAAAAAAATTATCAGAAAGGCTACCAAGAGGCTACAGTAATTTCTGGCAGGTTCCAATCACTCCTTACATGTCACCACCATCTCTCATATTCTGCATATGTCTGGGCTATAAAGTAGGGTGGCACAGAAAAAGGAATATTCAAACCCGTCTAAATTATGTCAATAGATTAATTCAATCACCCCAAACCATGCGGGAAAATGTGCTAAAAATTAAAAAGGTTGAACTTTCAGCCTAAATTGTAAAATATATGTTTTGTGCAAAGCCTATAAAGCCCATTATCCAAGGAACACTATACTGATTTTGAAGAATGGAGGTTGTAGCATCATCCTCAGGGCCTCTTCTCAAGATAGTCAGGATAACGAAAAGTTCCAAATATCAAAAAGTTATTTCGGCACAAATCCTGCACACCTTTGTCAGAAAGCTGAAGAGGGATTTCACATTCCAACATGACAATGACCCAAGCAAACAAAGTCGAGCAAAGCTTCAGAAAAGGAAAATACATCCCATCAAAAACCTCTGAAATGACCGAAAGAGAAATCTGCTCGCAATTTGAAGGAACTTGAACTGTTTTGCAAAGATGAATCGTACCACATTCCAAAGTCTAGATGTGCAAAGGTAATAGAGACTTATTCACAAAGACTTGCTGTTGTAATAAATGCAAATGGTACTTCCACAAAATATTAATTGTCTCAGATACACAGTATATATCAGGTATTTATAAAGCGCCAGCAGATTACGCAGCGCTATACAAGTAATAATAAAACATTACAAGGATGCATTACAAACACAAACAAAACAAGTACAGTATTGGGGTACATTACAGTTGTAGGTGCAATAATTCAGTTATACAAAAGGAGAGGAATGCCCTGCCCTTGAGCACAGTCTGTAGTAGCTCACTTAAAGGGACAGTCTACACCTATAACAACCTTAGCCCTTAGCTACGATCTTTTGCTGGCAATTGTATTGAACCCCTGCATCCATATTTTCGCTTATTCACTCACCCACATTTTCTCAAAAGAAGTTTATATTTCATGATTCAAGTATGGCCGCCAAACTCCTCCCAATAGCTTCTCCTCCTACCTTATCAAGTGGTTCTCCTTCTCTATAACACTCGTGCACGGAGCACCTAGCGACGTCATAGGACTCTAACACGCATGCTAGTAGAGATGCAGCTCGAAACCGGAAGTCTGTCCGCGTTATTTGAGCAAACCCAAAAGCGCTCCCTTTTTTTTGCAGTTCCTCCGTTGAAGCTATTCTAACACTCTGAAGTACTTCTGATATTTGAATGCAGCAGAAACATAGAGATAAAGTTTGGTTCCGGATAGTTGGTTTCCCGTGATGTTGCGCATGCGCGAAGCACTGAATGCGCAATACAGTATTTTAATCGGTGATCAATTTTCTATTGGACAGTTGAAAATAAGAGAGTGGGTGATGTATTGGGTAGGTGGAGCGGAGCGGCCATTTCTAACCGTCGGAATATAACTTGTCATTGAGAACAACTCTGGATGTGTAGATGACTCAATATGGTTGCAGGGGTGAGTAATGAAAATCAGAAAATAATCTAATGGATGGACTAAGGTTGTTATAAGTGTAGACTGTCCCTTTAAATACAAAGTGACCTACAGGTAGAAAGGCTCTCAAGCTTACAATCTAAAGGAGAGGGAATGGACACAGAAGGAAAGGAGAAGGGAAATATGTCTGATATAAGGCAGGGGAAACTGAGAGTGAGTAATGACGTAGGCAAACAATATGAAAAAGTGTGTGGTGAGTGGGCAAATGAGGATTGGAAAAGAGTAATAGAATGTGGTTAAGTGTTAGTACAGAGGCTGTGAGAATGAAGTAGTGTCTCTATCCTGGATTATTAGTAACAGCTAATTAGTGATACAAAAATACATATGTGCACACACAGATATAAACAGTATATGTATATATACATACACATATTTAGACATGTATATGAATGTATATCTATGTTAAAGCCCCTTGCCTGCCATTTTTTCCCTAACACCTCAGGCCTTACAATAATTATACTATGAAATGTATTTTTGATGTTTTTTGTGACACTTTTTATTTGAGAGTAACAGTTTACGGGAGTTCTGAGATCACAATATTCAGACGTGTGTTAAATTCAATTCCACTTGAGCAAATGAGTTTACTTTCAACTTGTAATATGCGTTCTACTTCTGCCACAAGCAAATACCTGCGATAAACCTCTTATCACTTGTGCATAACAGTAATCACTCCACTTGTAATCTGGCCCATTGTGTATAGATTGTAAATTTCCACGGGAATAGGGCCATCAACTCCTCCTGTATGTGTTTGTTAAATTTTGTCTTGTCTCTTTCAAGTTTTTTTATCATTGTTTTATTTAAACAAATTGTACCCATTGACAGTGCTTTAGAATATGTTGGTGCAATATAAATAAAGTATTATAATAACAATAATAGAAAAAAATAACAGGTAAGAAAATTCCCATTTGCGTGATTCAACCTCACAGATATGAGGTATATATTCAGCGTATGTCCAAACCAATTATTAGCTTATCTAGAGAATGTCTGCTTAGACCGTCTCTTTCGGATGCCTTATTTCAGCAGGAGATCCTCTCCGGTATCAATGTAAGTGGTTTTTAGGACAAAGAGCATAAACAGAGGTACTTAAGAGTAGAAATTACAGCTTTATTAACAAATAAAATACACATGTGCAAGTCGTGGCACAAAACCAATTGAGCAGATACAAATAGTTTTTTTATACAAATAAATATCTACATAACCATTTAAAATAAAAGATCTCCATTTTCGGTTTGTCACTCGTAAATAATTCTATTCCCTGGTTGTTATAAATGTGCTTGTTAAATTATCTCAGCTGACTTGTTTTTTTCTTGCCTCGTTACCATAGAATACTTGTATGCCCTACAAATGTGTGTTCTACTTCCTGATTTGAAATAAATCTAGCTGGGAGCACTTTGGGCTTTTAAGATCACTATGGCCGCTACGTATTTATGTAGCTTTTTAATGTTAAACTTGATATATGCATATTCTGTATATGCTAAATTTCTGCACAAACTATAGTTTTGTTATATCTTTTCACCATCTGAATGTTTGATGGTACAAAGAATAGTTTGATGTATTTGATTCAGGATGGGAGAACTATACAAAACCTATACAGTTCTACCAAGTTTCATTTTCTGGACATGGGAAAATTGTGTTGCACAATGAATCTAAATCAATATTAAATATACCAGCCCAGCCCTATAGGAGGCTTTTAAATTGTGCCTGTTCTGTGGTGCTGCTTTCAAATCGTCCTGCTCATAAACCAAACTACCACCCTCCAATATGATACTTCAAAGGTTATTGATAAAATATAACACGCTAGAAAACAATAGGCAGTAGTACAGCCCATGACAGTATGTGGATCACCACACAGCTCGAGGCTGTCAAATTTCTGACATTGAATTTGATCATTTAAAGGCACATAATGCACAGAGGGCTGGATTATAACTGGCGGCTTTTGTTAGGGTGGGTCGCGATAAGCAATATCACCCTGCACTAACTTGCATGCATATTACAAGTTGAAATTAAATGCCTTAACTGGAGCACAAAACAATTTAGCGCAAGTTGGGTTGGCGTGAGTGGAGACCTAGGGGCTGATTTATCACAGCCCGAATGGGGCCGTATACCCCTGTTTCCGCGTTCCTTAACTCGTATGCCTCCTCTGAGGCGGCGGACATCAATCCAATGATAAATGCAATGATAAAGGCTGACACCATATGCTGTCGGCATTTAGCGATGTCTGGCGGACATGATCGCTACAGTGAATCATGTCCGCCAAATTCTTGATAGATCGGCCCCCTAGTGTAAAATGTAAGCTTTAAAAATTACTAATAAATGTGCAGGGAACAGCGGCCATGATAGGTTGCAAGACTGTTTACTGCTTCAAATCTTAGCACTAATCTGCACAAAATCGTATCTCCAATACTCCATTGAGTATTACTTTTCGCTATATATATTGCAGCAGTGAAAGCTCTTTCAAATGATATTACTATTTTTAGATTTGATGCTAGATTCAGCCTAATGGAACATTTCAAGGTTGCAGCCTACTACCTAACTCTCCCCCAGCAGGACACCTTTGTGCCTCTGTCGTTACATCCTGCAAGACACTGCAAGAACTTCATTGTGAAATGTATTAGCATCATCTGCTGACATACTATTGTAGAAGTTTCTAAAGTAATGGTGAAATACCTTCTGACAGAGATTGGCAAATTACTACAGGGCTACCAATCTTTATTTCTGGAAGCTTTGCATTGCACTTTACATACCCCTAGGAGTCCAGACGTCCCCCAATCAGGGACCTAATCCCACAGGTTTTGAACACCCTGACACAAACAAGGAAGGTACTTATCAGATGGGGTTTGGGGCAGACGGTCTCCTCCTCTCTGCTCTCCCCTCATCCCTTCCCACCCTTTCCTTCTTACTAGTATTCCTCTTCTTCCTCCCTCATAATTCTACTCATAACTGATGCATTAAGAGATCCTGGGACTGTGGACTGATCAGGCCCCGGATCAGCTGGTTCAGATGGGAGCAACCATTTATGATCTGAAGAGCTAAATGGTCTGGCACTCAGATACTCACAACACTTTTCTCAATAAAGTGAACGTTACATCAGTTAATATAGTAAAAATAAAAAAAGACAAAAAGACAAAAATTACTGTACCTACCGATATCTTTGAGCAATATATCTATGTTTATTTAATGTATGTACATTATGACCTGTCTGTTTTCACGACCTGTCTGTTTTCCTAAATAACAAAAATAAATAGAAAAGGTATATAGCAGTTGTGGTAACTTGTATTTAGGTTTAGATCATTTTGGCACTTGGTGCTTTTCAGTAACCGGCTGGCCATCTACTACTTTAGTCCACCTCTTAGTTTAGACTGGGCTTATAGCCCATAGGGTATTGTTTATTTAACTTCAGATTCACACTTAGTTTTTTTGTTTGTTTTTTAGGATGGGAAAAGGCAATTGTTGTGGTAAAAAACCCTAAGTTTAGGCCATACATTTTTTTTTGTAACCTGAGCTCCTTATTGATTAATGGGCCATTTAACCCATTAGTCTCTCTACTAGCTGAGATAGAACTCTTTTTTTCCCCCTATTTTTTTCTACTCAGTTTTATCTGCGTCTACCTAAGATTTCTCTAATATTTCAGGAGTGAGGTGGCTTTATCCTTGATAATTTCAAGTAGGATCTCAAGCAATTTCATCTCTTTAGAGCCCACTTCTAGCGATTTTCCTCTCTTACTTGACTTGTGCCTTAATCTTCTTAGCTTTATCATAGCTTCAATAGCTTTATGCAAAGGGATCCTATAATTTCAGAACATATTGGCATGCTTAATTCAGTTCTGGAGGCTAACTTGATTAAGCTATTTTTATTATGTGATTCATAGTAGATAGCATTGCAGTCCTATAGATACTCTTTTACTTTATATTCTGTACACTGTTAAAATTATATATATATACAGTTAAAATTCATACAAGAATTTACCAAAATATTAAGAATTGAGGTTTTCACTGTGGGGCCCAAAAGTGATCTACTCATTACATAATACCTTTTATTATTATTTACACCACTTGAGTTGTTCCAAGAGTGGCATGAATTTCTTTTAGAAGGTTTTCATGTAGAAAGGCATTCTATACTAATAATAGCAGTTTTCTTTATTACCTATACTTTAATCTTATAGCACAAAATGTTTTAGAATCTTTATTATTCATGCACTGAATTGTGGAGTACATAACGTTCTAGTTATACATTACATCTTCTTTGTGAATCTGTACATTGTTTGTATGACTTAAAAACCTCACTAAAATATATACTGTATATATGTGCACCAAACACAACATAAATATATTAATAACGTGTTATACTCATATATACACTATCTTACAAAAATGATTTATATAAATATTAATTAAAAATGTGTATGTTTATATATATATATATATATATATATATATAGATATATATATATATATGTGTGTGTGTGTATATTTATGTATTTATTATGTTTCTACTAATGTTTTTGGACATTATTATGAAAGGTATTTGAACAGTTCTTTCTAGCTGCAAGCACTGTAAAACCCACTGCTGTGAATGTGTTTTGTACTTTGCAGTCATGAAGGTGCGTTCCCTATATAGAAAAACGCAGTAGGCTTCGAATCCTTTACCCACAGTACTCAACACCTCTTTTAAAAGAGTTCTAAGATGTTCAATCTTAAACATAAAGGAGGTGGATTTAATATCCTGATTAGAAACTGACTCCTGATAATCAGAAAGTACTTCACCCTCAGAAAAAAAATCTGAGGAATTAGAGTCTGCGAGTAATTGACTAGTAGTTCTGATCTTGATATGTTCAGAAGTGCAAGGAATATCAGATCAATGAAAATTGCTTATTAGAGACTCTTATGTCCTACTTGGAATAGGCATGGCCGCCAACATTTCAGAACACACAAAATCTTTAATACCAGAAGCAAAATCTGAAGAACTCCCTTGTACTGTACGAGGAGGGCAGACTCCTTTAGAGGCAAGTACAACATTAGGTTAGATTTGCAAAAGGTAATGCATCTATATAAATGAGCTTGGGGAGCTACACGAATTCATTTGCAAAAAAAAACACACTTGAATAATTGATCAGATGAAATACCCTCTAAAGGATCAGTGATAATGCTGACAGCTTTAGTAGGCTCCATTAAGAATGAATATAGTAGACAGCGATTAATAATAAGCAAAACAACAGGCCCCCTATGAAGCCTAATAAGAGACAGTATGTATGTATGTATGTATGTATGTATGTATGTAGGGAATTACAACAATGAATATGAGGAAAAAGACCCCAGTACGGAACTCTATTGTTACAAAAAAAGACATGACCCCCAATTTTTCTTGAGAAGCTTACAAGAATTACAGAAGTAAGAACAGAGATAACCAAAAGTGGGCCATTATAGAAACGGGAAACAATTAACCTCCCCGGTGCCAATCTAAATAATGCGTCTGTATATAAGATATAAAAGTGCACTAACCAACAACGTGAGCGTAAAAACTTTAACGTGCATTGGCTTTCTTTACTGTGTAGTAAAAGCCGGAGTGCACTATAAAGCAGGAGTACACAAAGAGATTAGCCATTAAAGTATCCAGAGCGCACTATAAAAGGCCCGGATTACATGCTTTCATTCAATTGGCTGATTTGAATTTGTCAGCCAGAAGGAATGCAAGGGTACCCCCATATAAAAGGGGTACCTTGCATTCAATCTTCAGTGTGCGGCCGTAGACCGCATGAAGAGGAGCTCCGTGACGATGATCTGAAGAGGAGGACCTACGTCGCAGATGACATTGCCGGAGGACTTCGCCGTCAACACCGGGATGAAGAAAGAAAATGGTCCGCGGGATGAATATAGAATGGAGAAGATGCTCCGCCGCTGGATGAAGATGTTTCGCCACCGGGATGAGGATCTATCGCCACCCTTCATCATTGGTGAGTACCAATTTGGGGATTAGTGTTAGGAGTTGTTTTTCTTGGGGAGTTTTTTTTTTTAAGATTAGTGAATTTATTATTTTTATTTTTTGGGGGCTGAAAAAGAGCTGAATGCCCTTTTAAGTGCACTGCCCATTCAAATGCCCTTTTCGGGGAAATGGTTAGATTAGGGTTTTTTTAGTTAGCTTTTTTTATTTTGGGGAGTTGGGGGCTGAGGGGTTGTAATGTTAGGGGATAATTTGTGTTTTTTTAAGGTAAAAGAGCTGTTAGTGTTGGCCCTTTTAATGGCTATTGGTAGTTTTGGGGTGTTTTTTTTGGGGGTATTAGAATAGGAATAATTTTTATTATTTTGGATAATTTTGTTTATTTTTTAATGGTGTTTTTTTTAATTTATGTAATTTTAGTGTTTATTTTTTTGCAATGGTAGTTTTTATTTTTTTTTATTAGGTAATGTTAGGTTTTATTATTTTTAGTAATGTTAGTTTTTTTTCTTTTTGGTAATGTAGCTTTTTGTATTATTTATTTGTGTAAAAAGTAATGATTGTTTTTTTAGTTAGGTTTGAATTGGTTTTAACAGGTAAGTTTTAATTTATTTTAAGGTACTTAGTATATGGTAACTTTAATGTAGGTGTATTTTAATTTTGTTAAAGTTAGGGGGTGTTAGGTTTAGGGGTTGATAGTTTTGGTTTTTGCGATGTAGGGGGTGGCGGTTTAGGGGTTAATAGATTTATTTAGTGTTGGCTATGTGGGGGGATGGCGGTTTAGGGGTTTATATACAGTCATGGCCAAAAATATTGGCACGCCTGAATTATTGTCAGATAATGCACCACTTCTCCCAGAAAATTGTTGCTATTACAAATATTTAGGCATTCTTGTGTTTATTTATTTTGTTTGTATTGGTATGACACAAAAAACGTGGAGAGAAAAAAGCCAAATCTGAACACATTCCACGCAAAACTCCAAAAATGGACTGGACAAAATTATTGGCACCCTCAATTTAATATTTGGTAGCACACCCCTTGGAAAAAATATCTGAAATCAATTGCTTCCTGTAACCATCAATGAGTTTCTTACACCTCTCTACTGGAATATTGGACCACCCTTCTTTCGCCAACTGCTCCAGGTCTCTCAGATTGTAAGGGTTCCTTTTCCACCCTGCTGTTCTGATATCTCTCCACAGGTGCTTTATGGGATTGAGATCTGGACTCATTGCTGGCCAGTTCAGTACTCTCCAGCATTTTGACAAACCACTTCTCGGTGCTTTTTGACGTGTGCTTGGGGTCATTGTCCTTCTGTCAGACCCATGACCTCTGAGGGAGACACAACTTTCTGACACTGGGCCCTACATTGCACCACAGATTTCTTTGGTAGTCTTCAGATGTCATAATGCCATGCACACAGTCAAGACATCCAGTGCCTGAAGCAGCAAAGCAACCCCAAAACATCAGTGAACCTCCACCATGTTTGACTGCTGTAGGGACTGTATTCTTTTCTTTAACAGCCTCATTTCTTTTACTGGAAACAGTACCAAAAAGCTGTAATTTTGTTTCATCTGTCCACAGCAGTTTCTCCCAAAAGGATTTTGGCTTCCTCAGGTAAGTTTTGGCAAACTCCAATCTGGCTTTTTATGTTTATGTTTCAGCAGTGGGGTCCTCCTGGGTCTCCTACCATAGTGTTCCTTTTCATTCAGATGGCGACGTATAGTGTGAGCTGACACATTTGTACCATGTGCCTGGGGGTCAGCTTGAATTTGTCTGGAAGTTGATCGATGTTCTTTATCCACCATTCGAACAATCCTTTGTTGCAATCTTTGATCAGTTTTTCTCTTTCGACCATTACCAGGGAGATTAGCTACAGTGCCATGGGCTGTAAACTTCTTGACAATGTTAAGCACAGTGGGCACAGGAACATTAAGATCTCTGGAGATGGACTTGTAACCTTGAGATTGTCCATGCTTTTCCACAATTTTTTTTCTCAAATCCTCAGACAATTCTTTGCTGCTCTTTCTCTTCTCCATGCTCAGTATGGCACACAGAGACACACAACATAAAGGTTGAGTCAATTTTTGACCATTTTAACTGGTTGCTAGTGTGATTTCTATATTGTCAGCACTTGTTAATCTATACAGGTGAGTTTAATTACAAATTACAGGAGCATCACAAACTTGGAATGCAATTATTTCTTACTATTTTGAGAAGGTGCCAACAATTTTGTCCAGTCCATTTTTGGAGTTTTGCGTGGAATGTGTCAGATTTTTTGTGTCAAACCAATACAAACAGAAGAAATAAACATGAGAATGCCTAAACATTTGTAATTGCAACAATTTTCTAGGTGAAGTGGTGCATTATCTGACAGAAATGCAGGGTTGACAATATTTTTGGCCATGACTGTAGTGATAGCAATGTGGGGGGGCGGTGATTTAGGGGTTATTAGACTAGGGATTTATGTTAGGGTGTTAGGTTTCTTGATAACTTTCTTTTCTCCATAGACTTCAATAGGGAATGCGATGGCGATTTCGCTATCGCAGGTGTTATGTTTTTTTCAAACATTTTTTTCTCCATGGATCTCTATGGGGGAATACGTGAACGAGCACGCCAAGTCAGAACTTGGTTTGTGTGCGGTATGTGGTTTACCACAGCATAATGCACGCAAAAATAAATTTTGATTGACACATAATGGCATAACAATGGAAATAGCATTACAGCCACACTGCACGCGGTTTGTTCACAATGGATTTACAGTGCATCTTTTAATACGGACCAAAGAAAATAGTTATTAGGGTATCAGGAGCGAGCTATACAATTATAACGGGGGGGTGCTATGAATCCTCAAAGCGAAGCATGCAAGAATTACAGTGAATAAAAAAACTCAGGGATAAGGTAAAAATTAAAAACAGAGTTCCTACTTTCCGCCAAGTCTCCAAAATACATATACCATAAGACCCCAATACTAATAGCAGGCTAAACGCAGTCTAATGTGTCAGTGATAATGTCTGCTAAGTCCCCTAGCTATGCTGTACCATGTCCAATGTACCTACTGATAGCCTGTGGCTAGTGAGTGCCAGTGTAACCTGTACTTCTTCCCTGTCTGTCACTCCTACCACTGTGCACCTCTGTAGAGATAACTGCTTTGCAGTTGGTAGTACATCTAGTGCTAAGCAGTAGCAGCTCTTTGAGGGGGAAAAAGTGTGTCAACTCAGTATGAGAAACCGTCTCAACAAAGAATGTTAAGCACCTCAATTCTTCACCCACCTCCTAGGAGGCAAAGTTTAAACTGACATATCAATGAGGGGGGAGGGATGAAGTGCCTTTAAGAGTTTTGCCTTCTCCTAGTGGCCAGGAGTTAAATCCCATGCGTAATGGATTGAGGACTCTCATGACCCTATAAAAAAGAAAATCTGTTAGAACGCCACTTGCAATCTGGCCCCATATATACAGAGCATAGATAAACATTAACTATAATATACAAAAAATAAGAATGAACAGCTAACACAACACTGGATGATTGCACAAGCAGCAGAGAGTCTTACCGTAAGAGAGCCACTTGCAATCCGGCCCCATATAAACAGAGCATAGATAAACATTAACTATAATATACAAAAAAATAAGAATGAACAGCTAACATAACACTGGATGATTGCACAATCAGCAGAGAGTCTTACTGTAAGAGTGACATGGATCAAAGTCCATACACGCAGCTATGACAAAATCTGCAAGCTGAGGAATAGTCAGTAGAACAAGCTATGGTCAAATCCAGAATACGGGCAACATGCAAAATAGACTATGTTCAAGCAAGGAATGCAGGCTCAGGAGGCAATTTAAAGGATAGTAATTGCTAATAGCCTGCACCTAAGAAAACAGGTGACACAAAGGAGGAATCATTTTTATCTGCGTCTACCTAAGATTTCTCTAATATTTCAGGAGTGAGGTGGCTTTATCCTTGATAATTTCAAGTAGGATCTCAAGCAATTTCATCTCTTTAGAGCCCACTTCTAGCGATTTTCCTCTCTCACTTGACTTGTGCCTTAATCTTCTTAGCTTTATCATAGCTTCAATAGCTTTATGCAAAGGGATCCTATAATTTCAGAACATATTGGCATACTTAATTCAGTTCTGAAGGCTAACTTGATTAAGCTATTTTTATTATGTGATTCATAGTAGATAGCATTGCAGTCCTATAGATACTCTTTTACTTTATATTCTGTACACTGTTAAAATGATATATATATACAGTTAAAATTCATGCAAGAATTTACCAAAATATTAAGAATTGAGGTTTTCACTGTGGGGCCCAAAAGTGATCTACTCATTACATAATACCTTTTTTTTTTTTTTTTTTTATTTTTATAAATTTTTATTGAGTGATAAATAGATACAATATCGATAGCGTTACATCAGTCTATTGATTACTTTACATAACAGGTATGGTCCTGGTATACAATCCAGGAAGAAAAAATAATAAAAGAGAAAATAAAGGGAAACAGGGTACCAAAATAAGAGGAAAGAAAAAAACATAAGGCAAAACTTGTGCACTCATAAGCATTTTCCTAAACATTAAGTTCACAGTGTCATTCCTCAAGCCATAATATCAAATCACTTAAAACAGTTATATATATCATTTTACTACGTCATATAACATTTCCTTCCTGGGTGAGAATCAAACTATACTACGAAGGCATGGCTATGATCGGGGTGAAGGTAATACTACGGGGTATGTAGTGACCTGTACTCTTCCCACAAAAAGGAAATGGACAAATAATCATCTAACCTTTTAGATATCACAAAATGGTACTTTTCTAGTAATATAGTGGTGGATACTAAGGATCTCCATTTCTCCACTGTGGGGGGGTCTGTTTGTTTCCAGTGTTGTGGGATCAATCTTTTGGCACTATTGATCAATATATATAGTAGTTGGAGTCTGAGTTTGCATCTAACTTTTGGGAATTTATTAAATAATATTGTCACCGGGTCTAAGGGTAGTATAATGCCAAGAATCTTTTTGATTTCTTCTATGATTGCTACCCAAAAGGAGTGTATCCTGGGACACAGCCACCATATGTGCGCAAAAGTGCCCGGTTGCTCACATTGCCTCCAGCAGATTGGTAAAGTGCCCTTAAATATTGTAGCTAGCCTAGAGGGTGTAAGGTACCATCGACATTGGAGCTTAACATTCATTTCACGTATTGATACTGAGGAGGTGTATCTGTTCATGTTTTGAAATATCTGAAGCCATTCCTCCTGTGATAAGTGGATCTGCAGGTCCTCCTCCCACCTAGCTGTATACGAGGGGAGTGTTCTAGAGTGGTGTGTCAATAGTAATTTGTATGTTAGAGATAATAAGCCTTTTTTAGGAAATTCCATATAACACATATTTTCGAAAGCAGTAAGGGGCCTTAAGATGTTTTCTTTCTCTTTGTGGCTAGTGATAAAATGGGTGAGTTGATTATAGCTAAACCATTGTCCAAACACTCCATCTTGATATTCTTGAAGGTCTGATCTAGGTTTCACTGTCTTATTGTGTAACACATGATAACACAGTGTGGATTTGCATAATGTTGTGACTACCGTTGGGGAGCTGGGGACTCGAAGAGGTAGGCTTGGGTTGTGCAGTAAGGGGGTGAGTGGCGATGTAGGGGAGGATATAAGTGATATTTTTGTAAAATGTTTGTCCCACAGTTTATATGTCTCTAGTGTTAACTTGGAAGTGTCTTGGGCAAGTCGTCTATTCTGAGGGGTGATCCAGCAATAGCTTCCCAGCTGTGTTGCTCCTGCTAGAGCGTGTTCTAAGGACACCCATTCTTTACTTTGTAAATTTTTGCTCCAGTCGGCTATTCGGGTAAGAAACACCGCCCATCTATAAAATTGCAGGCAGGGTACCCCCAACCCACCGTTTTCTTTTGAACGATACATCGTAGTTTTAGCTATCCTCTGTCGTTTGTTGTTCCAGATAAACGAGTTAAGGATCTTTTGTAGTGTGTTTATTTGCGAATCTGGAATGTGTATAGGGAGTGCTTGGAAAATGTAGAGTATTTTTGGTAGTATCGACATTTTGACTGCATGTATCCTTCCTATCCAAGAGAGGGTTTTATTTTGCCAGGAGTTCAGCTCTTGCTGTATACTTTTGATAAGGGGCTGATAATTAAGTGAGGCCAAGAGGTGTGGTTTGCTAGTTAGATTAATCCCTAAATATTTAGTAGAAATTTTTTGGTATTTAAATTTATGGGTTAGTACTATGGTGTGAATATCATCCTGGGAGAGGCCAATACTTAGGAATTCTGATTTGCTGACATTTACTTTGAAATTTGAATATGATCCATAGTGAGTGAGTTCTTCCATTACAGCTTGTATAGAGCTGCATGGTGATGACAGTGTGAGGAACACATCGTCAGCATAAAGTGTGACTTTGTATTCCTGTGAACCTATGCATATACCTTTAATATTTGTGTTTTGTCTGATTCTAATAGCCAAAATCTCCATAGCCAGTACAAATAGCAGTGGCGAAAGTGGGCACCCCTGTCTTGTACCGTTACTTATCGGGAATGAAGAGGAGAGAGCGTTATTTAGTACTACTTTGGCGCTAGGGCGACTATAAAGAGCAAATATCTTAGTAATGTATGCGTCTGGGAACCCAAATTTGTCTAATGTTAGCCTGAGGAAAGCCCAATGTAGCCTGTCGAAGGCTTTTTCTGCATCCATAGATGCAAATATAGAAGGTAGATGGTGTGTGGATGCATGTTCTATCAGGGTGATTATTTTAGTAGTGTTATCTCGGGCCTCTCGGCCCGGGGTAAACCCAGCCTGGTTGATACCTATCAATGACGGAAGGACTTTATTCAAACGGTGAGCTAAGATTTTGGCGTAAATTTTTGCGTCTACATTCAGTAGTGATATAGGTCTAAAGTGAGGTGGGCAGTCAGGGGATTTTCCCGGTTTAGGAAGAACTGTTATGTGGGCTTCCAACATAGATTTAGGGAAGGATCCAGTGTGTTCTGCATGATTGAAGGTATTTAATAAATGGGGGAGTAGAATTGATTGAAAAGTTTGATAATATCTGGTCGTCAACCCATCGGGACCGGGGCATTTGCTTGCATTCAAATTTTTAATAGCTGAAGCTATTTCCGAGGGCTTTATTTGTGACTTCAAGGTCTCGATTTGGTCGTCAGTAAGCTGTGGGAGGTTACAGGAATCTAAGTATTTTCGTATGTCGCTTTCCTCTCTATCTGCCTCAATATTTCTATTGATATTATATAAAGTATAGTAATAATTGTGGAATTGTTGCAAAATCTTAGGGGTTGTCTGAACCTTAGTATTGTCTGATAACTTAAGGTGATGAATATATGCTTTTAGTTTTTTCCGTTTGAGTGTTCTAGCTAAGAATTTGCCTGCCCTGTTTCCTTCATAGAAAAATAGTTGTTTAATTCGCAGATGGGTTTTTTGTTGTTCAATAGACAAAAAGTCATTGAGTTGATCACGGATGTTTTTTATGTCTGTTAAAATATGGTTATTGGTGGGGTCTAGTTTATGGGCATATTCAGCTTGAGTCAATTTAGAGGTAAGTGAGTTGTATAGTTGTGTGGCTATTTTTCTAATACGGGACTTTAGTTCCATGAGTTCTCCCCGGATCGTACATTTATGAGCTTCCCACAGGGTGAAAGGACTGTCTACGGAATGCATGTTTTTCTCAAAGTACTCAGTCAGGGATTTAGTTATCTTTTCTAGATTTAGGGGGTTATTAAGGAGGGAATCATCTAATCTCCAAATATAAGGGGTTTGTCGGGTATCAGGCCATTTAATTTTCACTTCCACTGTAGAGTGGTCTGACCAAGAGCATGGCGTTATTTTAGATGTGTGAACTAGTGAGAGACCTACCTGGTTGGTCATAATATAGTCTATTCTGCTATAGGAAAGGTTTGGAGGGGAAAAAAAGGTATAGTCTTTTTTGTCAGGGTACACAAATCTCCACACATCGTACAGGTTATTGTCTTTAAGGGCCTTCCAAAGAAAGTTGGCAGTTTTTTTAGAGGATAGCGATTTTGTGTTAGAAGTGTCTAGGTGTGGTTCCATCGGAAAGTTAAAGTCACCTCCCAAGAAAACCAACCCCTGTGCTAAGTCCAGATATTTACGGAAGAGTGATTTAAAGAAAGGGATATGTTTGGAGTTAGGAGCGTATATATTTAAGAAAGTTACTTGTGTACCATACAATAGTCCCGATATTCCTACATATCTGCCGTCCGTGTCTCTGTCAAGTTTTTGAAGTGTAAATGGTATATTTTTGTGTAGGAGAATACTAACTCCTCTTTTTTTAACGTCAGCTGAGCTGTGATAGTGTTGAGTAAACTGTGACCCAAGATACCCTGGCTCCCTGTGTTTTTTAAAATGGGTTTCCTGTAAAAAAAGGATGTCTGCCCCCTTCTTGGCCATATCTGACAGTGCTTTATGACGTTTATTGGGAGAGTTGAACCCTTTAACATTTTGCGTGATCAATGTTAATCTACGGGCCTTCGAATTCATAATAGACGTGTAAATAGCATAGTAGATGTAGGATTTGTTTATGAGGAGTGAATATATAGTCATGAGTGCAGCATAACATAACAATAAACAATAGAACAAGAAAAACAGTTAAACACCTCAGGACCAGACCGACTGGGTCTGTAGCGGGCCCGAGCGCAGGCGCAGCCCTAAAGGCTGCCCCTGCCCACACTTCCACTATCCTGAAAAAAGAAATTGGAGGGTATATGACGACAGCACATTTATACACATTTAAATGCAATTAGTAATAGTGATAATGGTGATGATGATGATAATAATGATGATGGGGGTCTATGCATAAATTTTACTTAAACTAATAACAATGCAACATGGTGGAACCAAATATCTCAAACATCAAAGTGCAGAAAATGGTAAACATAAATATGCCAAAGAAAATAACAATACAGTTTACAGGCCCTCAATCTGCAAAGCTGTTAATGAACCATTACCGTACATACTCCAAGGCATACTTAGAAAAAGTCAGTAGTAGTTCTAGGGATCAGCGTCCAGCTTTCAATCTCGGTGACCTAGGTTGTATAGTCCTTTGGGTCTTAGGGGTCTGGGGTTGCTGGGGTGAAGGAGGTCTTTTCTGTGAAGTGCCCGCTTGATGCCATTTCTGTAAAGTGTTGGCAGACGGAGTCTTGTCCTGTGAAGGTGGCGGGACCTCTTCATCTTGCAGAACTTGAGGAGGCTCTATTTTAAGGATCTTACAAAAGGCTCCTATTTCCGAGATGTCTTTACATATATGCCTCCTATCTTCATGGATGACCAAGAGTTGAGTTGGGAAACCCCATCTATAGGGGATTCTATTTAGTCTGAGGAGCTGTGTTAGGGGGCTGAATTCTCTCCTTTGTTGAAGTGTTCTCTGGGATAGATCCGCATAAAACTGCAACACATTGCCCCTGAATCTAATCGGCTGATTCTTCCTCGAGAGACCCAGTATTTCTTCTTTTTCACGAAAGTTCTTGAATTTAATAATTATGTCCCTTGGAGGAGCAGAATCCGGTGGTTTCGGGCGCAATGCTCTATGGGCCCTGTCCCAAAGTATGTCTTCGTTAGAGTTAGACCCTCTCAAATGATTAAACAGAGCTGGTAGATAGGTAGGTAAGTCTTTTGGTAACACAGACTCAGGAATGCCGCGGATACGCAGGTTTTTCCTGCGGCTCCTGTTTTCTAAGTCATCCACTTTGTCATACAACAGGTCTATAGAATGTTGTTGACAGTCATATTTTAACTGTAGTTGGTCGAATTCCTCTCTAATAGTGTCGTTGCCATCTTCCAATGCTTCTACCCTGAAGCCTAGGGCATGAACATCTTGTTTCAGATCTGCTAGTTCCTCTCTCACGCACCCCCGGACTATGTCCGCGATATCCTGTTTAGATGGTAGGGAAGAGAGAACATCTGCTGGGATTTGCACTAATTCTTGGGCAGTCTGTGTTAGTCCCAGGGGTGTCTCAGATAGCATAAGGTCGACCCCACTCGCCACATTGTCAGTAAGGCTACCCTGTTCCACAGTCCCGAAATAGGATGTAACTGAGTTGTTTTTATTTGGTAGGGATTTGCTTATTTTATCTGGTTTGGATTTCTGCTTGGATGTCATGATGTATGCAGATTATATGCTTTAGTATTTTCCCTAAAAGTTCTGCCCTTCTAGAGTTTAGCATATGATGTCTTGAGGCCGGATGAGTTTCTTGTGGCAATTTTACTGCAGCAAGTTCCCTATCTTTGGGTTATGTGTGCTATATCCGTGAGGCCTTAACCCACGTGGCTGTCTAAATTTCTTATAAATTATTGCAAACAGTCCTCAGTGCCGCTTGTTATTACTTTTTCCTGGGATTGTCTCTTGTCTTACAGTAAAGAGGGGGTAAGTGGCCTGTGACTGTTTTCACTTTTCTCCTTAACGTGGCCTTATCGGTAGCTTGGGCCTACGCAATGCGTATGGGAGGTAAAGGCCCCTCGGCCGCACTCACCACTATGCAGGACTAGTCGATCTATTCAGGGATCCAGTGACCCCGGTCCTGTCTACTCGATACTGCGGTCGGCCTCCTGTACAGTGCGTTGAAAGGTAGCGTGGGCTGGTGGACCGCACCGGGAGTTCCCAACTGCTGTGAACGCGGTCAAGGGCGTCCTTTAAGATTGTAAAAAGAGCTCCGGTGCAGGTGCGATAAGCTCTTGCTGAAGGCAACACCAGTTTGCAGGAATATTTTAGGCACGAACCCCCTAATTATAGTTATCTGTGCTGTAACATCAACGGAGCTCGGAATTACACGTCCATCTTGGATGCGCCCGGCTCCGCCCCCCTCTACATAATACCTTTTATTATTATTTACACCACTTGAGTAGTTCCAAAAGTGGCATGAATTTCTTTTAGAAGGTTTTCATGTAGAAAGGCATTCTATACTAATAATAGCAGTTTTCTTTATTACCTATACTTTAATCTTAGAGCACAAAATGTTTTAGAATCTTTATTATTCATGCACTGAATTGTGGAGTACATAACGTTCTAGTTATACATTACATCTTCTTTGTGAATCTGTACATTGTTTGTATGACTTAAAAACCTCACTAATATATATACTGTATATATGTGCACCAAACACAACATAAATATATTAATAACGTGTTATACTCATATATACACTATCAAAAATGATTTATATAAATATTAACAATGTTAATATTAAAAATGTGTATGTTTATATGTATATATATATATATATATATATATATATATATATATATATATGTGTGTGTGTGTATATTTATGTATTTATTATGTTTTTACTAATGTTTTTGGACATTATTATGAAAGGTATTTGAACAGTTCTTTCTAGCTGCAAGCACTGTAAAACCCACTGCTGTGAATGTGTTTTGTACTTTGCAGTCATGAAGGTGCGTTCCCTATATAGAAAAACGCAGTAGGCTTCGAATCCTTTACCCACAGTACTCAACACCTCTTTTAAAAGAGTTCTAAGATGTTCAATCTTAAACATAAAGGAGGTGGATTTAATATCCTGATTAGAAACTGACTCCTGATAATCAGAAAGTACTTCACCCTCAGAAAAAAAATCTGAGGAATTAGAGTCTGCGAGTAATTGACTAGTAGTTCTGATCTTGATATGTTCAGAAGTGCAAGGAATATCAGATCAATGAAAATTGCTTATTAGAGACTCTTATGTCCTACTTGGAATAGGCATGGCCGCCAACATCTCAGAACACACAAAATCTTTAATACCAGAAGCAAAATCTGAAGAACTCCCTTGTACTGTATGAGGAGGGCAGACTCCTTTAGAGGCAAGTACAACATTAGGTTAGATTTGCAAAAGGTAATGCATCTATATAAATGAGCTTGGGGAGCTACACGAATTCATTTGCAAAAAAAACCACACTTGAATAATTGATCAGATGACCTACCCTCTAAAGGATCAGTGATAATGCTAACAGCTTTAGTAGGCTCCATTAAGAATGAATATATTAGACAGCGATTAATAATAAGCAAAACAACAGGCCCCCTATGAAGCCTAATAAGAGACAGTATGTATGTATGTATGTATGTATGTATGTAGGGAATTACAACAATGAATATGAGGAAAAAGACCCCAGTACGGAACTCTATTGTTACAAAAAAAGACATGACCCCCAATTTTTCTTGAGAAGCTTACAAGAATTACAGAAGTAAGAACAGAGATGACCAAAAGTGGGCCATTATAGAAACGGGAAACAATTAACCTCCCCGGTGCCAATCTAAATAATGCGTCTGTATATAAGATACAAAGTACACTAACCAACAACGTGAGCGTAAAAACTTTAACGTGCATTGGCTTTCTTTACTGTGTAGTAAAAGCCGGAGTGCACTATAAAGCAGGAGTACACAAAGAGATTAGCCATTAAAGTATCCAGAGCGCACTATAAAAGGCCCGGATTACATGCTTTCATTCAATTGGCTGATTTGAATTTGTCAGCCAGAAGGAATGCAAGGGTACCCCCATATAAAAGGGGTACCTTGCATTCAATCTTCAGTGTGCGGCCGTAGACCGCATGAAGAGGAGCTCCGTGACGATGATCTGAAGAGGAGGACCTACGTCGCAGATGACATCGCCGGAGGACTTCGCCGTCAACACCGGGATGAAGAAAGAAAATGGTCCGCGGGATGAATATAGAATGGAGAAGATGCTCCGCCGCTGGATGAAGATGTTTCGCCACCGGGATGAGGATCTATCTCCACCCTTCATCATTGGTGAGTACCAATTTGGGGATTAGTGTTAGGAGTTGTTTTTTTTGGGGAGTTTTTTTTTTTAAGATTAGTGAATTTATTATTTTTATTTTTTGGGGGCTGAAAAAGAGCTGAATGCCCTTTTAAGTGCACTGCCCATTCAAATGCCCTTTTCGGGGAAATGGTTAGATTAGGGGTTTTTTAGTTAGCTTTTTTTATTTTGGGGAGTTGGGGGCTGAGGGGTTGTAATGTTAGGGGATAATTTGTGTTTTTTTAAGGTAAAAGAGCTGTTAGTGTTGGCCCTTTTAATGGCTATTGGTAGTTTATTTTTAGATTAGGGGTTTATTTGTGGGGTGTTTTTTTGGGGGGGTATTAGAATAGGAATAATTTTTATTATTTTGGATAATTTTGTTTATTTTTTAATGGTGTTTTTTTTTTAATTTATGTAATTTTAGTGTTTATTTTTTTGCAATGGTAGTTTCTTTCATGTAATTAGCAAGAGTCCATGAGCTAGTGACGTATGGGATATACATTCCTACCAGGAGGGGCAAAGTTTCCCAAACCTTAAAATGCCTATAAATACACCCCTCACCACACCCACAATTCAGTTTTACAAACTTTACTGGTGAAGTAAGTTTGTGCTAGATTCTACGTTGATATGCGCTCCGCAGCAGGTTGGAGCCCGGTTTTCCTCTCAGCGTGCAGTGAATGTCAGAGGGATGTGAGGAGAGTATTGCCTATTTGAATGCAATGATCTCCTTCTACGGGGTCTATTTCATAGGTTCTCTGTTATCGGTCGTAGAGATTCATCTCTTACCTCCCTTTTCAGATCGACGATATACTCTTATTTATATACCATTACCTCTGCTGATTTTCGTTTCAGTACTGGTTTGGCTTTCTACAAGATGTAGATGAGTGTCCTGGGGTAAGTAAGTAAGCTTATTTTCTGTGACACTCTAAGCTATGGTTAGGCACTTTTTATAAAGTTCTAAATATATGTATTCAAACATTTATTTGCCTTGACTCAGGATGTTCAACATTCCTTATTTTCAGACAGTCAGTTTCATACTTGGGATAAATGCATTTGTTTCAATCATTTTTTCTTACCTTAAAAAATTTGACTTTTTCCCTGTGGGCTGTTAGGCTCGCGGGGGCTGAAAATGCTTCATTTTATTGCGTCATTCTTGGCGCGGACTTTTTTGGCGCAAAATTTTTTTTCTGTTTCCGGCGTCATACGTGTCGCCGGAAGTTGTGTCATTTTTTGACGTTTTTTTGCGTCAAAAGTGTCGGCGTTCCGGATGTGGCATCATTTTTGGCGCCAAAAGCATTTAGGCGCCAAATAATGTGGGCGTCTTTTTTGGCGCTAAAAAATATGGGCGTCATTTTTGTCTCCACATTATTTAAGTCTCATTATTTATTGCTTCTGGTTGCTAGAAGCTTGTTCACTGGCATTTTTTTCCCATTCCTGAAACTGTCATTTAAGGAATTTGATCAATTTTGCTTTATATGTTGTTTTTTCTATTACATATTGCAAGATGTCTCACGTTGCAACTGAGTCAGAAGATACTTCAGGAAAATCGCTGCCCAGTGCTGGAGCTACCAAGCTAAGTGTATCTGCTATAAACTTTTGGTATCTGTTTCTCCAGCTGTTGTTTGTATTGCATGTCATGACAAACTTATTAATGCAGATAAAATTTCCTTTAGTACTGTTACATTACCTGTTGCTGTTCTGTCAACATCTAATTTTCAGAGTGTTCCTGATAACATAAGAGATTTTATTTTTTAAATCCATTAAGAAGGCTATGTCTGTTATTTCTCCTTCTAGTATACATAAAAGTCTTTTAAAACTTCTCTTTTTTCAGATGAATTTTTAAATGAACATCATCATTCTGATACTGATAATGTTTCAGAGGTTTCTGTCTCAGAGGTTGATGCTGATAAATCTTTGTATTTGTTCAAGATGGAATCTATTCGTTCTTTACTTAAAGAAGTATTAATTGCATTAGAAATAGAGGATTCTGGTCCTCTTGATACTAAATCTAAACGTTTAAATAAGGTTTTTAAATCTCCTGTAGTTATTCCAGAAGTATTTTCTCTCCCTGATGCTATTTCTGAAGTAATTTCCAGGGAATGGAATAATTTGGGTAATTCATTTACTCCTTCTAACGTTTAAGCAATTATATCCTGTGCCATCTGACAGATTAGAGTTTTGGGACAAAATCTCTAAGGTTAATGGGGCTGTCTCTACTCCTGCTAAACGTACTACTATTCCTATGGCAGATAGTACTTCATTTAAGGATCCTTTAGATAGGAAAATTGAATCCTTTCTAAGAAAAGCTTACTTATGTTCAGGTAATCTTCTTAGACCTGCTATATTTTTAGCGGATGTTGCTGCAGCTTCAACTTTTTGGTTAGAAGTTTTAGCGCAACAAGTAACAGATCATAATTTTATAGCATTATTGTTATTCTATAACATGCTAATAATTTTATTTGTGATACCAACTTTTGATATCATTAGAGTTGATGTCAGGTATATGTTTCTAGCTATTTTAGCTAGAAAAGCTTTATGGCTTAAAACTTGGAATGCTGATATGTCTTCTAAGTCAACTTTGCTTTCCCTTTCTTTCCAGGGTAATAAATTATTCGATTTTCAGTTGGATTCTATTATCTCAACTGTTACTGGAGGGAAGGGAACTTTTTTACCAAAGGATAAAAAATCTAAAGTAAATTTAGGTCTATTAATCATTTTCGTTCCTTTCCTCACAACAAGGAACGAAAGCCTGATCCTTCATCCTCAGGAGCGGTATCAGTTTGGAAACCATTTCCAGTTTGGAATATATCCAAGCCTTATAGAAACCTATAGCCAGCTCCTAAATACCCATGAAGGTGCGGCCCTCATTCCAGCTCAGCTGGTATGGGGCAGTTTACGTTTTCTTCAAGGAAATTTGGATCAATTCCGTTCACAATCTCTGGTTTCAGAACATTGTTTCAGAAAGGTACAGAATTGGCTTCAAGTTAAGGCCTCCTGCAAAGAGATTTTTTTCTTTCCCGTGTCCCAGTAAACACAGCAAAGGCTCAGCATTTCTGAAATGTGTTTCAGATCTAGAGTTGGCTGGAGTAATTATGCCAGTTCCAGTTCTGGAACAGGGGCTGGGGTTTTATTCTATCTCTTCATTGTACCAAAGAAGGTCAATTCCTTCAGACCAGTTCCGGATCTATCTATTGAATCGTTATGTAAGGATACCAACATTCAAGATGGTAACTGTAGGACTATCCTGCCTTTTGTTTAGCAAGGGCATTATATGTCTACAATAGATTTACAGGATGCATATCTGCATATTCCGATTCATCCAGATCACTTTTAGTTTCTGAGATTCTCTTTTTAGACAAGCATTACCAGTTTTGTGGCTCTACCGTTTGGCCTAGCGTCAGCTCCAAGAATTTTTTTCAAAGGTTCTCGGTGCCCTTCTGTCTGTAATCAGAGAACAGGGTTTTGGTATTTCCTTATTTGTACGATATCTTGGTTCTTGCTCAGTCTTCACATTTTCGCAGAATCTCATACGAATCGACTTGTGTTGTTTCTTCAATATCATGGTTGGAGGATCAATTTACCATTTAGTTCATTGTTTCCTCAGACAAGGGTAACCTTTTTAGGTTTCCAGATAGATTCAGTGTCTATGACTCTGTCCTTGTCAGATAAGAGAAGTTTAACATTGTTATCAGCTTGTCAAAACCTTCAGTCACAATCATTCCCTTTGGTAGCCTTATGCATGGAAATTTTTAGGTCTTAGGACTGCCGCATCGGATGTGATCTCCTTTGCTCGTTTTCACATGCGACCTCTTCAGCTCTGTATGCTGAACCAGTGGTGCAGGGATTACACAAAGATATCTTAATTAATATCTTTAAACCAATTATACGACACTCTCTGACATGGTGGACAGTTCACCATCGTTTAGTTCAGGGGGCTTCTTTGTTCTTCCGACCTGGACTATATCTCAACAGATGCAAGTCTTACAGGTTGGGGAGCTGTGTGGGGGTCTCTGACGGCACAAGGGGTTTGGGAATCTCAGGAGGTGAGATTACCGATCAATATTTTTGAACTCCGTGCAATTTTCAGAGCTCTTCAGTCTTGGCCTCTTCTGAAGAGAGAGTTGTTCATTTGTTTTCAGATAGACAATGTCACAGCTGTGGCATACATCAATCATCAAGGAGGGACTCACAGTCCTCTGGCTATGAAAGAAGTATCTCGAATTTTGGTTTGGGCGGAATCCAGCTCCTGTCTAATCTCTGCGGTTCATATCCCAGGTATAGACAATTGGGAAGCGGATTATCTCAGTTGCCAAACGTTGCATCCGGGCGAATGGTCTCTTCGCCCAGAGGTATTTCTTCAGATTGTTCAAATGTGGGAACTCCCAGAAATAGATCTGATGGCTTCTCATCTAAACAAGAAACTTCCCTGGTATCTGTCCAGATCCCGGGATCCTCAGGCGGAAGCAGTGGATACATTATCACTTCCTTGGAAGTATCATCCTGCCTTTATCTTTCCGCCTCTAGTTCTTCTTCCAAGAGTATTCTCCACCTGCTGGTAGCTCCAGCATGGCCTCACAGGTTTTGGTATGCGGATCTTGTCCGGATGGCCTCTTGCCAGCTGTGGACTCTTCCGTTAAGACCAGACTTTCTGTCACAAGGTCCTTTTTTCCATCAGGATCTCAAATCCTTCAATTTTAAGGTATGGAGTTTGAATGCTTGATTCTTGGTCAAAGAAGGTTTCTCTGACTCTGTGATTAAATACTATGTGACAGGCTCGTAAATCTGTATCTAGAGAGATATATTATAGAGTCTGGAAGACTTATATTTCTTTTTGAATACCGAGAATTTTTCAGTTTTTTCAGGATGGTTTAGATAAAGGTTTGTCCGCAAGTTCCTTGAAAGGACAAATCTCTGCTCTTTCTGTTCTTTTTTCACAGAAGGATTGCTAATCTTCCTGATATTTCATTGTTTTGTACAAGCTTTGGTTTGTATAAAACCTGTCATTCAGTCAATTTCTCCTCCTTGGAGTTTGAATTTGGTTCTGGGGGCTTTTCAAGCTCCTCCTTTTGAACCCATGCATTCTTTGGTCGTTATATTACTTTCTTGGAAAGTTTTGTTTCTTTTGGCCATCTCTTCTGCCAGAAGAGTCTCTGAATTATCTGCTCTTTCTTGTGAGTCTCCTTTTCTGATTTTTCATCAGGATAGGGCGGTGCTGCGAACTTCTTTTGAAATTTTTACCTAAGGCTGTGAATTCTAACAACCTTAGTAGAGAAATTGTGGTTCCTTCATTATGTCCTAATCCTATGAATTCTAAGGAGAAATCATTGCATTCTTTGGATGCTGTTAGAACTTTGTATTATTATGTTTAAGCTACTAAGTCTTTCCGAAAGACTTCTAGTCTATTTGTCATCTTTTCCGGTTCTAGAAAAGGCCAGAAAGCTTCTGCCATTTCTTTGGCATCTTGGTTGAAATCTTTATTTCATCATGCCTATGTCGAGTCGGGTACAATTCCGCCTCGAAGGATTTCAGTTCATTCTACTAGGTCAGTTTCTACTTCCTGGGCGTTTAGGAATGAAGCTTCGATTGATCAGATTTGCAAAGCAGCAACTTGGTCCTCTTTGCATACTTTTTCAATTCTACCATTTTGATGTGTTTTCTTCTTCTGAAGCAGTTTTTGGTAGAAAAGTACTTCAGGCAGTGGTTTCATTTTGAATCTTCTGCTTATGTTTTTCATTAAACTTTATTTTGGGTGTGGATTATTTTCAGCAGGAATTGGCTGTCTTTATTTTATCCCTCCCTCTCTAGTGACTCTTGTGTGGAAAGATCCACATCTTGGGTAGTCATTTTCCTATTCGTCACTAGCTCATGGACTCTTGCTAATTACATGAAAGAAAACATAATTTATGTAAGAACTTACCTGATAAATTCATTTCTTTCATGTTAGCAAGAGTCCATGAGGCCCGCCCTTTTTTGTGGTGGTTATGATTTTTTTGTATAAAGTACAATTATTCCAATTCCTTATTTTATATGCTTTCACACTTTTTTCTTATCACCCCACTTCTTGGCTATTCGTTAAACTGAATTGTGGGTGTGGTGAGGGGTGTATTTATAGGCATTTTAAGGTTTGGGAAACTTTGCCCCTCCTGGTAGGAATGTATATCCCATACGTCACTAGCTCATGGACTCTTGCTAATATGAAAGAAATGAATTTATCAGGTAAGTTCTTACATAAATTATGTTTTTTATTTTTTTTTATTAGGTAATGTTAGGTTTTATTATTTTTAGTAATGTTAGTTTTTTTTCTTTTTGGTAATGTAGCTTTTTGTATTATTTATTTGTGTAAAAAGTAATGATTGTTTTTTTAGTTAGGTTTGAATTGGTTTTAACAGGTAAGTTTTAATTTATTTTAAGGTACTTAGTATATGGTAACTTTAATGTAGGTGTATTTTAATTTTGTTAAAGTTAGGGGGTGTTAGGTTTAGGGGTTGATAGTTTTGGTTTTTGCGATGTGGGGGGTGGCGGTTTAGGGGTTAATAGATTTATTTAGTGTTGGCTATGTGGGGGGATGGCGGTTTAGGGGTTTATAGGTTTATATACAGTCATGGCCAAAAATATTGGCACGCCTGAATTATTGTCAGATAATGCACCACTTCTCCCAGAAAATTGTTGCTATTACAAATATTTAGGCATTCTTGTGTTTATTTATTTTGTTTGTATTGGTATGACACAAAAAACGTGGAGAGAAAAAAGCCAAATCTGAACACATTCCACGCAAAACTCCAAAAATGGACTGGACAAAATTATTGGCACCCTCAATTTAATATTTGGTAGCACACCCCTTGGAAAAAATATCTGAAATCAATTGCTTCCTGTAACCATCAATGAGTTTCTTACACCTCTCTACTGGAATATTGGACCACCCTTCTTTCGCCAACTGCTCCAGGTCTCTCAGATTGTAAGGGTTCCTTTTCCACCCTGCTGTTCTGATATCTCTCCACAGGTGCTTTATGGGATTGAGATCTGGACTCATTGCTGGCCAGTTCAGTACTCTCCAGCATTTTGACAAACCACTTCTGGGTGCTTTTTGACGTGTGCTTGGGGTCATTGTCCTTCTGTAAGACCCATGACCTCTGAGGGAGACACAACTTTCTGACACTGGGCCCTACATTGCACCACAGATTTCTTTGGTAGTCTTCAGATGTCATAATGCCATGCACACAGTCAAGACATCCAGTGCCTGAAGCAGCAAAGCAACCCCAAAACATCAGTGAACCTCCACCATGTTTGACTGCTGTAGGGACTGTATTCTTTTCTTTAACAGCCTCATTTCTTTTACTGGAAACAGTACCAAAAAGCTGTAATTTTGTTTCATCTGTCCACAGCAGTTTCTCCCAAAAGGATTTTGGCTTCCTCAGGTAAGTTTTGGCAAACTCCAATCTGGCTTTTTATGTTTATGTTTCAGCAGTGGGGTCCTCCTGGGTCTCCTACCATAGTGTTCCTTTTCATTCAGATGGCGACGTATAGTGTGAGCTGACACATTTGTACCATGTGCCTGGGGGTCAGCTTGAATTTGTCTGGAAGTTGATCGATGTTCTTTATCCACCATTCGAACAATCCTTTGTTGCAATCTTTGATCAGTTTTTCTCTTTCGACCATTACCAGGGAGATTAGCTACAGTGCCATGGGCTGTAAACTTCTTGACAATGTTAAGCACAGTGGGCACAGGAACATTAAGATCTCTGGAGATGGACTTGTAACCTTGAGATTGTCCATGCTTTTCCACAATTTTTTTTCTCAAATCCTCAGACAATTCTTTGCTGCTCTTTCTCTTCTCCATGCTCAGTATGGCACACAGAGACACACAACATAAAGGTTGAGTCAATTTTTGACCATTTTAACTGGTTGCTAGTGTGATTTTTATATTGTCAGCACTTGTTAATCTATACAGGTGAGTTTAATTACAAATTACAGGAGCATCACAAACTTGGAATGCAATTATTTCTTACTATTTTGAGAAGGTGCCAACAATTTTGTCCAGTACATTTTTGGAGTTTTGCGTGGAATGTGTCAGATTTTTTGTGTCAAACCAATACAAACAGAAGAAATAAACATGAGAATGCCTAAACATTTGTAATTGCAACAATTTTCTAGGTGAAGTGGTGCATTATCTGACAGAAATGCAGGGTTGACAATATTTTTGGCCATGACTGTAGTGATAGCAATGTGGGGGGACGGTGATTTAGGGGTTATTAGACTAGGGATTTATGTTAGGGTGTTAGGTTTCTTGATAACTTTCTTTTCTCCATAGACTTCAATAGGGAATGCGATGGCGATTTCGCTATCGCAGGTGTTATGTTTTTTTCAAACATTTTTTTCTCCATGGATCTCTATGGGGGAATACGTGAACGAGCACGCCAAGTCAGAACTTGGTTTGTGTGCGGTATGTGGTTTACCACAGCATAATGCACGCAAAAATAAATTTTGATTGACACATAATGGCATAACAATGGAAATAGCATTACAGCCACACTGCACGCGGTTTGTTCGCAACGGATTTACAATGCATCTTTTAATACGGACCAAAGAAAATAGTTATTAGGGTATCAGGAGCGAGCTATACAATTATAACGGGGGGGGGGTGCTATGAATCCTCAAAGCGAAGCATGCAAGAATTACAGTGAATAAAAAAACTCAGGGATAAGGTAAAAATTAAAAACAGAGTTCCTACTTTCCGCCAAGTCTCCAAAATACATATACCATAAGACCCCAATACTAATAGCAGGCTAAACGCAGTCTAATGTGTCAGTGATAATGTCTGCTAAGTCCCCTAGCTATGCTGTACCATGTCCAATGTACCTACTGATAGCCTGTGGCTAGTGAGTGCCAGTGTAACCTGTACTTCTTCCCTGTCTGTCACTCCTACCACTGTGCACCTCTGTAGAGATAACTGCTTTGCAGTTGGTAGTACATCTAGTGCTAAGCAGTAGCAGCTCTTTGAGGGGGAAAAAGTGTGTCAACTCAGTATGAGAAACCGTCTCAACAAAGAATGTTAAGCACCTCCTAGGAGGCAAAGTTTAAACTGACATATCAATGAGGGGGGAGGGATGAAGTGCCTTTAAGAGTTTTGCCTTCTCCTAGTGGCCAGGAGTTAAATCCCATGCGTAATGGATTGAGGACTCTCATGACCCTATAAAAAAGAAAATCTGTTAGAATGCCACTTGCAATCTGGCCCCATATATACAGAGCATAGATAAACATTAACTATAATATACAAAAAATAAGAATGAACAGCTAACACAACACTGGATGATTACACAAGCAGCAGAGAGTCTTACCGTAAGAGAGCCACTTGCAATCCGGCCCCATATAAACAGAGCATAGATAAACATTAACTATAATATACAAAAAAATAAGAATGAACAGCTAACATAACACTGGATGATTGCACAATCAGCAGAGAGTCTTACTGTAAGAGTGACATGGATCAAAGTCCATACACGCAGCTATGACAAAATCTGCAAGCTGAGGAATAGTCAGTAGATCAAGCTATGGTCAAATCCAGAATACGGGCAACATGCAAAATAGACTATGTTCAAGCAAGGAATGCAGGCTCAGGAGGCAATTTAAAGGATAGTAATTGCTAATAGCCTGCACCTAAGAAAACAGGTGACACAAAGGAGGAATCAGAACCAGTGAGGGAGTTCCAGGAAAAAAGAACAAAATAAAACAAAAACTATCACGTGGCTCAGAAACAGAGAACTGGTCTGGGAATCCAGAGATCTGGGATCAATTCATAGCAGGGGCATGAAACATGCTAGACCAGACAACTCTGAAAAGAGAAGTGTCACCAAACTCATCAAATATAAACAGCATGTCCCACCAAAAACTGCTATTCTCCTGATGGGAGTGGTTGATTATATCCACAATTGTTTGGGAGAGACAATTCATATTGGGCTTTCAGATGAACTAGTCAAAAAGAACTAGTTGTCATATAAAAATTAATATGTTTGATGTAGGCCAAATGTGTTTTCAAAGTGCTAGAAAAATATTTTATATTGATTAGAATACTGCTTTATTTTCTTTCTAACAGGTGCCTCTGAAAAACTGGGATGGATGCGAATTTGAAAACACTTTAAAAATCTTTGCAGGATACTTCACATGGCAATTCTGATGACCTGGAATTGGACTATTTGTTACATTACAATGTAATGTTTAATCAAATATTTAATTAATGAATATAAAGCAACATTACAGTATTCAATCATTATTTATTTTGCCTATCATTTACTTTCAACTTGTAATATAAGCGGACATTGCTGCTCCATGACACCCATTGAAAATATGAGGGGTGTAAATTACAGTGAGTTCACGCAAACAAATTTGCGGTAATTTAAACAGCGTGTCACTTGTAAAATGGATTTGAGCGTGACTCACACCACAATCTCACAATCGTGTTTACGCTCCTTGTGCTAACAATAACACTCTACTCGTAATCTGGCACACTGTCGTGAATGTGTTTGGACTTTGCACTCACAATGGCATTAAAATTAAAAATGGCTGTGCGGTGTGTCCGAACAGCCATCCTGAGTGGTCGCACATCTCTAGAGCTGTAGCTGATCAGCTTTGAATCCGCAGATCATAAGCAACATCCTACAGCTACGACATTGAAATTGATACGTATAATATCACTCTGCTCTTGCTAGAGCTCATCAACTACTTTGGACTGGAGCTGTATTACTGACACCAGATCTCAGACTCGGACAGTAAGGGCCTGAAGCGGCGGCTCACTACAGGCGGCGCTTCCCCCCTTGGGGTTTCCTGAGGTCTTAGGCTATCACTGGACACTCTCTTATTGGCAACACCACCATTAGAATAAAGGCATACCTCCAAAATTCACAATACTAAACCACATACCCAGAAGTTACAGGTATGGAGGAAAAGAACCAGCTAGACAAGCTTTTCACAAAATTTGAAAGCCTCATGCAAGCTTTAATCGACAAGGCCCCATATGAGCATCAGTTGCAGTATGTAGAAACAGAGCAGTTACCTCTGATATCTTCAACAGGGCATCAACCATTAATAATCTGAGATTATGCCGCTGCACTTCCGGATAAGACCTGTCAAGAAGATCAGCACCACATCCATCCAGAGAAGCCTCATACCTGGCTGCGATCGGAACACAACCCAGATCCAGCATCTATGCTAAAATGAATTCCTCCTGAGTATTTATCTGCACATATGGCTGGACCTGCAGATATTGGCGATCACATCTACATCACTCCCCCTGCATCACTTGTGAAGAGACCTGGTTTTCTAGAGCTGGCGGGAGATACAGAGCCAGCAATGAAGTGGAGGATCATGGAAAAACTTTTGCAAATTTACCTCTGACCGCAGCAATGGACTGGCATGCACAGTTCTTAATGGAAACCCAGCTAAGATCTCCCAAACCTTCGATCTGGTTCACATGCATCAAAAGACCTCCAGATGCACCAGCCCAAATGGCAGCCTTTCAGCAACCCCATTTGATCAAAACTACAGGGCACACCAGCACTCCTCACAGAAGCGGTCACCTCCTCAAGACCGGATAAAATTATTTGACAAAAACCTACTGATACCTGAGGAATGAAGGTTTAGGGTAGAATTTATATGCAATTTAAATGTTTGTTAACTTAAGGTACTGATTTTCAACCACGTAGTTAGTTACATGTATGCTCCTCAGACTTTCATGGAGTTAATATTTTATTTTACTTTTTCTTCTTTTTTATTAGTAGATGTTGCAGTTTATATGTCATAATTTACTGTAGACTGTATTGCTGAAAAAGATCAGGATTATAACTTTACAATGACTGGGGTGTTATTACTGTTATAGAGAATTAAACAGAGGCGCCACCATGGCCCAGTACCACCAAAACAAATGGATGTGAAAACAAACAGCAATAGATATACTCACAAAAATGGAGCACCCAAATGGTGCTATTGGAGCAGGCTGGAACTTCACAGTAGTCCAGCTCACTGTTGGTCTTTAGCAGAGATCCAATGGAGAGTCCTTAGGAGGCCTAAGATGAGATGCCTAAAGGAAAATAAGGCAAACCAACATAGCCCAGTAACGTATGAGCAAAGGGAGGATGTGACCAAATGAGTATACTCACAGGATCCAAAGCACCTCCAGGTGCAATACCAGCAAACTGGAACCAAAGTCGCCCAGTAGACAAACCACAACGGGTAATCACCACCTTCCAGCAGAGAGAGATTATACAGAAATGGATAGTGCAGAGATGCACCACAACTAAATAATGGGTAAAATACCACACAAGCAAGTGTATATAAATATTAAAAAATCTTTAATAACACAGCGACGCGTTTCTCAGCCTCCTGTGGGCTGTTTCATCAGGCTATAATAAAACATTAAAATATACACTTGCTATATAACAGACTAAAAAACCCTTAAAGTTATCTGATAGGACAGTCGATTTGAATTTCAACCAATGTGTGATCAGTAACAATCAATTGCTAAGGCAACCCTAATTGGCATGGGAGTGAACAGGTAAACACAAGCATGCAAATAATTAGCATAACAAAAAAGTCCTGAGTGTAGCAACCATGCAACAATTCGTAACTATAGTAACCAAGGGTCAACAAAAAACAAATAAGTTCATACATGCAATTCATAAAACACTCAAATAAACATAATACATAAAGGTGCCATTGACACATATAGAATAAATAAAATACAATAAAAATCATTCCCTTAGAACCTAATACAGAGGCTGACAGATAGCAAATATGTATATTCACAGAGAATATATATTGTATATTAATTAATACATAGACCATCTGTATTTAAAAAGACATTCTTACCCAAAAATATCTTATCCCAAACATTGGTGTATTAATATGTACTTTCAGATAATAGTAATAAAATCTTAAAAGATCATTTGGGTGATCTATAGTGGAAAGCGTAACCATAAATGAGTGATATTGACTTGGTAACCGATGAATAGACATCTATCCCTTGCAGGTAATTAAGTATAACACCCGCAGCACCATAAAGAGCAAGACATTTTTTCCACACACAGCTCAGGATATCACATTGGGTTGTTTGCACCGTCAATATCACTCATTTATGGTTACGCTTTCCACTATAGATCACCCAAATGATCTTTTAAGATTTTATTACTATTATCTGAAAGTTCATATTAATACACCAATGTTTGGGATAAGATATTTTTGGGTAAGAATGTCTTTTTAAATACAGATGGTCTATGTATTAATTAATATACAATATATATTCTCTGTGAATATATATATTGGCTATCTGTCAGCCTCTGTATTAGGTTCTAAGGGAATGATTTTTATTGTATTTTATTTATATTATATGTGTCAATGGAACCTTTATGTATTATGTTTATTTGAGTGTTTTATGAATTGCATGTATGAACTTATTTGTTTTTTGTTGACCCTTGGTTACTATAGTTATGAATTGTTGCATGGTTGCTACACTCAGGACTTTTTTGTTATGCTAATTATTTACATGCTTGTGTTTACCTGTTCACTCCCATGCCAATTAGGGTTGCCTTAGCAATTGATTGTTACTGATCACACATTGGTTGAAATTCAAATCCACTGTCCTATCAGATAACTTTAAGGGTTTTTTAGTCTGTTATATAGCAAGTGTATATTTTAATGTTTTATTATAGCCTGATGAAACAACCCACAGGAGGCTGAGAAACGCGTTACTGTGTTATTAAAGATTTTTTAATATTTATATACACTTGCTTGTGTGGTATTTTACCCATTATTTAGTTGTGGTGCATCTCTGCACTATCCATTTCTGTATAATCTCTCTATGCTGGAAGGTGGTGATTACCCATTGTGGTTTGTCTACTGGGCGACTTTGGTTCCAGTTTGCTGGTATTAAACCTGGAGGTGCTTTGGATCCTGTGAGTATACTCATTTGGTCATATCCTCCCTTTGCTCATACGTTACTGGGCCATGTTGGTTTGCCTTATTTTCCTTTAGGCATCTCATCTTAGGCCTCCTAAGGACTCTCCATTGGATCTCTGCTAAAGACCAACAGTGATGTAGAAAGAGGTACACTGAGCACCTGCCTAGAACTGACCCTAGCTTCGGAAATTGACTCCTAGTAGTCAATAATAAAATATGTGAGATACAACGATTAACCAAAGCGCCAGAATAGGCTGGGATCAAACTAACAAAGGCTAAAAAACTAAAAGCATAAAATAAATAACACTTTAATTACAAACTAACATGGTTCCAACTGATAGAATGACTAATAAAAACAAGAAATACAGTCAAAAACACTTGCCTGAGCAATGGCTAAGTGTAATAAAATCAAAAGGCGCTGCTAGCCTTTACAATGTCTAGTTTTGAAGATCGCTTGAAGTACCTATTGCCCAGTGTCCGGTACTGGAAATGTCCTTGGACTAGGGTGGACACTTGGTCTGATGGTGTGATGAAAATAAACTGCACTGGCTACTCTACAATGTTTCAGAATTAATAAATATTAAAAAATACTATACAAGCTTGCCAAATGATTATATATATACACAGCTTCCTAAAATAGAATATCTGAATGGTGTTATCGAAGTAACAGTGACTTAGTGTGTGGGTTGAACTCAATAAAACTGTGTTTGCACAACTTGGTGCTAAAACCAATATCTGTGTGCGTGTAAATAAAATAAAATAAAAGAGTCTGAGTGTGTAGAAAGAGCACAAAAAAAATGTTGCATAACTCGATGCTAAATCAAATATCTGTGTGCAAGCAAACTTGGTGGCGATTACATAACTTCTAAACAGTGGAAATATATGAACTGTAACCTTCAAATAAATGTGACAAGGATTAACCAATCCTAACAAATGTGGTGAGAAGTGGGCTAAAAAATCAACAGTGCAAAATATATTAATAGAAACAATTCTAATCAAAAAACAAAAAACACAAAAAAGACAGTGGCCACTGTATGAAAAAGATATGTGAACAGTCAATCCAAAGAAAAGTGCACAGTCAATCCAACTGACAGATCTTCCTAAAAACCTTTACATAGGATAACGTTCCTGTAGTAGTCCTGCAACCGCAGGAGCGGGGTTAGTATATAAAGGAGAGCCTTGGTCTTCTCAGACGCCAAGCAATCCACAACGATACCTAAAACAGTAAAAACAAAACAATAGTGCAGATGGTTTTCTTAATCTTCTAACAATTGCAAAAGAACTCACCAGTCGACGCGTTTCGGTCTGTACTAGACCTTTATCAAGACTGGTATTGTGTAGTTTTGAGTGGTCTTTTATACCTATATTGTGAGTGCGGACCGGAAGTAGTTATTTAGTACTTCCGGTTCCGTATATTGAATAAAAGTCTTACTTTTTTTCAGTTCTTTTGTTAATCCTTAAAGTACATGTATTTTCCTTATTTATTTCAGTCCTTACATGATTATACCTGGCTCGTTACTGACTCTAATTATTCTCATTTAGATTTTTATGTTCATGACTAGGACCGGATTGTTCGTCCAAAATTACTTCCGATTTAGCAGAAAAATACTTCCGGTTTATTTCGTTACTTATTCAAATGAATGAACTTTAGTATATACATCAATACCAACACCATTGTTTACTAATAAACTATTCGAACCCCTTGTTTTTCTGTTATTCACTTTTGGCCATCTTTACATAGATCGTCTAAATCCTATGCATATATGATCTCTAAATTGCTTCAATAGAATTCAATAGAACTTGCTTGTGTGGTATTTTACCCATTATTTAGTTGTGGTGCATCTCTGCACTATCCATTTCTGTATAATCTCTCTCTGCTGGAAGGTGGTGATTACCCATTGTGGTTTGTCTACTGGGCAACTTTGGTTCCAGTTTGCTGGTATTGCACCTGGAGGTGCTTTGGATCCTGTGAGTATACTCATTTGGTCACATCCTCCCTTTGCTCATACGTTACTGGGCCATGTTGGTTTGCCTTATTTTCCTTTAGGCATCTCATCTTAGGCCTCCTAAGGACTCTCCATTGGATCTCTGCTAAAGACCAACAGGGAGCTGGACTACTGTGAAGTTCCAGCCTGCTCCAATAGCACCATTTGGGTGGTCCATTTTTGTGAGTATATCTATTGCTGTTTGTTTTCACATCCATTTGTTTTGGTGGTACTGGGCCATGGTGGCGCCTCGGTTTTCTTTTCTTCTCAGATTCTGACCATCAGGACGACCATCCTTTGACAGAGTGCTGCTGCTATTTGTTTTGGGACTTTTTGCTTTGGGACTTTCTGTCTGATGGACACTCACATATGATTATAGACTGTTAAGTATATTGTGTTTGCTGTCCTATCATATGTCACTATTAGATTACACTGTCATTATTTTATCATTTAATAGCTGATTTATTTATTATATATTTTTCTATGTTATATTTGTAATTGGGAGGCGCACCCTAAAGGGTGTGGTGTGCTATTGTGTACACCATTCTCTACATTGTACTTTGTTATAGAGAATTACCTAGTTTACTGTTATCTCTTATAGCTTATAGTGGGAACGCAACTTAGTCCAGCATATATCACCTAGTAGTAGAAATGTTCATTTATTTATTAAATTCCTAACATTGAGCATTGTGCTATTAAACTTCAGTGCCTTGGCAATGTAATACCATATGTCTTATACTGTACCACACATCCTATTAGGCTTCTGATTCTTATTGTTGCCAACTTACATATACCCATTTGATATACACCTGTCCCATTTGATATACACCTGTACCCTCAAATACCTGGACCTAAGATCACTGACAGTTTGTTGACTGTCCTTTAAATGACTCCCCTAATTTGACACAAAGTACAATGCTTTTTACCCCACAACATTTACCTTGCACAATGGCCAGGGTCAGTCTCCATAATCACCACTTTTGCACTTCAGTATGTTAAAGCGCCCGCAAGATGACCAATATTCCATTTATGTTTATCTAGGTTCATAATTGTCTGCATTGATAGAGTGCTTCTGACACATAGTTTTATTCTATTTACTATTTGAGTGTCCAGTTTGGGCCTCTGCTTCCTCCCTTTAAGGAAGCAAATCTGTTAACGCTATCTTTTCTTTTCATTACAATTATGTTAACCCCAGGATATATACCATCTCACAGCATTACAGGTCCAAGAGTTACCTATATTATTCAGTTAAGGGGGAAAAAAAGCCCCCCCCCCCAGATAATATGAGGAAAATTGTGATACCTTTTTATCTAATAATCAATGTTACTATAGCAAAGTATGTAACACTGATACCTGTATGTTTACCATATATCTGACCATATATCTGTATGCCTTAATAAGTTCCTCAATAAAAACAATAAATATATATTTTTTTTAAATGGCCCTTTTGGTCAGAAAAAGAGCTAAAAACACCACAGCCAAAAGACTGTGATCGACCCCATAGGTATACTGTATACCTGCAACATTGCAATAATAAAATACTCTAACACATAAGTGAATTTTCTTTTTGCACTTATGTCCCTTAAATATGCCTTTAAGATTATAAAACTTAAAAAAAAAAAAAAAAAATTACTTTTCCATATCCTGCTATATCTTCTACCCCTTTATGCCGGCCAAGAGGTTAAACTTTGATTTTCCTATCTTTGGTTTGTTATACCTCCTCTTTGGGGTATATTTACCATGGTGCAGACAGACATGGTCCACTATAGCAAATCATGTCCGCCGCACATCGATAAATGCCAACAGCAAACGCTGCCGGCATTTATCATTGCACCAGCATTTCTTGTGAACTGCTGGTGCAATACCGCCAATCGGCAGCTAGCAGGGGGTGTCAATCAACCCTCAGAGGGGGCGGACGAGTTAAGGATCAGCGATCTTAGGACCGCTGCTTCTTATCTTCCACTTCAGCCGAAACTGAAGCGGAGTGGGTTGGCAGCAGCATCTGCTGCTTTATAAATCGACCCCCGAGACTTTATTTTTATACTTATAGTGTCATTTCAGATATTTTCCTTTATCAGAGCCCTATTAAATCATCTGGGAACTGCTTGCAGACATTTTACCCTAGCAAGAGTCCATCATTGTACATAACACCTGTGATTATGTTTTCACTTGCACCTTTTAAAGTCTAGTAAAATGAATGATTTCCTATTGTCACAATTTTACTTTTAATATTTCCTCATAATAGCAATGGGATTGGATTATTCTGAGGAACACAAGCATATACAGGCTTTTTATTATACAACATGATCTGGCCAGTTTCACCGGGAGACTGACATTATTCTTTACTGTGCTTTAGACAATTGACAAATAAAACATGTTTTGTCATTTACTTAAAATGCTTGTGATACAAATAGCATTTTCATTATTAGTTTACTATCAGTCTGAAAAAACATTTAATTCTCATTATCCCATTTGCAGGAAACCGCACGGAACAAAAGCAGCGAATATTTACATAAAAAAAGCACAATCCCACAAGGTACTAAAATGCCATCAATGGCTTTGCCCGTAGGAAGATTTTAAATTAACAAATTTTTTTTGCTTACTGTCTAAAGGGCTATGCATTTAGTTTTCTAATTTTCTTCACTGGACTCAATCCATGCGCCATTGCCCCGGAGGCAGTACTTTCCTCTGATGGGATCTTTTTTATCCATTTCTTAATTTGCATGGAGGGAAATACTGCAGCTTCCTTATTTGCTTTAATTTCTGAGCCATTGGCTTCCTATTAGCTCCACAAATCCTTTAGAGGTCTTGATAACTCAAGATGTACATGCAATCTTTCTGTAAACTTAAATGCTCTGACTAATGGTCCACAAACTGAAATGTCCCTGGTGCTTTAAATCATGGAGAGAAAAAAACTAAAAGAAAACCAAAACATTTTCCTTCAAAGTTTACTAATTTGCATCAATGTTCTGAAAGTTAAAGTCACAAAAATAAGAAATATGTCAAGTGACTACTGGGTAACATAAAAACATTTACTATGGTGCTAAGGTTTCTGTTCTGGAATGCATATATTATTGTAGGGAATAAAACATTGTCTTTGGATTGCTTCCATATAAATAAGCAGTGCCACAAGATTCCGGTTTTATGTAAACAAGCTTCAGGGAGCTGCAAGGTTAAAGGGTGATTTTTGTTTTACAAAATGTAGCATTATTTCATAGCACAGATTGCACACCTGAAAACTAGAAAATATATATTTTGGCTTAGAAAAAAAATGGTCCCATAGAGTCTATTTTTAATTTCCTTATGCATTTTAAGGTCAACTAATTGTTAGAAGAGCCCAATTGGCTGTGGATACAGACTTGGAACCCTTGCATTGTAAACTCTGTCTTCACTGCTTCCTAACCTCTCTGCCACCTCAGGGGTGATGGAATAAATTCACCCTGTATTGATTTAGCCAGTGTTATTGTCAACCCCTGGACTTGTGTGTTTAGAGTATTCTGCTTATTGAGTGCATCACAACATTAAACATTTTGAAGGATTCCAGGCTTCAGGCTGGTTTAGCCTATTGTAAAAACACCACACCAGCTATTAATTACTGTCTGTCTTTCTTCACGCCTGAATTTTGGCAACATTTTACTGCGTTGTTTCTGCATCTGCATTACCAAATTTACTACATAGGTATTTACTACCTATGATAACCGTACCTTAAGTATCTGATCTTTGGTTCCATTCTGTCATTCACTACATGATCTGAGCAACTCCTTCTCCACCAGGTCACCTCATTAAATTCTTAGGAGCTTCTCCAACTACTAAATACCACAACACTAGCTACCCTCTCCACTGCCTCAGTCAGTTCTGCGAGCTGCTGCATGAGCATTTGCTTGTACAACGATGCTGTTCGCTCACCATCATGCCGGTCAAATGAATAAGGGAATAACCTTAGGATGAAACGGTAGAGGACACCCTGTTACACATATAAAACTTTTTCTTAATCCCTGGTCCCAGTACTTAGTTTACTAAACTGGGTCCCCGCCTTGATTTCCATGCTTCTATCCTCCTTACTGAAGCTGTTGTGTCTTTGAACTTTATAATAATGGTCAGTGCTGGTCCTTTTACAGGAATGCCTGGCTGTGGCCTATGCTTCGAAGACAATTCTATTGGGTTAATATGATTTTCAATATGTACTTTTCTAATAATATTTACATTGTACATTTAGATTGTAAATTCAATCGGCTTTGTAAATTGAGTACTATACTGTAATTATGTGTGTCTCCTTCCCATAAAGAATGTAGTTTACACCCCTTAGTGAGATACACAGCTATCAAGGTTCGCCTTATGAGAATCCCTTAATGGCTCTCGTAGCATTAACAGATATTTTAATATAAACTGTTCTGAGCAGAGAAAATTGGGCCCTATGTTATGGTTCCTTTAACAACTCATTGTAATACCTAGGACAGCTGGGCTTGTAGGCTTACCTGCTGAGGGGGTTCACAGGAATGGCAAAAGGAGAGGAACTGAGGTAACAAAAGGTTAGCATACATTGTATGAATTCCTGAACAGTATAGTCTTTAGCGAATACTTTAAAAAGTGGAAGAGTCTTGGGGAGTGAGCCAGAGAGTCCTTAAAATGGGAATGTGAGGAAGTAAGAAGAGACAAGTAGAGAAGGTGGTCAAGAGCAGATCGAAGATGGGAGGGGGCAAGTGTTATTAAGAGCCTTGAATAATCGGGTCAAGATTTTGTTTTTTATTCGGGAAGCTAGAGGAAGCTAGTGAAGGGATTGTCGAAGAAATGCAGCAATATACTGTATAACATATAAGGAAGAACAACCTGGCAGAATAATTCATTATGGATTGTAAAGGAGATAGATGGCAGCTAGGGAGACCAGAGATGATGAATTTGCAATAGTCAAGGTAGGCATGTGGCCTCAAAGCATCGAGCATGAGGGGTTGGGGGTAACATTGTTATTATCAACAGTTTAATAATATTGAGGGAGGTGTCAAGATTTTGGAAGAAGAGCTTCACATAGCTTTAGCTTAACATAATGAGAGGATATCCAGGATGAAATATTAGAAAGAAAGTTAGCGACATGAGTTAGCAAGGAAGGGGATAAGTCTGGTGCAGAAAGGTAGATTTAGGTGTCAGTATAAATTGGATGAAGGATGAAGTAAAGATTGAAAAGATAAAGAACAGAGTTAGAATAGTGGATTAGTGGAAATTTCAAGCACTGATTTAATACTTATAGGTATGTGTTTGAGTAAAATTACCATTTAAGTTTTATTCTTTAACCTACTGACAATATTTCTCCCAAATTTCAAATAAAAATTGTGTCATTTAGAGCATTTATTTGCAGAAAATGAGAACTGGTCAAAATAACAAAAAGTGTTTTCAGACCTCAAATAATGCAAAGAAAACAAGTTCATATTAATTTTAAGCAACACAATACTAATGTTTTACCTTGCAAGAGTTCAGAAATTAATACTTGGTGGAATAAACCTGATTTTAATTCACAGCTTTCATGCGCCTTGGCATGCTTACAATCATTTTTTCATTTTGCTGATGGGTGACGTTATGCCATGGATGACGTTATGCAAAAATTCAAGCAGTTTGGCCTTGTTTGATGGCTTCTTCTTGATCACTTTCCAGAGGTTTTCAATAGGGTTCAAGTCTGGAAATTGGAGTGACTATGACTGGGTTTTGAACTGGTGGCCCTCTTTCAACACCTCGATTAACCTGGCTGTGTGGCATTGAGCATTTTCCTGCTGGAAAAAAATAATCATTAGAGTTGGGTAACATTGGCAGAGCAGAAGGAATCAAGTTTTTTTTTCCAGGATAATTTTGTATGTGGCTTGATTCATGCATCCTTCACAAAGATAAACCTGCCTGATTCAAGCCTTGCTGAAGCACCCCCAGGTCATCACAGATCCTCCACCAAGTTTTAGAGTGGGTGCCAGACACAGTGGCTTGTAGGCCTCTTCAGATCCCTGTCTAACCATTAGATGACCAGGTGTTGGGCAAAGCTGAAAAATTGGATTAATCAGATAAGATGAGCTTACTCCATTCCTCTACCGTCCAATCCTTATGGTCTTTTGCAAACCTCAGCCTGGCTCTTCTTTTCTTCTCAATGATTAAGGTCTTATTTCTATCTTTGAACAACTTCAGCCCTTCCCCTAGGAGCCTGTATTGTACTGTCCTTGCCATGAACTTCACCCTAGCTGCCATTTGACATTTTTTTTGTAGATCACTTGATGTCATCCTAGGGTTGTTGAGTGACATTTGAATGAATTGGTAGTCATCCCAGGTAGCGGCGAGTCATTTTCAGCCTCCTATGTTTACTGCTTAACCTTGTTGTTATGAACCACTGTCTTTGCAATTTTAAGGATAGAAGCAACCTGATGCTCACTGTATCCCTCTGCCTGTAAAGCCAGAATTTAACCCTTCCTTTCCTCACTCAAAACTTTACTTTTGCTATGATCAATAGTTCTTTTTTACTCCAATTACTTCTGAGGTATTACTTGCATGGTTTTTGCCAACCAGCTGGTCATATTGCAAGAGGATATTGATGACAACAGCAGTGGTTTTAATACTTTACCTCATTAAATAAGATTTGGTTCCGGTGATCACCTAATCAGTACCTTGTTAAGTTGAATGAGGTGTGCCTGTGTTGGAATTCATCAGACCAAGACACTTAAATGGAATGTCTGCCATACATGTAGAAATGCTGATTTAAGAAAAAATTGTAGTGGTTGCTAATATTTTCCAGAGCTGTATATATATATATCTGCACAGAAGACCCTCTCAGGTATCTATAAATCTTAAAACTTCTAATGCAATCATATTTTGTACTTGCCCTCTTCTCAAATACAAAAATGTAAAAAAAAAATATGTAATACCTTATATACCATATCCCCACAGTTCTCCACAGTAACAGAACTTCCATGGTGTCCTCAATGTGCAACTGCACATATGCACCAGGTACTATGGAAGCTCATAAACAGCATAAAGAGAAACAACAACTTGCTTCAAAAACTGGCTTAATTAACATTTCATATACTGTCTAAAAATATTACACTCCTAACTATACTGAATAAGTATATATACACCATTGACAATAATGACTATGTATGAATGAGATATAAACAGGAAGGAATATGTATGTAAGTGTGTTCATATTTTAAATCAATGTTACATCAGAAAATACATATCGGATTTATTAATAATCAAGGATTTCATGAGAAAAACATCACATCTGTTATTATCTGTGCCTTGCAATTATAATTTTCAAGCTAATTGCACCTTTTAGGTTCTTTGCTTGATATATAATTACTTTGCAGACTATAATAGGAAGTTCTTCACAGCTAACATCATATTTAAAGCTTTTATTTGCGCTTGCTATGTGAAGATGATAAAAATAGATTTTCATTGAGAAAATTATATATAATATAGCTGTATTTCTAGTACATAAAAGGTTGTGAATGGTTATTATATAAACAGGTAAAGGGACATATGTTGTTTTATATACGCATAGCGCAAGTAATGAGATAATGAAGACAGACTTGTAAATCCTAAAGTTGTACAAGTACTTACAAATTTGTATTGTAATAACATCTGGAACAGGTTATGACCAGAACTGGAGCTGTTGCTGTTTAACCCTCTGTCATCAGGAATTTTTGTGACATTTGGAGATTTTATGACGGTGTTGTCATCATTAAAAAGTTGTTGATGGCTCTGAGGGAACTCTATTACAATTCTAATCTGTACCTTTACCAGTACAAGTTTTGTGCCGCCTGATCCCTGTAGGTACAGCTTACTTTAGCTCAGACTAACTCAGATTCTGTGTCCCAAACAACATCCAGTTAAATGTTGTTTTAATCTGATTGTGATGTTAAGTTTTATCAAAATGAATGCAAAATAATAAATAGACTAATCTTAATTTTAGGGTCAAAGCAGATACTTTTCTATCAAACTGTACGGTCTGAGTTCTAAATTTCTGATGTCGCACTTTCCTTAATAACTATATTTAATATGCAATTGTATCCAAATATTCCTCCATTTTAAAATACCCCTCATTATTTAACTACCTATTTATTATACTGAGTAATAATATTTTCATTATATTGTTTGTGTCAGGGGTAGGGGTGCACTCTTAGCCTTTTCTATAGCACAAACCATCTAAACTACATAAAATACCATAATAGCGCCATGTTATAAATGTATCCATATCTCAATCACCATGTTTTAAAGGGATCTATATAGTGCTATAGGACAGATAGCTCAGCATGCTAATGCACTGTGGCTGAGCTCTGTAACAACCCAAGGGTTGCAGGTTCGATCCCGAGTGAGGTCCACTCAGCATTTCATCCTTCCGAGGTCGATAAAATGAGCAGCGTCTGAGACTTCCAATGGGCGGCACTTTAAGATGGCCACTAACTTGTGTGTCTAAGTTGTCATATAATAAGTTATTTTGTGGTCATAACTTCTGCCATCCGTATTGCCCTTGACAATATTTGTGTCCGGGAACTTTTTAGGATCAAGTATTACCATCTCTTGGCCGCAATTTCTACTGATAGAAGCCGACTGGCGTTGTGGCGGGACCTAGTGCTGCCACGCTGTATATAGTTTTTCACAGCCCAAGTTCTCTGGCAAGATGGAGCACATCTCCTCTTCCCACATTAAAGTTTTTAAACCACTGTTTAACTCCCTGGTAACATCTATGGGGACACTTTTGCTAGATGTGAAAACACTTCAAATGACTGATCTTCCTAGATCCCCCCTTGCCTGCCAGATGGAGCCACAAAAAATCTCACCAACTAACCTGAATGCGGACGGGGCTTTCCTGACATCGGCCATCTTGGATTTCGGCAATGTAGCATCAGTGACGGACCTTTGCCTTGCTGCTGCCCCAATGCAACCAAGTTGTCAGACCACTGTGGGAGCCTGGATGGAAGGTAGAGCGAAGGTGTCGCACAAAACTGACAACCTCATCTACGATCTAGAGGCAGCAGCTCATACCTCAAGGGGCCTGACACGCATCTGGAGGACTCATCTCTATGGCTCTACAGGCTGTGGCTCAGATGTACTGAGAGCCTATATATCGGCAACTAACACCTTGCTGTGCCCCAACTCTACAACCGGACAACATTCCAGACACGTTGTCCACCTTGGACTAATAAACGGACTGGATCCGCCAAGGGCTGGAGTGGGATGAGCGTATATAACAGGAGGGAAAGCTAATTCAAATTAGTATAGCCCTTCTCGTGAAGTGTCACGCTCTCAGTGCTAGTACACATGTGTACAAGTTGGCTGGTTGATAGTGTTATTTTTGCCTGCTTCCCATGTTTATCCCCTAGCCTCAGAGCTTTTGGACATTAAAAACCAGCTACGTAGCTGCTATAGACTGCCTGAATGGGACTATTGTTACAATGCTCACTTGTGGAAAACATTAATGTAAATGTAAATTAATAGACCTACCCCAGCTCTATATTGCAGAAACTTAACCCACCAAGGGACGCTTGACATATAGTGTCATAACTTTGCTCAATCAAACCACTGTGTCACTTGGTAATGAGTCACTTTACAGTAGAATCAGTCTAAAGGCTTTACCGTCATTCTAATTGTCTTAACGAACTAACCATTTTGTAGGATGCATATGTATTCTGACTTGTAGGCTATGTTATGCGCTCCTTAGATGAGGCAAGTCATTATATCATCTTGGGCGATCTTGCAGTTTATTAGTCTATGCCTCATCTTTTATACACGCAGCACCTTCCCTACATTTACCACATATCTCAGTGCAAAGTACAAGATTTTTGCCCACCTTATGTTTGATACCTAGCTACCTACAGCCTCCTACTTACATTTATATATGTCACAAATGTTCAAATAGCTTATATCCTTGCACATATCATACCTATTTGAGTGATTACGTAGTTCATATCCCTGCACATATTGTATCTATCTGAGTGATCTTATAGGACCGAATCAAAACTCTCTGCTTTTTGTTGCCGCTGAGTCTGATACCCAGTAATATCCAACCAGCTGTAATAACTGCAAAGGCTGCACTACACATCTGATGCTGGGGTTCATTATTATCTTAGTCGATCTAGGTGGCATGTTTGGCGAATAAGTAGCATGGGTCTTCCCTACATTGCCTTTACCACTTATATTCATGTGAAGTAGAAGATCTTTGCCTACCTCTCGTTTGAGACCTACCCATCCGAGCCCACTACCCAACAGTATTTGGCTAGTTATATCTTTAAAGGCTAACATGTAGCGCTGGAGGTTAGTGTTATTTTAACTGATCCAGGTGGATTGCTTAGCGTAAAGGTATCATGGCTCTACCCAGATTTGAATTTGCCTGTATATTTGTTTTATTAGGTAGTGGGATTACTGGTTGCACCTCGTTTAGAGTAATATTATGCTGATTGATACTATGTTTCTAGCAAAGAACATTTATACCAGACATATTTCTATGAGTTTCAGAGTCCCTGCACTATGCAATCATATCTATTTTATTGTGCTGAGCAGCATAGTCAGGTGTGCTTGTCATTAATATCTACAGTAGTTGAGAATTAATCAATTGCGACTTTGCCCTATTATAAGCATAGCTCACATACTCCTTGTCCTATCTGAGACTTGTTTTGTTTTGCTTTGCTTTTTTTTTTAGGTTTAGCTTAGTTTGTTTAGTTTTAGTTTATAAAATAATAAAACCCCAACATTGAGGTGCATATGGAGGTATACTAGACGACATTACATTCCAGAACGATCCTTACAGCTTACACTACAACTATGATTATTGGATTACAACTTTTATTTATTCTCTTTCTGCTGCCTCATCAATTCTGTAATCCTTATAGCACCCTGTGTGGTGCATTACTGTTGATTGTTTTAACAATGTACCTTGTGTTGGATATAAATAAAAAAAAAAAAAAAAAATGAGCAGCGTCTTGAGACCCTTAAGGGTGATTAGCCGCATTTTACAAGTACCCAATGCATACATACATACGGGGATCTTGCAAAGATGTGTTTTAGTTTACTTGACTGTTGGATGCAAGGGTTCTCTGCCAGTAGCTGAATGTTCGCTGTAGCAACACCGTCTGTAGTGAGAAACATATAATTTGATGTTAGATAAGAACCAAAATCTCCATCAAGTCATTCCATATTACATGTTACTTTTTCTTAGGATAGATTTATGCGTGTCCCAGGCATTTTTTAAATTATTTTACAGTCCGTGGGTTTACCACCTCTATTGGAAGTTTATTACATAAATCCACCACCCTTTCTGTAAAAAATGCTTTCTTACATTTCCCCGTAATCTGCTACCCTCTAATTTAAGATTGTGACCCCTTGTTTTGGTATTTATTTTTTTGTGGAAAATGCTTTCCACTTTATTAAGTCCCTTCATATATTTAAAGGTTTCTATCATGTCACCTATTTCCCTTCTCTCTTCTAAACTATACATATATAGGTCATAAAGTCTTTCTTTGTATGTTTTATATTTTAGAACATGTACCATTTTAGTAGCCTCCTTTGGACAGCTTCTAGTTTATTTATATCTTTCTGGAGATATGGGGGTCTATTTATTATTGTGCGGTAGCATATCATGTCCACCGCACATCGATAAATGCCGACAGCATACGCTATCGGAATTTATCATTGCACCAGCAGTTCTTGGGAACAGCTGGTGCAATGCTGCCCCCTGCAGATTTGCGGCCAATAGGCTGCTAGCAGGGGGTGTCAATCAACCCAATCAGACAGGTTATGCAGCAGCGGTCTTTGAAGGCTCGCCGGAAACACGGGGCATTAAGCTCGGTACAGAGCTTGATAAATTAACCCCATGGTCTTCAGATCTGTACACAATATTTCATGTGAGGCCTCACTAGGGATCTGTAAAGTGGCATAAGAACCTTGCTATTTCTGCTACTAATACCGCTCCCAATGCTGCCCTGCTGTATTGTCTAACAAATTTTCAATTATCTGAAGCAATAATTCCCAAGGGGCCGACTTATCAAAGCTTCAACTGATAATACAATGGAATCCGCTTGAATCTCATGTCATATTCGACGCAAATTGAATCTGCAATAATTAACAAAGCATCAACATTGGCAAATGTTGAAATGTGTGTCGCAATGTACGCTCCCGCGATCTCAATCCGACGCAGATTGATGCTTGCATCATTCCAGATGCTTCAAATTCAGATTTGAATCTATTTGACCCTCTTCCCAATTTATCAAACATTCAACAGGTATGCTAGCCTCTTTTCCGCCGCAGCGTACCTATCTTTCAAACCACCACCCTTGAGGCCGCGAATGCCATAAAAATCAATGGGAGTCTGAAAACCCAGAATGGTTATGTTAGATGCTGCAAGAGAATGAAGCTAAATACATATTTATGTAAATTAGAAAGTTGATTACAATTGTATACTCTTTCTAAATAACAAAGACAACAAAGACGCATGTTCAGTATCTAAATAATATGTTAAATAATAATATTATATTCACATGTAATGTAAGGTCAAACTGACTGGTCTATAGTTAGCAGAATCTTCCCTATTACCCTTTTATTAAAGAGTGACTACATTAGCAATTTTCCATTGTTTTGGAACAACTCCTGTTAAAAGTGACTGATTAAATAAATCAGCTAATGGAATAGCCATCACAGATCTAAGTTCTCTTAGAACCCTTGAATGAATATTATCTGGACCCACAGACTTATTTACTTTTATTTTTGATAAAGCCTTTGAAATCTCTTTTTATGTAAAAAGAGAAAAGAGGAGTAGTACCCACATTATCATTTAAAGTAACATCCCATATTATGATTTCACTTTCTTTAAAATTGGTTGTAAAGACTGTATTTCATAATCAGTCTTTAGACTTACAAGCCCTCTACTAGTTTTTCTCTTTTCCTTAATATGTCTAAACAAGGTTTTAGTAAAGCCATTGGATTGAGCTTGTATTCTACTGGCTATTCCAATCAGTCAATAGAATGCAAGCTCAATCCTATTGGTTGATCCAATCCGCCAATAGGATGAAAGCTCAATCCTATTGGCTGATTGCAAAAGCCAATAGGATTTTCCCCCCTTAATTCCTATTGGCTGATAGAATTCTATCATCCAATCGGAATGTAAGGGACGCCATCTTCGATGACCTCATTTAACCCCTTAATGAACACAGCACTTTTCCATTTTCTGTCTGTTTGGGACCAAGGCTATTTTTACATTTTTGCGGTGTTTGTGTTTAGCTGTAATTTTCCTCTTACTCATTTACTGTACCCACACATATTATATACCGTTTTTCTCGCCATTAAATGGACTTTCTAAAGATATCATTATTTTCATCATATCTTATAATTTACTATAAAAAAAATATAAAATATGAGGAAAAAATGGAAAAAAACACACTTTTTCTAACTTTGACCCCCAAAATCTGTTACACATCTACAACCACCAAAAAACACCCATGCTAAATAGTTTCTAAATTTTGTCCTGAGTTTAGAAATACCCAATGTTTACATGTTCTTTGCTTTTTGGTATATTTCATGCCACCATTTCACCGCCAAATGAGATCAAATAAAAACAATTGTTCACTTTTTCACAAATTTTTTCACAAACTTTAGGTTTCTCACTGAAATTATTTGCAAACAACTTGTGCAATTGTGGCACAAATGGTTGTAAATGCTTCTCTGGGATCCCCTTTGTTCATAAATAGCAGACATATATGGCTTTGGCATTTTTTTTTGGTAATTAGAAGGCCGCTAAATTCCACTGCGCACCACACGTGTATTATGCCCAGCAGTGGAGGGGTTAATTAGGGAGCTTTTAGAGAGCTTGTAGGGTTAATTTTAGCTTTAGTGTAGTGTAGTAGACAACCCCAAGTATTGATCTAGGCCCATTTTGGTATATTTCATGCCACCATTTCACCGCCAAATGCGATCAAATTAAAAAAAACGTTAAATTTTTCACAATTTTAGGTTTCTCACTGAAATCATTTACAAACAGCTTGTGCAATTATGGCACAAATGGTTGTAAATGCTTCTCTGGGATCCCCTTTGTTCAGAAATAGCAGACATATATGACTTTGGCGTTGCTTTCTGGTAATTAGAAGTCCGCTAAATGCTGCTGCGCCTCGCACGTGTATTATGGCTAGCAGTGAAGGGGTTAATTAGTGAGTTTGTAGGGAGCTTGCAGGGTTAATTTTAGCTTTAGTGTAGAGATCAGCCATCCCACCCCCTGATCCCTCCCAAACAGCTCCCTTCCCTCCCCCACCCCACAATTGTCCCCGCCATCTTAAGTACTGGCAGAAAGTCTGCCAGTACTAAAATAAAAGTTTTTTTTAAAAATTTACATATGCTACTGTGTAGGATCCCCCCCTTAGCCCCCAACATCCCTGATCCCCCCCAAAACTGCTCTCTAACCCTCCTCCTCTGCCTTATTGGGGGCCATCTTGGGTACTGGCAGCTGTCTGCCAGTACCCAGTTTGCAAAAAAAATATGTTTTTTTTTTAATTTTTTGCCCGGTTTTTCTGTAGTGTCTCTCCCCCCCCCCCCACAGACCAACCCCCACCACCTAACTGATGTGTTTTATTTTTACTTATTTTTCATTTATCTACATTTATTTTCTGTAGTGTAGCACGTGCGTGCATCCATGCGTGACCCCGGACATCCCTGCCCACGATCCCGCCCCCCTCCAGATCAGAAGGGCCATCGATGGCCGCCACCCGCCTCCCATGCCGGCTCCCACCCACCAACGAACGGAGCCACCGATCTCCGGTGCAGAGAGGGCCACAGAGTGGCTCTCTCTGCACCGGATGGCTGAAAAATGTTATTGCAGGATGCCTCGATATCGAGGCATCCTGCAATAACCGGAAAGCAGCTGGAAGCGAGCAGGATCGCTTCCAGCTGCTTTCCAGACCAAGGACGTACGCCACACGTCCTCGGTCATTAACTGTATTTTTTTTGAGGACATGTGACGTACGTCCTTGGTCGTTAAGGGGTTAAAGGGAAACTTTATTCTTCAGCAGCCATCGGAAGAAGAGAATGCTCCGCGCTGGATGTCTTGAAGATGGACCCACTCCACACCAGATGGATGAAAATAGAAGATGTCGTCTGGATGAAGACGTCTGCCGGTGTCATAACCTGTACCTTTAAATATTTTTGTAGCTCTTTTGTGTAAAAACCGAAATAAAAATGGTTAATTACCTCGGTTTATACAAAGTGAGACAATGCTATTAAGTAATTGTGTTGCTTATATGAATACAATTTTGATATTCAATAAGATTTATACAGGTAATATTTATATGATTTAGCAAGGCAGAGTATGAGAAAAACCTCAGATGTAAAAGTTAGGTTTATGAAATCCTTAAACTCAGATGAAGATAAAGAGGATTCAACAGGGAATGGTCTCATATAAAATATATTTCACGCGCTCACAACAGCCATACTAAAATATATACAGCAGCATCCATACAAACAGTTCCGGTATTCAAATAGCAATAGGTGATAATTTAGACCTGATTGACCGTTATCCAGGAATATACCAGAGAACAATTTATGAATGTCACAAGTATTGAGTACAACGTTACCAATCTGTAGCGTGGAGAGCGGTACTTTAAAATAAAAGTCTGGAGGCTGCAGCGGCCAAGAGTGAAGCAGAGTGTGACAACTCCTTTGAGAGCGGTATCCGCTGTGTGAGTGCGGCAAGAGCGAAGAGGAAATGTAGATCCGGTTGCTCAGGAATCTTGTAAACAGGAACTCCGTGTAAAAAATAGGTTAATTTGGAAACAAGCTGAAATTACAAAGTTAGGAACACTTTGAAGAATCAATAGCAACAATTCTCAATATAGATTTGACCTGAGGATAAAGTTAGGAATAAGTGTTGGGATTAACACATATGGAAACAACTTCAATTTTCAGGCAATGATGACCTGGAACTGCTTCCTTAAATAGGCCTGTGGTTCAAGAGGAAGTGAAGGATTTAAAGGTATATCACATGTCCCCAGTCTCAGGGAATCACCCCCGGGGATTCCAAATGGGGTTTGGATGGGTATCTTCTATGGAAGATGCGAATAAGTTTGGGAGAGTGGATGTCTTTATGATTTTGCCATGAATTTTCTTCTGGACCATATCCTTTCCATTTTATGAGATACTGTAATCTACGTCTAAAAATTCTAGAATCTAAAATAGCCTCTACCTCATATTCTTCATGATCATCTATAGATACTGGTGATGGTGAAGGACTAGACGTAGATGGTTGAGATTTGTAAGGTTTTAGTAGTGAGATATGGAACGTAGGGTGAATCTTATATTCATTGGGTAACCTAAGCCTAACAGCATTGGAGTTAATTATTTTATCCACAGCGAAATGTCCCAAGAACTGGTTAGCCAACTTTTTACAAGGTACTTGTAATTTTAGATTTTTGATAGAGAGTAATACTAAGTCACCAATCTTGTATTCAGGACCCTTTCTATGTTTTTTATCGAAATACTTCTTTTGATACTCCTTTGCTGTGGCGAGATGATTCTTGAGAGTCCTTAGTCTTTCCAATAACTTGGAAGAAAATTCCAAAGCTTTAGGTGAATTCACTATTTTACTTGATATGGTAATAGTATTCGGATGGTAACCGTAAGTGGCAAAGAATGGTGAAGTCTTTATGGAGGCTGATCTAGAGTTGTTATATGAGAACTCAGCCATAGAGAGGTAAGCAGTCCAATCGTCCTGTAAGTGTGAAATGTAGCAACGTAAGTATTGTTCTATAGTCTGGTTGAGTCTTTCAGTTAACCCATTTGTCTGTGGGTGAAAAGCGGTAGAGTAACGTGAGTCTATTTTTAACAATTTACATAGTGATCTCCAGAAAGAGGAGGTAAATTGTGTGCCCCGGTCAGTAATAATGTTAGATGGAAGGCCATGTAATCTAACAATTTGGTCAAGGAAAACCTTAGCTGTTGTCATAGCTGTTGGTAACCCCTTTAGAGGTATGAAATGGCTTAATCTCGTCAAATGGTCAACAACTACCATAATCGTATTGTACTGTTCGGAATTGGGTAATTCTACAATAAAATCCATGGCTATAGTGCTCCATGGTTTATCAGGAATGGGCAGTGGTGTTAGGAGACCTATAGGCTGTTTGTGGTCTGATTTATTGCGAGCACAATTATCACACTTTGATACATATTTATATATAAATCGATTCATCCCAGGCCACCAAAATCTCCTTCTAGTAAGTTCAATTGTCTTCTGGATACCAGTATGCCCAGATAGAACATTATCATGAGAATGCGTCAGGATGGAATTTCTGATACTTTCAGGGATGTACAATTTGGAATTGTGGTAATATAAACCTGTCTGTGGATCTCTATTACAATTTTTTGGAGAAGTGTTTTCTTGTTTTAGTGCTTTAAGAATATCTTCTTCAATGGGAGTTAAAATCCCTATGATCTTTTCAGCAGGAATAGTAAGTTCTGGAGTGTCTTGGGGTGCAGTTTCATGTATGCGAGAAAGTGCATCTGCTTTTTTATTCAAAGTTCCTGGCTTGTATGTAATTTGGAAATCGAAGCGGTCGAAGAAAATGGACCACCGTGCTTGACGAGCTGATAAGGTTTTATTTTTCTTTAAATACTCCAAATTTTTATGGTCAGTGAATATTAGAAACGGAACTTTGGATCCCTCTAGAAGATGTCTCCAGTGTTCTAGAGAACTTTTTATAGCTAAGAGTTCTTTATCCCCCACACTATAATTAATCTCCGCACTTGTAAGCATTCTAGAATAAAATGTTATAGGATGTGTTTCTGTTTTCTCACTGTTTTGTTGTGAGAGGACTGTTCCTATTCCGGTATTGGAGGCATCTACCTCTAGTAGGAACTTTTCTTGATAATCTGGCATGGATAATATTGGAGCAGTAGTAAACAAGGTTTTGAGGTGGTTGAAGGTGTCTTGAGCTGAGTCGGACCATCTGAATCTTTGTTTAATGCTAGTCAATTGAGTTAAGGGTCTAATGACTGTAGAAAAGTTTTTTATGAATTTTCTGTAAAAATTCGCGAATCCTATGAATCTCTGTAAAGATTTTACTGAGGTGGGAACTGGCCAATTCTTTATGGCTGCTACCTTGTCAGGGTCCATTTGTATTCTGTTTGGAGTGATAATATATCCTAAGAACTTGATTTCAGAGACATGAAATTCACATTTCTCTAATTTTGCATAGAGCTTGTGTTCTTTTAAACGCATTAGGACCCAACGCACATGCTTTTCATGTTCTTCTGCTGTCCTGGAATATATTAAGATGTCATCCAAGTAGATTATGACACAGATGTCCATTAAGTCATGAAAGATTTCATTGATAAAATGTTGGAATGTAGCGGGGGCGTTACTGAGTCCAAAAGGCATGACATTGTATTGGAATAAGCCGTATCGGGTTCTAAAAGCTGTCTTCCATTCATGTCCTTCTTTTATTCTTATCAAATTATATGCCCCTTTAAGATCCAATTTAGTGTATATTGTTGCTTCATGCAATCGTTCTAGAAGTTCTGGGATCAAGGGTAGAGGATATCTGTTCTTTATAGTAATGTTGTTTAATGCTCTATAATCTATGATGGGTCTGATGGTCCCATCTTTATTGCATACCAGAAACATGCCAGCCGCAGCGGGAGATGTGGAGTGTGTAATAAACCCTTTTCGGAGGTTATCATCAAGATAAGATCTTAGATAGACTAATTCATCTTGTGATAGGGGATATATTTTCCCATGTGGTATTTGGGAGCCGGGAATTAAATCAATAGGACAATCGAAACTTCTATGGGGAGGAAGATTTTCTGCCTCCTTTAAATCAAACACCTCTGCCAGGTCCTGATAAATAAGGGGAAGTTCATTTTCAATTGACGAGATTGTTTGATAGGGGTAGCATGTTTTTGAACAGTAAGAGGAGTTTAATGATATTTCTGTCTTAGTCCAGTCAATAGTGGGATTATGGTTTTGTAACCAGGAAAAACCCAGAATTAATGTGTGTAAATGTATAGGTATCAGGTCAAAAGTAAGATATTCTGTGTGACCAGTACTAGTTGTAAGTAAAATAGGGATTGTTTGGTGAGTTATGGGACCTTGTTGTATTGGTGAACCATCAATAAGTCGAACTGAAACAGGGTTAGGTTTGCAAATTATAGGTATTTTATTAATCTTAACATAGTTTGAATCTATGTAGTTTCCAGAAGCACCTGAATCAATCAGAGCACTAGTACGAATGTTTTTCTGGTCCCACTGTAAAGAAAGGTTTAAAGTCAGTTGGGTAATTTTTGAAATATGGAAAATATTTTGTGTCTTTATAATCTTACCCTTCTTCTGTTTTAACAAAAGAGGACAGTTGTTGACTGAGTGTTCCTTTTGGCCACAATAGAGACATAAATGCTCAGATCTTCTTCTGGCCTTTTCTTCTGGTGATAAGGGTCCCTTGATGGTTCCTATTTCCATGGGGGTCTGGTTTGCTGAGCCTCTTTCCTGTGTGGATGTATAGGTAAAAGATCTTTTACCAGTAGGATCATATGTGGTCTTCTCAGCCCTCCTTTCACGCAACCTTCGGTCGAGTGTTGTACTCAGTTTAATCAGTCCATTTAAGCTATCTGGTATTTCCAGGCGGGATAGCTCATCTTTGAGCATTTCAGAAAGACCAAGTCTAAACTGATTTTTTAGACTGATCTCATTCCATTCTGAATCATCAGCCCACATTTGGAATTCAGTTATGTACTCCTCCACATTACGTTTTCCTTGTTTAAGGGATCTTAATTTTGTTTCAGCATTTATTTGAGTGTGGGTATCCTCATACAAAGCTGCCATAGCATGAAAAAAGTCCTGCAAAGAATCCAGAATGGGGTGATTATGTTCAAAAAATCTATTTGCCCAGGTGCGGGGCTCCCCCTGGAGGAAGGATATGGTGGTGCAAACTTTTATCCTGTCTGTGTGATATGTTTTAGGTCGCAGAGAAAATAAGAGATTGCATGCATTTTTAAAATCTCTGAACTCACTGCGTTTACCTGTGAATGGTTGAGGATAAGAAATATGAGGTTCTGGGTTTTCAGAGCTTTTGGTTGGCATACAGTCCTTAACCAAGGTTTTTAGTGTTTTGTTTTCACTTTGAACCTCTGTTAAAGCTCTTGCTAAATACTCTAGTTTTTGATGTATGTTTGAAAACTCGTTTTTTATTTCATTAGGATCCATATTAACAATAATGTCTCCAAAAAAAAAAACGACAATTACTTTTATAGGCCTGAAAATTCTGTCATAACCTGTACCTTTAAATATTTTTGTAGCTCTTTTGTGTAAAAACCGAAATAAAAATGGTTAATTACCTCGGTTTATACAAAGTGAGACAATGCTATTAAGTAATTGTGTTGCTTATATGAATACAATTTTGATATTCAATAAGATTTATACAGGTAATATTTATATGATTTAGCAAGGCAGAGTATGAGAAAAACCTCAGATGTAAAAGTTAGGTTTATGAAATCCTTAAACTCAGATGAAGATAAAGAGGATTCAACAGGGAATGGTCTCATATAAAATATATTTCACGCGCTCACAACAGCCATGCTAAAATATATACAGCAGCATCCATACAAACAGTTCCGGTATTCAAATAGCAATAGGTGATAATTTAGACCTGATTGACCGTTATCCAGGAATATACCAGAGAACAATTTATGAATGTCACAAGTATTGAGTACAACGTTACCAATCTGTAGCGTGGAGAGCGGTACTTTAAAATAAAAGTCTGGAGGCTGCAGCGGCCAAGAGTGAAGCAGAGCGTGACAACTCCTTTGAGAGCGGTATCCGCTGTGTGAGTGCGGCAAGAGCGAAGAGGAAATGTAGATCCGGTTGCTCAGGAATCTTGTAAACAGGAACTCCGTGTAAAAAATAGGTTAATTTGGAAACAAGCTGAAATTACAAAGTTAGGAACACTTTGAAGAATCAATAGCAACAATTCTCAATATAGATTTGACCTGAGGATAAAGTTAGGAATAAGTGTTAGGATTAACACATATGGAAACAACTTCAATTTTCAGGCAATGATGACCTGGAACTGCTTCCTTAAATAGGCCTGTGGTTCAAGAGGAAGTGAAGGATTTAAAGGTATATCACAGCCGGCTTTGATGAAGATTTCTGCCGCCTGGATGAAGATGTCCAGTCTTCAAAAACTGTAAGTAGATCGTCGGGGTTAGTGTTAGGTTTTTTTGGTTTATTGGGTGGGTTTTATTTTTAGATTAGGTTTTTGGGCAATGTAAAATAGCTAAATGCCCTTTTAACGGCAATACCCATCCAAATGCCCTTTTCAGGGCAATGGGGAGCTTAGGTTTATTTAAATAGGTTTTTTTGGGGGGTTTGGTTGTGTGGGTGGTGGGTTTTACTGTTGGGGGGTGTTTGTATTTTTTTTTACAGGTAAAAGAGCTGATTTCTTTGGTGCAATGCCCCGCAAAAGGCCCTTTTAAGGACCATTGGCAGTTTAGTGTAGGCTAGGGTTTTTTTCTTTATTTTGGCGGGGCTTTTTTATTTTGATAGGGCTATTAGATAAAGAGTAATTCGTTTTTATTTTTGATAATTTCTTTTTTATTTTGTGTAATTTAGTGTTTATTTTTTTGTAATTTAGATAAAAGTATTTTGTTAATTTAATTTATTTAATTTTATTGTAATGTTAGGTTTTAGTGTAAGGCAGGTTAGGTTGTATTTCACAGGTAACTTTGTATTTATTTTAGCTAGGTAGTTAGTAAATAGCTAATAACTATTTAGTAACTAGTCTGCCTAGTTAAAATAAATACAAACTTACCTGTGAAATAAAAATAAAACCTAAGATAGCTACAATATAACTATTAGTTATATTGTAGCTAGCTTAGGGTTTATTTTACAGGTAAGTATTTATTTTTAAATAGGAATTATTTAGTTATTAAATAAGTTTTATTTAGAATTATTTTAATTATATTAAAGTTAGGGGGTGTTAGGGTTAGGTTTAGGGGTTAATAGGTTTATTATAACGGCGGAGTGGGCGGACGGCAGATATGGGGTTCATTTTATTTAAATAGTGTTTTTGATGCGGGAGGGCTGCGGTTTAGGGGTTAATAATTTTGTTATAGTGGCGACGATGTCAGGGAGCGGCGGAATAGGGGTTAATACATTTTTTAAGTGTGGCGATGTCCAGAGCGGCAGATTAGGGGTTAATAATTTTATTTTTGTGTGTGATGCGGTAGGGCCTCGGTTTTGGGGTTAATTGGTAGTTTATGGGTGTTAGTGCACTTTTTAACACTTTAGTTATGAGTTTTATGCTACAGCTTTGTAACGTAAAACTCATAACTACTGACTTTAGATGGCGGTATGGATTTTGTCATTTTAGGCTGTACTACTCGCTTTTTAGCCTCCCCACAAAACTCGTAATAGCGGTGCTATGGGAGTCCCATTAAAAAAGGACTTTTTTAAAAATGCAGTACTGATGTTGCGTGATGGCCAAAAAAGTGTGCAGTACAGCTATTCTGATATCAGCAGTAGGGAAAATGCTTTTTTACTCATAAAGCAAAACTCGTAATCTGGCTGAATGTTTTACAGAAATGTACATTTGCAGTTCATTACTTTGGTTTTCTTACAGATTCAGACACCAGACACTTAGACCTCCCTGTCAGGGCTGGATTGGCCTACCAGGATACCAGGAGATTTCCCGGTGGGCTGCAGCAGCTGGGGCTGGGAAGCTACAATTTAAACGGGTGATTAATGGATGCAATTGGGTTGTAGGGTTGCTATTTAATTTTGAAAAAAATATTGGGGAAGGAGTGTCCCAATAATCCCCTTTGAGAAAAATTGGGGCATGTGCATTCTACCGACTCAATGGAAAATATGGCGGGTCTTCATATTTTTCCAGGGCTGCTTTTTATTCCCAGTCCAGCCCTGCTCCCTGTAACACTTTCAGAAGTACTGGCAGCCGTGTTGTCCTCTCCTCATCACAGGTGCAAGCAGCAAGAGCAGCGTAGGAGTTTTTCAAAGACAGAGGATTAGGAGTGTGCTTGTGTTCTACTGTTCTTACCCTTCCTGAGCCAACAGTTGTCCTTCTCCTTTTTCTTAGTCTCTGGGGTAGAGGTGCAAAAGGGTTTAATGTAAATGATCCCTTTAGTCAGCGTGGAGTGTCAATACAACTTACATTTAAAAAAGAAAGAAAAATGTATCTGGCAAGTAATCAATGAGAGTTCAGATTTTCAATTAATGAATGTGCTTCGCATAAGGAACACTAAAGAAAAAATGTCTACTCTTTCCAACTATACTGGTGGAAAAGATAAGTAATACTGTAGATAAGTAATTTAACTGTCTATGCTTACAGTGCTCAAACACCATGGTTGTCACTGCCTGCTTATGTTTTTAGAGTTTTAACTCTCCATGTCGCTATTCATATTGGTTTCAGATTTTTTTTATTAATGAAGAACGAGTTTTGCTCAAGCCTGACTGCCTTACACATTGTGGAATTGAGATGAATCTACAGACGAAGTTTGGCAGCAGGCTCAGTTAACTCTATACTACTGAGTTTGAGACTTGCGTTGAATTTTGTTTTGCCCATAAATTACGTGAGGGTCATGTGACCTGGTTACCCAGAATGAATGAGACTGTTGAGGACGATACTGGCTCAAATGGCAGCGGTAAGCTCAATTAGTTCATGTTTATTCACATTTGTTATATGTACTGAATTGACATTTTGAGTATTGTGTTGTTTGTTCTCTGATACTTTGGATGGAATATTGTGCAACTTGTTCCCCATTTGCATTTGCACTGAATCCAGTTTGGAGGCAGCTGTTAAAACTATATCTATTGGTAACACTTTGCAGTATACTTTCCCTCTTTCCTTTAATTTAATTGAAAATTGTAGAAAGTACAGCGCTCCACCATGTTGTAAATTTGGGCCCGATAATCTAAATTTAAAAATCATATAAAATGATTATAAATAACTGAACCATTCACAAAAACAGGGGCACTTTCTATCATTAAAATATTTAAAGACGATTCCTTTGTAAAATAATTACCATTTATTGATCGTAAACAGGAACGGCACGATGTTTACAATAAATAATGGTAATTATTTTACGAAGAAAGCGTCTTTAAATATTTTAATGAATGAAAGTGCCCCGGTTTTTATGACTAATTTTACAAGTTAACAATCACTTTAAATATGCACAGCATAAATCATATTTTAAATACACTGAATGTGCACATAACACAATCGGCTAGATTTAGAGTTTTGCGGCCAAAGGTGTGCGTTAGCTACGCGTGTTTTTTTCCCCCCGCACCTTTTAAATAACGCTGGTATTGAGAGTTCTCTGAAGGGCTGCGTTAGGCTCCAAAAAGGGAGTGTACAGGCATATTTACCGCCACTTCAACTCTCAATACCAGCGTTGCTTACGGTAGCGGCTAGCTGGAAAAACATGTTTGTGCCCGATATCCCCATAGGAAACAATGGGGCAGTTTGGGCTAAAAAAAAACCTAACACTTGCAAAAAAGCAGCGTTCAGCTCCTAAGGCAGCCCCATTGTTTCCTATGGGGAAACAGTTTCTAAGTCTGCACCTAACATCCTAACATGTACCCCTAGTCTAAACACCCCTAACCTTACTAGAATGAATAAGTGAGCGCTTACAGCTTAAAAGGCTAAGTAATCAGTATAGATGAGATAGATAAAAAACAGTTTAATACAATAATTAAAAAATCGGTACACAAGTATTATCAATATCTCCCTAAATTTGTTGTGACACTTTGCTTGTATTATGCTGTGATTACTTAATCTTTTATACAGTATTGAACGCACATTGTGTTTTTATACGATTTTATATGTCCCTCATGGATCCATGTAGGTTTAAAAATTAGTTTGACTGAACCATTGCATTTTTTAGATTGTTTTTTTAATTATTGTATTAAACTGTTTTTCATCTATCTCATCTATACTGATTACTTAGCCTTTTAAGCTGTAAGCGCTCACTCATTCATTCTAGTTAGTTTCTATCCCAAGTCCACTAGGGGGCTCTTGCCAGTGAGCTTAAGGCATCTTATTACTAGCGCTCGGTCTACTACTTTTATTTCTTAGAACACCCCTAACCGTACACTTATTAACCCCTAATCTGCCGCCCCCGCTATCGCTGACCCCTGCATTTTATATTAACCACTAATCTGCCGCTCCGGACACCGCTGCAACCTACATTATACACTTATTAACCCCTAATCTGCCCCCCCAACGTTGCCGCTACTTTACCTACAATTATTAACCCCTAATCTGCCGACCGGACCTCGCCGCCACTATAAAAAATGTATTAACCCCTAAACCGCCGCACTCCCACCTCGCAAACCCTATAATAAATTGTATTAACCCCTAATCTGCCTTCCCTAACATCTCTGACACCTAACTTCAAGTTTTAACCCCTAATCTGCTTACCGGACCTCGCCGCTACTCTAATAAATGTATTAACCCCTAAAGCTAAGTCTAACCCTAACCCTAACACCCCCCTAAGTTAAATATAATTTTTATCTAACGAAATAAATTAAATATTATTAACTAAAGTCTTCCTATTTAAAACTAAATACTTACCTGTAAAATAAACCCTAATATAGCTACAATATAACAAATAATTATATTGTAGCTATTTTAGGATTTATATTTATTTTACAGACAACTTTGTATTTATTTTAACTAGGTACAATAGCTATTAAATAGTTATTTACTATTTAATAGCTACCTAGTTAAAATAATTACAAAATTACCTGTAAAATAAATCCTAACCTAAGTTACAATTAAACCTAACACTACACTATCAATAAATAAATTAAAACAATTAACTACAAGTACCTACAATTAAATAAACTAAACTAAATTACAAAACAAACAAAGACTAAATTACAAAAAATAAAACAAGATTACAAGAATAAGCATTTAAGCTAATTACACCTACTCTAAGCCCCCTAATAAAATAACAAAGCCCCCCCCAAAAAAAAAATTCCCTACCCTAATCTAAATTAAAATAGTTAACAGCTCTATTACCTTACCAGCCCTTAAAAGGTCTTTTTGCGGGGCATGCCCCAAAGAAATCAGCTCTTTTGCCTGTAAAAAAACACAATACCACCCCCCAACATTACAACCCACCACCCACATACCCCTACTCTAACCCAAACCCCCTTAAATAAACCCTAAACACTACCCCCTGAAGATCTCCCTACCTTGAGTCGTCTTCACTCATCCGAGCAGCGATGAACCAAAAGAAGACATCCGGAGCGGCAGAAGTCTTCATCCTATCCGGGCAGAAGAGGACATCTGGACCGGCAAACATCTTCATCCAAGCGGCATCTTCTATCTTCATCCATCCGACGAGGAGTGGCTCCATCTTCAAGACCTCCGGCGCGGAACATCCTCTTCTCCCGACGACTAGACGACGAATGAAGGTTCCTTTAAGTGACGTCATCCAAGATGGTGTCCCTCGAATTCCGATTGGCTGATAGGATTCTATCAGCCAATCGGAATTAAGGTAGGAAAAATCTGATTGGCTGATTGAATCAGCCAATCAGATTCAAGTTCAATCGGATTGGCTGATCCAATCAGATTGAGCTTGCATTCTATTGGCTGTTCTGATCGGTTTAGGGGATAATACATTTATTATAGTGGCGGCGAGGTCCGGTCAGAAGATTAGGGGTTAATAAGTGTAGGTAAGGTAGCGGCGATGTTGGGGGGGCAGATTAGGGGTTAATAAATATTTTGTAGCTGTCTGCGATGTTAGGGGCAACAGATTAGGGGTACATAGGGATAATGTAGGTGGTGGCGGTGTGCGGTCGGCAGATTAGGGGTTAAAAAAATTTATTAGAGTGGCGGCGATGTGGGGGGACCTCGGTTTAGGGGTACATAGGTAGTTTATGTGTGTTAGTGTACTTTAGAGCACAGTAGTTAAGAGCTTTATGAACCGGCGTTAGCCCAGAAAGCTCTTAACTCCTGACTTTTTTCTGCGGCTGGAGTCTTGTCGGTAGAGGCTCTACCGCTCACTTCAGCCAAGACTCTAAATACCGGCGTTAGGAAGATCCCATTGAAAAGATAGGATACGCAATTGGCGTAAGGGGATCTGCGGTATGGAAAAGTCGCGGCAGGAAAGTGAGCGTTAGACCCTTTCCTGACTGACTCTAAATACCAGCGGGCGGTAAAAAGTAGTGTTAGGACCCCTTAATGCTGCTTTTGACAGCTAACGAAGAACTCTAAATCTAGGCGATAGAAATTCGTACTTATAAAGAAAGTTCAGGGCGATTAGCCCGGAGCGTAGCTAAGGGTTAAGGCCTGGTTGAGTGAGTGCTGCTGCTGTGTGTGTATTTGTTACAATGTTGCATTGTGTTGGGAGGGGTTTACCAACCTTATATGGGATGTGCAGGGAGTACATTTCCTCTTTGTTTCTGTGGATCCCTGGAAGCTCTTTCTACAGCACAGCTTGAAGCAGATTTTCCAATGGAAGGTGAACCTGTGGAATGGGAAGAGATGGATCTTGAGGACATCGAGTGGATCGCACCATCCCCATCACGGAACTATCACAGTGGGTCAGGGCCATGTTTCAGGGCTGTCTATTTCCACTTCCCCTTTTGTGGGGGATGGTAGCCCCAATCTGTTCCCTTCCCCTGCACGGGGGGGCGGGATGATGAGGCTAGGCCTGCACAGGCATATCAGCTGGTGGGGCTAGGCCTTCATGTAGCAGTTGCTGGGGCCTGAGGTGCAAGGAGTGGGTAGGCAGGGGTCCCAGAATATAATATAATAATAATCGGTAGGCCCGGTAATTGGTGGTGCGTGTAGTGGGAGCAGTGCGGCCTTACCTGCGTAGGTAGTCCTTTCGGGGAATCCGTTGCGACAGCTGTGGCACTCTTGCAGTCTCTGGCATCGGTCCTCGTGGGTGGGTCATCGTCGGGTGCGGTGGTGGTGCAGGCCCAGGCTTCCATTCCGCATGGTGTGCAGGCCTCCGTCCGTTCTTCATCTTCTGCCCCATCCAAGATGGCCGCCACATCGACTTCCGGTGACGCTGTGCGTCCCGATGTCACTTCCGGTGACGTCATGTCTGCCCACAGCACTCAATCCTTTGTCGTTGGGCAGAGCGGATCATCCCCCTCAGGCTCCAGTGGTAAGAAGGGAGTACCATGGAGGGGGGCACCCGCTCAGGGGGGCATGCATGTTAGCCATCTGAAGGCTGGGGGTACCCATTCTAGGCCAATGGGGGTTACGGCAGACTTGAGACAAGGGGCAAATGTGACTCAAATGCATCCGGGGGGGTCGGCAGGTGCTTCGCAGCAAGGTGTGTGTACAAGGGTCTTGGCAACAGCTGGCAATAAAGGAGGGGAGGCCGCTAGTGCCTCCTCCTCGCGCTCGTGGCCTAAGTCAGGCGGTAGTAAGGCATAAGCGGCCCTGCACATGGGGGGGTCAAGGAAAAGCCCCTGTGGGCGGAGCAGGGCCTAAGGGGCCTCGTGTAACTGCGGCCCTGGGTAGAGGTGCCGTTAGTCTGGAACTGCATGCAGGAGGCCTGCAGGGTACCGTATCGCCCAGCAGGACCTTAGCGGTCAGGTCAGGGCAGGTAGTTATGAGAGGAGCGGTGAAGAGGGGGCACGCTAGTATTAGTGCTAGCCCAGGCGAAGGCCTGGAGGGCACTGACAGGGGGACAATTAGTCCTGCCAGGATGGTGAAGCCACAATGGTGCAGCAGGGTAGTTAGATTTATGGAGGATTATGAATGTGGGCAGGCTGCAAGTACGGATGAGCATCACAGTTTACTCTATGGTGTGAGTGACAGTGACCGTGAGGGGTATCTGGAAAGCGGGGCTGGGGAGTATAAGGAGGAGACGGCTAGCTCTTCCCATGGTACTCCCCTCTTGTCTTCTGTGTTCCAGGTCTCCATGGTGTCTTCATCTGGCAGAGATGTGGATACCAAGAGTTCCAGAGTGCTCGTGCCTAGAGTGGTGGTGATGCGTACGGGTGACCACAGTCCCTCCGGATCCGGTCAAGGTTCCGCGGCCTCTTCATCCGGTGAGTGTCAATTTTTTTTTTTTGGTGAAGGTGTGACTCCTCTAGTTCCAGTGGGTCTGGGTCTGGGTCTGATTTAGACAGGTCCCTGGGTTTTCACACAAAAGGCCATAGGAGGATGTACAGGATGTTGAGGAAAATGAGTAGAGGTAAACTCGGGGAGAGTACTGTCAGTGGTTTGGCCCAGGTGGGCTCACCGCAGGCTGTGAATAGAAAAGTGGCTGTGCATAGGGACACATACTCATGTCAGGTACACAGCTTGTATGCCCACCTGAAGTAAAAAATGGTGAAGCGTATCCAGGACGGTAAGTACGTCAACATGTTTGAATTATCCGTGGAATCGTTTAAATTCGAAAAAATGGTGGAGGATGGGGCAGGCCCTAAAAAATTCAAACAGGCCAACACATTTGAGGAATGGCACTGGTGTTTCCGGGTAAATGCCACATGCTATCTGGAGAGGTTCCCGCATTGTTTAAGTATGTTAGCACGATAGATGCAATACGTAGGAAATTTGACGATGGAGCCTGGAGGGAGTATGACATGATCTACCATAAAAAGAAGGTGGTTAACCCATTGCTGGACTTTGGGACCATGGATGTCCACCTCTGGGTGTATCTCGATGCGGAACGGGGGGCACAAGTGGGCCCAGGAGTAGTTAATCAGGGGCCCAGGCAGCCCCTGCAGTTCTGATGGCGGCAAGGGGGAGTGTGCTGGCATTACCAGGATAAGGCCTGCAAAAGGGGCACATCCTGCACGTTCAAGCACGTCTGCAAGTTCTGCAGTGGTCAACACCCTGGGGCTGATTGCTCCAAGAAGCGGGACTCCCAAACTGAATGGATTGGGTCTAAAGGAAGCGTTGCAGGAAAGGGCGGCTTCGCCTCTTAGGGTTAGGGTTGAGCAGGTACCCGAACAGGGCAGCTGCTAGATTGCTGGATGCCAGTCTGCACCTTGGTTTTACTATTCCGGTAGTGGGCCAGGTGCTGGGGTCTAAGGTTAAGAGGAACTTGAAGTCGGCGGTCAGGGAAAAGCTGGGTAAGGAAGTAGCTCGAGGCAGGGTCGCAGGCCTTTTTGAGGACTTTCCAATTCCGGATTTGGTAATTTCTCCACTAGGAGTGGTTCCCAAAAAGGAGACGGGTAAGTTTCAGCTCATACAACATCTATCCTACCCAAAGGGGCAGTCGGTGAATGATGCCATTCCGACGGGTTTTGAGCTCGGTCCACTACCAGTCATTTGACGATGCGCTGGCTATTGTGAGGGAAAGGGGGCCCGGAGCCTTGATGGCTAAATTGGACATAGAGTCCGCGTTCCGTCTTCTCCCAATCCACCCATCATCCTTCAGATTGATGGGGTGCTGGTTCAAATGGGGTTACTATGTAGACCGTTGCCTGCCTGTGAGCTGTTCTATATCATGCGCTTATTTTGAGGCATTTAGTACTTTCTTCCACTGGGCAGTTGTCTCACTATTTGGATGATTTCCTTCTAGTGGGGTCTGCCAATTCAGGGGAATGTGCCTCCTTGATGAACGTCATGAGGTTTATGATGGCTAGGTTTGGGATTCCTCTTGCCGAGAATAAAACGGAGGGACCTTGCACGTGCCTGACGTTTCTGGGCATAGAGGTAGATTCCGTGGCAAAGGAATGCAGGCTGCCTAAAGAGAAGGTGGCCAGAATGTTGTTGGAGGTTCGCGCCATGGCTACAGCACAATCATGTTCCCTGAGGGAGTTGAAGTCGCTACTGGGTCTCCTAAACTTCGCTGGGAGAGTCATCCCGTGGGGCAGGGTCTTTAGCAAAAGGTTAGAATGGAGATTGGGGGCGGCAGGACAGCATTGTCGCGCATCCGGATCACGGGAGATCTCGTGGCAGATTTGAAGGTCTGGGAATGGTTCCTACAGGATTTTAATGGCGTCTGCATGTGGAGGGGTGACCCAGTGTCTTTGCATCTGTTTACGGATGCGGCAGGGGCATCTGGATACGGTGTATACGGATGTGGCAGGGGCATGGAGTGCGGAGCCATGGCCGTCTGAGTGGGCGGGCCTAGGGCTTACACACAACCTTTGCTTCTTGGGACTGTTTCCCATTGTAGCGGCAGTTGAGCTGTGGGGGCACCTTTTCAGCAACAGGGCTGTGATTTTCTGGATGTATAATCTCAGCTTGGTTTTTGTCATCAACAGACTTTCAGCTTCATCGCCTGTGGTGGTGCATTACCTGCAGCACCTGGTGTTGAGATGTCTGCAGTTGAACATTGATTTCAGGGCTCGTCATGTCCCCGGGGTGCAGAACATAGTGGCGGATGCATTGTCTCGCTTCCAGTGTGAGGCGTTTAGTGTGGCGGCGCTGACTGCGGCTCCTAATGGTCTTTCTTGCCCTCCCTTTCTGTGGCAGATGGCGAAGGACTGCAGCGGCTGATCCCCCTATTGCGGGCTTCTTTGGCACCCAACACCTGGTCGGCCTACGTGAGGTATTGGAGCGAGTGGGTACGTTTCTGCGACCTCTGTGAGTTTCCTTCTTGAGAGGGTGAAAAGGGATTCCTTCTACAGTGGCTGGCTGACCTGAGAGGTAAGCAAGTAAAAAAGGGGACAATTAGTGCCACTGGGGACACAAAGGTCACCAGAGCACTAATAAGAGGCGCCTAGACCAAAGTAGCACAATATGGATTCAGAATAATAATATTATACTTGGGAAAAATAATCCCATAGAGATAGTGATAAAATATTAATAGGGGTTAAATATATCAACAATATTTGATGAATAATGGAAGTCCTGACTCCTAATAATTAAAAATAAATAAAAAACAACTAATAAATAAAAACTACCAAATAAGACAATAGAGATATATAAAACAATGCGATACAAAAAATATATATATATAGTTGATTTTAGTCCAATCAATGAGGTAACTTATCAAGTCCAGCAGAGTCCAAAGGATAAGGGCCCAGAAGGTACGTGTGGTGGGCAATAATCCGGATAGAAGATAGGCCGCTCCTCCAGAGTGTTATGCCAGGAACACAGATGGAAAATCTAGAAGAAATTGGATAGAGGGCGCCACATGGTGCAGATCATATATATGATCTGCACCATGTGGCGCCCTCTATCCAATTTCTTCTAAAAAAGGGGACAGTGGTCTCTAGGCTATCGGCCGTAGCCTTCTTTTGCAGGTTGTACGCATTTGAAGATGCGTCGCGCTCCTTTAGTGAAACAGTTAATTCGGGGGTGGGGCCGAATGGAGGTTCTGAGGCATGATGCTAGGGACCCCATTACAGCAGAACGGCTGGTTAAATTGCTAGCGGTACTGTCAGAGATCTGTTCTTCGTCTTTTGAAGCTCAGCTCTTCGGGGCGGCCTTTGGGCTGGCGTTTCATGGGGCACTGAGAGTGGGGAAGTGAGTCCTGCACAATAATGTTAGGGTTGTGGATGATTCAGTGCTTCTTTTTATCCCCAGGTCTAAGATGGACCAGGAGGGCAGGGGAGCCTGGCTTTCCCAGCCGGGGCAGCCAGGGGTCACCTGTTGCCCATTACGTCTGGTCTCTTCATACCTGGAAGTGCAGCCAGGAGGCTCCTCCACATTTCTTATACATGCGAATGGAGACCCGCTGACCAGATACCATAGGTGTTAGATCGCGTAGCACAGTGGGCGGGTCTCGATGGGTCGTGTATTGCCCCCCACTCATTCAGAGTGGGGGCGGTGATGATGGCGGCAGAGCTGGGTTGGTCCTCGGATCGTATTCGCTCCTTCGGGCGTTGGAGATCTCAGAGGTACAAATCCGATGTCAGGCCTCTGTACGCATAAGTGTATAGGTTGGGGGGAATTGGGCTTGCATGGGTAAACAAATAGGGGGATTGGCCATGGTAAATTGTGGTCAGGTCTAGTAAGTCTGCAAGCTAACTCTTGTTTCTTTGTTTCAGGCATACGTCCAGGTCCTGTACGGGTGTGGATCGTCGGCCATTCATATGTGCACTGGGCTGCAATTTGAGCTGCGGCCATGCCAGGAGGACAGCAGCTGGGATTTCCATCGTCCAAGATTGTGTTGCATTGGCTAGGGTGCAGGGGTTTGTCCTGGGCAGATCTGCCTGCATTGTTACAGGATGCCGCAAGAAGGTGGGAAAAACCCCACATTTTAATCTTACATGCTGGCAGCAATGACGTGGGGGCCATCCCCACATTAGATTTAATACGGGCAATGCAGGCGGATCTGTGGCAGTTCCGACTCTGGTTTCCAGGTGTGCAAATCGGGTGGTCGAATGTGATCCCTAGATTGAGGTGGAAGCACATGGTGTGCCATAAAGCGGCTTTACAGGTCAGAAAAAAGATAAATAGGGACCTGAGGAAGCAGGTTGGGGACCTCAAGGGTTTTGTTATCGAGCATGGGAACATCTCAGCAGCCCATAAGGGGTTTATATAGGCAGGATGGGGTTCATTTAGAACCTGCAGGAGTAGATCTGTTCCTTCAGAACATCAGGCAGGCATTACTCCTAAGGGTGTAGTGGTGGTGGCAAGAGTCTGGACCATTTAATTTGCAGGTCTGTCTCTTGTGGCGGGTGGTCAGGATCACGGCTACAGGCTGGAAGGAGGTTTGAATTACGGCCATTGAAGGCAGGGTGATGCCACAGGCTCGGTATGCTTGGGCGTGCGCTGGCTGGTTATTAACAGGCAGAGAACCCCCTACATTTCAAAGCTGCATTGAGTATATCCGCCTTGTGGTCTGCAGCAGTGTCCATTGGCCATTTTTCTAGAAGGGGTTATATATAGTTAGTTATGTAGGCCCCGATTGCCGCCACCCGTGTTTTATTACCTGTTGTTGCCAGTTCCCATTGATGGTATTAATGAATACGACCCATGGGTCTTTCACCCACCTAATGTGTCGAGTTTTATTGACAAAGTTATTAAAGTTCAACTGTTAAGTGTTAAGTTATTACTTAGTTATGTTATAAGCAGACACTCAGGAGATGTAGGGCATTTAATCCCTTAGTACAAAATACAAAGAGTAATTGTTCTCTTATTGTAAAATGGGCTGAATATGGGCGTTCCATGGGCGTGTATGAAATTGACTATGAAATCCCGGCATAATTATCTAAACATTTCCACCCTACAGATGTCACTGTTTTTCCTTGCAAATAAAAAGTGGTGAGGATTTATCTAAATACTCAAAACACTAATTACTCTTCTATGGGAGACATCTCACTATTCACTGAGACAGACCATTTTCTTTGATATTTGCACTGTGAGGCTACATGTGTTTTTTTTACGTTTTTGGTGGCTAACTTTTGATCGGTTATCCTTAATTTAAAACCCTGTTCTTCTCTCCTATTCTCTGCTATGGTCATATTAGGCAGATGCTAGAAATAAGGAAATTAGCTTAGAATGCATATGAGTGCAAGTGGAATGTATTGGAGGAAACCTCCCTTTTCTAATACCCTCAGCTGCATCTGAAATTTTATTAAAAAGATCTTAACTACTTTTAAAATTGTATACTAGGATTTTATGCACAAGCTGTTGTGTAGTTCATATGTATTGTAAAATGAATATACAATGGATATAAAATTAATATTTCACAGAGTTTAAAGTCTCTATTGCTGTATTTCACACATTTTTGTCTTCAGATACAAAAATTAGATACAGTGCTTATTACTTTATAAACACTAAAATATTACATTTCTTCAATATTTAAATAACTAAAATAGGGTCCCAATAAACCGACGCCAGGCAGACAAGGCTTTCTTCCATGAACCTGTCCACCTGGCATTGCGGGGAGTGGGCATGATTCACTGCCTGCATCTAACATTGCACAAGTGGCTGTTTGACTAGTCCGCGGTGATTGCAAACCACCAGCTCAGAGTAGCCACACACACAAAAATGTTAAAATTGAACAGCTGTGCAAAAGCCAAGATATGGTGTTTTCAAGCAAACCAAAATGCTGATATACAGTGACCTCCACTAATATTGGCACCCTTGGCAAATATGAGCAAAGAAGGCTGTGAAAAATTGTCTTTATTGTTAAACACAACACAGGTTTATCCAAAAAAAATCTTTGTTTAATATATGTGTTGCACAATTATTATAAATTCATATGAGAAAAATATATTTGAAGTATATTCTCATAGATATTTTAAATGTTTTTGTACACCTGGGTGACTAGGAACAGGAAATTGTTCTACCATGACTTCCTGTTTCACAAGGGTATAAATATGAGGTAACACATAGATCAAATTCCCTTAGGGCTCGATGAATGAAAGCTCTCTGGGCTGGCGAGATTATTAATGAATGCTCGTCAGTCCTTCTATTTCCCTGGTGGAATGATCTAAAGCCATTTTTTACCCTGAAACAGGGTGTCTCGCTAAGGGGCGTATACTTCATTTTCATATGAAATGTGCACAACAAAATTTGTATGTTAAACATTATACAAAACAAATATTTGAACCATTCACACAAAAATAAGCAGGGAAAAATTGTATTGTTAAGGTGCATCAAAAATCGTAACAAAATTCTTCACCAAAATTTGTATGTTAACAAAAAAGTAAAATTAGTATGTAATTTACACAGGAATAAATCAAATTAAATATTCACAGCGTAAATCGTAATTGTAGTACACTGGATGTGCAAAAATCACACAGAAATTTGAATTTATAAATACAAAATGCAAAGCATAATTGTTGTTCTTTCGTAAAATGGGCTGAACTTGGGCGTTCCATGGGCGTATATATGACTATGTCTCACTAATCCCAGCGTAATTCTATAAAGATTTTCGCACTGCAGATATCACAGTTTTTTCTCGCCAACTGAAAGGTGGCGAGCTTTTGTCAAAACAATACGAACACTTATAACCCCAATAGAAAAAGAAATGCATACTAAAATATAGGTGAATGTAAGATGCTATAAGCAGAAAGCAGAGTAATGTGAGTTATATTGGCTGCAGGATTTTAATTTTAAAGTGCTCCCCCTGCTCCCTGCTAACTTTGCACTAAGGAGCGAAGTTTCCCTATCCTGCGAGCTTCATTACTTTTAATAGGAGCCATCTCGCAACTCGCAGGGACTGCCCCAATTTTACGATCATTGCACCGGGTCAGCGAGAAAAAGAAGGTTTGATCTGGCGAAGAATATGTCATCAAGCTCTTAGTCACATTTTTTAAGACCAAGGAATATAGCTGTGATGTGTGGCAAAAGGTTGTTGAGCTTCAGAAAAGGGTAAGTGGCTCAGGAAAAAATATCAAAAGCATTGAAAATGCCCATTTCTACCATCAGGGCAATAATTAAGAAGTCCTAGTCAACTTAAAATGTTATGAATCAAACTGAAAGAGGACATGGGAAAGATTTAACAAACAGCGGATGCTGCTTTCTACGCCCATCGTTTCTGGCTCACCAGAAAAGCAAGTTAAGAAGATGGCGGACTGAAATCATCCCGATTCAATCCAATCGGGATGATTGACACCCCTTGCTAGCGGCCAATTGGCCACCAGTGAGCAGGGGGCAGCATTGCATAAACATTTTACTAGAAAGCATATGATTTCGGCATTAGCGATGTTGAGCGGACATGATTCGCTATAGTCTTGTTTCGCTATAGTGAATTATATAGGTCATCATTCGCTATAGCGAATCATGTCTGCTCGACATTTTATAAATTGACCCCCATGTGTCTATATTATCTCAATGCATTGTGAAGAGGACAGTTCGAGTGGCCAAAATATCTACAAAGATCACAGCTGGAGAATTGCAGAAGTTAGTTGTGTCTTAGGGTAGAAAGTCTCCAAAACTACAATATTATGTCACCTACATTACCACAAGTTGTTTGGAAGGGTTTCAAGAAAAAAGTCTCTACTCACATCCAAAAACAAACTCAAGCATCTCCAGTTTGCAAGACATTACTGGAACTTCAAATGTGATCGGGTTCTATGGTCAGATGAAACCAAAATAGAGCTCTTTTTTTGCAATAAACACCAGAGGTGGGTTTGGTGCACACAGAGAGGTAGACATATGGAAAAGTACCTCATGCCCATGGTTAAATATGGTGGCGGCTCTTTAATGTTTTGGTGCTGTTTTTCTGCCAGAGGACCTGGACATTTTGTTAGGATACATTTTATCATGGACAACATATATTAAATGAACACCTGACTGCCTCTGCTAGAAAGCTTAAAATGAGCTATGGTTAGGTCTTCCAGTAGGATAATGATCCAAAACATAAATAAAAATCAACACAAAAATGGTTTACTAACCACAAAATCAAGGTCCTGCTATGGCCATTCCAGTCCCCTGACTTGAACCCCATAGAAAAACCTGTGGGGTGAACCGAAGAGGAGAGTCCACCAGCGTCAACCTCGAAATTTGGAGGATCTGGAGAGATTCTGTATGGAGGAATGGTCTCAGATTCCTTGCCATGTATTCTCCAACCTCATCAGGCATTATAGGAGAAGACTCACAGCTGTTATCTTGACAAAGAAAGGTAGCACAAAGTATTGACTAAAAAGGTGCAAATAAGTGTGCCGCTCATATATATAACAAAGATTTTTTTTTTTTTTTGGATAAACCTGAGTTGTGTTTACAATTGTTTGATTTCTATGACAGCAGGGTATTTTTGTGTATTTTTTAACAACTTGACCATGTAAATAACAAAACAAATAATTTGATGTTTTGTGATTTTATTTTATTTTTTGTTATTATGTTTTTAGCTTTTTCTAATCCATCCTATATTCCTTTGGTAATATGATAATAAATGGAAGGCACTAACTAAAACAAAATTACCTTTCTACATTATCTTTCTACACTCTTTTTTATTAAAATATGTAATTTGATCTGTATCACGAAAATAAGCATTTGTCATTATATTAAAACATAAATACAGATTAATGAAACTAAAAGTGATTGTTTTAGAGATTCAATACAATTTAATTATTCCATTAAAAGGTCACAAAACTTTTAATGTTCCATGATGCTTTTAAAAGTTTTAGATTATACATTTGGCACAGAAATTTAGTAATCTGCAGTTTAAAAAACATTTTATTTACCTTCAAGCATCTGATTAACTCAGATTATGTTTTTTTAATTTCTTCCAGGTGCTCAGGGCACATGCGGAGGTGTTGAGTATACAGCTGACAGCATTGCTGGAGAATTCCAATAACTCATTGATTTTTAATAATGTTTAACCCATTTTTTTTAATTATTGCATGAAATGTGACATCAGTTTTCTTTTAATATCATAAAGATGGCTAATGAGTTATTGTGATGTAGATTACAATGTAAAACTCAGATAAGATGGATAACATAATCCAAGCTATACTGATAAAGTACGGAATGTTGAATATTCAGTTCTAAATACATTTTCATATTTTTTTAACTAGTTCTATCTCACTAACCTTTAAATTATACCCCATTGTATCCCTTCGATGTCCATTTGTAGCTTGCTTTGATTTACTTAAAGACTCTTAGAATATGTTTTTACAACCCTTGGTCAAAATGATGGGGGTTGAGGCTGCTCAGTGAGACTCCCCAGAGCAAAATTCTCCCTCAGCAGTACTAAAACCCACATAATGTGACAGTAGGAGTCCATGTTCTCTGTCACAGAGAGGATACAGCTCAGCTCTGTGTCACTTGTGAATACCTTCCTGCCTCTTGATAGAACCAGTGACAGACGCAAGGACAGGAGATCTTCTTTTTACACACGGTGCAGAAGCATACATCCAAATTAGCACCACAATAATCTCAAGAATTGACCAACAAAAACTTAACAACATACCTGCCCTGCATGTTTGACCTAGGGAATTCATCCAGTCTACATTTAATCCTTCTGAATGTTCAGATTGGTGAGCATAAATGCATGTATTTCTCCCAAAGAGTGCATTACATAATTAACATACAGAAACTCTCTTGTAAGGATCTTCCACTCTCTCTTGTAATGCACCTCCGTTGCTTTTTTCAACATGAACGATGTTGTTGAACACAAATCCTTTTGAAAACATTCAGATCAGAAAAGCTCTCTAAAGCTGCCTCAGCTAACAAGATATCTGTAAGCTCATTCATTCATCCACATTATCTAATGCAAGCAACATTCAATAACCTACTAAACTGCCTGAAAATCCTGGAACAAAAGCTTCTGATAAAACTATGCCAGCAACACATGATCAGATTTCTGTCATTTGCCAACTCCCATCTAAAGCCAACATAGAATCCCTAAATACCTTCATCAAAAGTGAGACTTGAAGAAAGAAATCAACAAGATGGGCAATTTGATTACAATATGATGAGCTCTACTATGACACCATTGATATTTTCAGGAGAGCTTAATTGAACAACTACAAGAAGCAGTAGATGTCTTGAAGAATAGAGGGCAAAGGAATATTCTAATATTGAGAGGATTTGCCATCTGACATAATCCCTGCTGATTTTAAAGACTATCTCCAGGCACTCTTCCAGTATCAATTCTACAGCACACAAAAAATTAATTGATCCCTCTGGAAAGAGCCCACATGGTTCCCAAGCTGTCTAAAGGAGCAGCTCCAAGAGACCTCAGCATATTTCTTAACTACAAGGATTGAGAACACATATGTCAACTTTTTAGAAACATTCCTACCACATCTTATCAGATACATGAGATCTAGTTTTTTTCTGATCTATGCCTGGATACCATACAACACCAGAGGAAAAGAAAACATAACAATCATTCTGCAGAAAAACAACATAAAATATAACTGGGTCTACCCATTTTCCCCCAATGATATCCAAGATGGTTAACTATATTCCTGTGGAACATCAAAACTGGACTCCTTCTACAACTTAATTTTCTAACCGCAGACCATTCAGATAACTTCAATCATTCCATTATCCAATATGACACAAAAAGTTAGAATCCTCATTAAAAGAAATATTACATTTCATGGATCCCAAACAATTAAAGAAGGCAGACACATATATAATTATTAATTAACCACCCAATACAATTGGCTTGTTATTACAGCCCTAATTCAAAACAACAAACATTTATTAAGCAATCATAGGAAAACTATTACAATATCTCAAAGGTCTATCAACAGTAGCATCACACATCATCAGCAAAACTAAAATTATCATTAAACCTTAGCTGTGCACATCACTTGGAGAATCTATTATCCCACAACAAAAGAATATAACTTTTCCTACACATACAGCACCTTTTCCAAAATAGATTATTCTTTTTGGATGTCACCTGCCTGCCCTTCGTTTAATCAATAGACATCCATAAGAGAATGATCACTTACCCATTCTATGGCCTCGTATGCCTCAGAATTATTATTATTATCAGTTATTTGTAGAGCGGCAACAGATTCTGCAGAAAGAATACATTTGGAAATTAGATAATCATCCAAGATCTATTTATAAAGTAGGGGTTAATAACTGTAATGTAGGTGGCGGCGATGTCAGGGGCGGCAGATTAGGGTGTTTAAACATGGTTTTTATGTTAGGGTGTTTAAATGTAACTTTTTCTTTCCCCATAGACATCAATGGGGCTGTGTTATGGAGCTTTTCATTCCGCGATTGCAGGTGTTAGGCTTTTTTTTAGCCGACTCTCCCCATTGATGTCTATGGGGAAATCGTGCACGAGCACGTCAAAGCAGCGCTTGTATTTGGGTGAGGTAAGGAGCTCAACGCCACCATATCGCCCATACAAGCCTGCTTTTTCAAAACCTGTAATAGCAGCGCTATTACACTTAGCGCTTCCCTAAGTGTCATAATTTGCATAAATAAAAAGAGAGAAGCGCTCAACCTGGGAACGAACAATGTTGAGAAAAAGGAGGCTGCTTCTTGGGTGGTAACTAGCCATAGAACAAGCTATTATGCTACTGTTCGTTCCTAGGTTGAGTGCTTCTCTCTTTTTATTTATGCAAATTATGACACTTATGGAAGTCTCCCTAAGTGTGATGCAGGTATCCAGACGTGGACCTGTTGTTCAGTGTGCCTAGAGGGATATGGCTGCACCTCACTGACGAGGCCCACAATAGGCCGAAACGTACATCTGGGGTTTTTCTGTTTCTCTCGTTCATAGAGGGATTGCCTGGTATTTCGGGGCTGGACTGTACTGTTAAGTCAGGATCAGACCGATATGCTTCAGGAAAGTTCTCTGTGAAAGACACATGTTGAGCAAAAGGAGGCTGCTTCTTGGGTGGTAACTAGCCATAGAACAAGCTATTATGCTATTATTCGTTCCCAGGTTGAGCGCTTCTCTCTTTTTATTTATGCAAATTATGACACTTAGGGAAGTCTCCCTAAGTGTGATGCGGGAATCCAGACGTGGACCCATTGCTCAGGGTGCCTAGAAGGATATGGCTGCACCTCACTGACGAGGCCCACAATAAGCCGAAACATACGTCTGGGGTTTTGCTGTTTCTCTCGTTCAGAGAGGGATTGCCTGGTATTTCGGGGCTGGACTGTACTGTTAAGTCAGGATCAGACTGATATGCTTCAGGAAAGTTCTTCTCTGTGAAAGACAAATGTTGAGCAAAAGGAGGCTGCTTCTTGGGTGGTAACTAGCCATAGAACAAGCTATTATGCTATTGTTTGTTCCCAGGTTGAGCGCTTCTCTCTTTTTATTTATAACTTCTGTACAGTAGCCTGCTGTAGCTATCCATCCATCATTTATATTCTACTGTTTTAGTCATCTAGGTCATTCCCCATTCCACAACTGGAGCAACATTTCATAGATTTCTGTTTTTACCTATTCGAGCATAATTATATTTTTCCAATTAAAGGAGTTTCTGTACATTGTATTTCCATTCAACAATCATTGGCTTACATACATCTCAAATGCGGTTTTGGGTTTACAATGCTTACCCGTAAAAGATTCACAAAATCAATGTTAAATAAACATAATACTGATAACCAATTGGGTCCAAGTCTTTGATGCAAGGCAAGTCCAAATATTTGTAGTCCAGTTGTAGTCCAGTACAAATGTACAATAATAGTATCTGTCCGCAAGATATAGCTCTACATTTTCCTTTTCTTTGTAAGAAACATTGTATATTTTCCCCCTGTTACATTCCTTTTACAGCACATAAAGTTACAGTGGAGCAGTGGAGGCTCTTCCATATGCGTACAGCCGCACGTGAACCCCCAACCCAAATGAAAAAAAAAATTCTGAATAAAATATAATTTTTCCAATAGCCCCCTATTGGAAAAATTATATTTAATTTCTACCCCAAAAAAGTAAAAGCCAAAATGTTTTTTTTTTTTTTTAAAGAATTTTTTTTTCTGTACTGTTATAGGTTACATGCCTGTCATATCACTGCTATTACATTTGCCTGCAGCCTGCTCCCAGCCTCCAACCCATCCCTATAAAGTCTTAATCGCACAGATCAGCCTGTGAGATAGTGCGAGTGAGCAGAGGTGATGCTATCGATCCAGATACGCGACGTCATCACTCAAGTCACGTGATGGCGCTTTACGAGGCTCCTCCCCCTCACTGGCATGAAATCTCATTGTGGAGATAGCCGTTGAGCTGAGAGGAGCTCATTTTGGGCAGTTAGAGATTGACTGCGTTGGAATTTCGTGCGTGGGCACTTTAAAACAGAAATTGACCGTAGAGAGAGTGAGACAGAGAAGAGTAGGGATTGACTGGAGAATATTGTTTTCTTAAGAGTTACTTACTAAAGACAAATTAACAGCATATTTTTAGATAGAGCAGTAGAGAGTGACTGAGAGGCTGAGCAGCAGACTAGTTTTAATTACTAGTTAACCGTTCTTCTGTCACGGCTGCTGCCTGATTTAAATTATACTAGATTTCTAGTTAAAAGTATATTAATTTTTAAATTATTAGCAGATTGCAGAGAGTCTCAGAGTTGTTCAAACAATTATAAAGTTATTTTAAAAAAATAAAATAAAAGCAGTTAACAGCTGCAGATAGGCAGTAAACATGCTTATTTTAACTTTTTTTTTTATCCCCACTGACTCCTATATCTAACTTTATATTATTATTATTTAGTTTAGCCCTGACTGCTATATTTAACTGCTGCAGTGCAGGAAGGCAGCCTTTTTGTATACTCTTTGTTGGATGGTGGGACTGGAGGAGTAGCTGCTGAGAGGAGCTCTTTTATTTAACAGGTATTGAATAATATTTGTATAGGTCCACAAAATAATTAAATATGATGGTAAATCTTTAGGATTAATGGAGTGTCAGAGGCAGCAATCTGTGATGGTCCAGGCCAAAATCCAGGAACAGCAATCTAGAACAACAAAAAGAAACAGATGCCCCACATGGCCCAATATTGTAGGTTCCAGATGATAGGTATTTATGTGTAAAATAGATACACTCACATATGTTAAAGCACCTCAGATGGTGCTAAAGACACAGTCTGGGATCTATAACAGTCACCCAGCAGACCGACCTCCTGAAGTTAAATGGAATCTGTATAGGAAAATATGGAAAACACAAAGTGCCAATATGGCCTAGTATTGTTTGGCCAAAGTTGTATGCAACCAAAGATAAAAAGTTACACTCACATTTGTTGTAGCATCTCCATTGATGCTAGTAGGGCAAGTTGGGATCAATTCAGTCACCCAACAGACTCAGTACCAAGGCAATCAGGATACCACAGTCCTCCTGACCTTTCTATAGGTCCAAAATGTCCTCAAAATGAACCAAATATCAGGCAGCAAGTGTTTAAAAAAGTTAAAATCACTTTACTAAAATGTTATGAGATAAAAGCGACACGTTTTTCAATCAAAGACTGTTTCATCAGGCTTAATGATGATGATTAAGCCTGATGAAACAGTCTTTGACTGAGAAATGCGTCGCTTTTATCTCATAACATTTTATTAAAGTGATTTTAACTTTTTTAAACACTTGCTGCCTGATATTTGGTTCATTTTGAGGACATTTTGGACCTATAGAAAGGTCAGGAGGACTGTGGTATCCTGATTGCCTTGGTACTAAGTCTGGTGGGTGACTGAATTGATCCCAACTTGCCCTACTAGCATCAATGGAGATGCTACAACAAATGTTAGTGTAACTTTTTATCTTTGGTTGCATACAACTTTGGCCAAACAATACTAGGCCATATTGGCACTTTGTGTTTTCCATATTTTCCTATACAGATTCCATTTAACTTCAGGAGGTCGGTCTGCTGGGTGACTGTTATAGATCCCAGACTGTGTCTATAGCACCATATGAGGTGCTTTAACATATGTGAGTGTATCTATTTTACACATAAATACCTATCATCTGGAACCTACAATATTGGGCCATGTGGCGCATCTAGTTCATGTGTGCCATATAGTTAACATTGTGCTCACTCCCGTCGGGTTATTTAGGAGTCTGCACTGATTGGCTAAACTGCATGTCTGTCAAATGGACTGAGATAAGGGAGCAGTCTTGCGGAGGCTTAGATACAAGGTAATCACAGAGGTAAAACATATATTAATATAACTGTGTTGGTTATACAAAACAGAGGAATGGATAATAAAGGGATTATCTATCTTTTTAAACAATAATAATTATGGTGTAGACTGTCCCTTTAAGCAGGCCCCCTTTTTTTGTATTGTGAACCCCCATTTGAATAACCCACAAGCCGCCACTGCAGTGGTGTAGGAAATAACAGTAACTCAGATAAAGTTATATGAACAGGTTATCATGAACAACAAACAATAATTAACATTGGTTAACAACAACTTGTTAGATGTAGATAACAAGGGTTGCTTTATACTGGTTGTCATAAGCACACACACTAGTAGTATATCAATAGGGATGAGTTTTTCATTAAGACAAAGTCAAAAAGAAAGGGGGAAGGAGGAAGAAGTAAAAAAAAGAGTTGGGATAAGATGGGTGGGTCCTTCGCTTAACAGGCTCTTCTGTACACTAGCCTGCTGTAGCTATTTCACCTATCATTTAAATTCTACTGTGTTAGTCATCTAGGTTGTCCTTGTTCCACAACTGGAGCAACATTTCATAGATTTCTGTTTTACCTATTTGAGTATGATATTTTTCCAGTTGAAGGAGTTTCCGTACTTTGTGTTTCTAGTCAACAATCGTGGGAAGCTGCGCTGTCTTCCAACAGGTTGGAATCAGGTTTTTCGCCCCTGTTAACATTAGCATTAGAAGTGTTTATTTAATCGGGTTTTGCATTTTAAATGGAAGGTGAAAAAGTAAAGTGTCTGGAGTTTATGGAATGTCTATTTCTAGGATTTTTCGTATCTCCTCCCATACTGTGTCCCAATAATTTTCTAGCAGGGGGCAGTCCCACCAGATATGTAACATGGAGCCTGTCTCTCCACAACCCCTCCAGCATTTGCCCGAGGTGTTAGGGTATATTGTTTTAAGCCGAGACAGTGTTAAGTAGCACCGGCTCAGTAATTTGTATGTGCTGAGACTGAAATGACCTTGGCCACCCTGAATATACATTGCCACTCAAAGGTTGTGTATTCAGTACCCAGTTCCCCATGCCATTGTCTTGTGTAGGTCGGGAGAGCAAAATAGGAAGTTTATAGATTTTAGAAGTCAAGTGCCTGGGTGCGGATTGTAGTGTGCAAAGTTTTTCATAAGGTGTGGTCTCTCTAATGAAATGTCGCTTATGCTTGTGTGTGGAGATGTAGTTTCCAATTTGTAGGTAAATAAACCACGGTAAAGAAAGGTCAGGGTGTTCCTCTAAAAGTTCCTCTCTTGTTTTAATTCTCCCATATGTGATGAAACAACCTATGTGGTTGTTAGCGAATGTAGTATGAACAAAATTTGGTTTGGCTTGTAGTGAAAGTTCCGCATTTCCGTATACAGGGGACAGGGGAGAGTGAGTAGTGGAGATGTTTGAGTCAGTTCGGACAGTCTTATTCCATTCAGAGAATAGTTCCTCCAATAATGGGAAATGAGCAAAATCAGTAGGTCTGTATCTTTTTTCTGTCCATGGGAGGGAGGCAGGATTATTTGTTTGTAAGATGCTAGTATCTAAATGTATCCAGTCTTTTTGGCCACTGTAATGACACCACTCGATCACCCTTTGGAGTAGAATGGCTCTTCTATAAAGATAAAAATTGGGAAGTCCAAAACCTCCCTCCTCTCTGGGGAGGTATAATGTTTTCTGTTCACTCTTGGTTTAATGCCCTTCCAAATATATTCTTCAATCAGGTTTTTTAATAAGGGGAGGAACGTATGAGGAAGGGGGATTGGTATGGTTTGAAATAAATATAATATCCTCGGAAGGACATTCATTTTAATTACATTGATTCTCCCCAACCAAGAGATTGTTTTATGTTTCCAGGTTGAAAGATCTCTAGCAATGTCCATCCGAAGAGACATATAGTTAGCTTCAAATATATCTGGTATGGAGGCAGAAATATGAATACCCAAATAGTTTAGGTACTTGATGTTTAGCACAAAGGGGCTATGGTCTTTAAGCCAAGTTTTTGTGGAAGATGTTAGTGAAACACCCAAAAGCTCTGACTTAGTGTGGTTGAGAAGAAAGTGGGAGACTTATCCAGTTCTGGAATATTCAAGTAGTAGGGCTGAAATGGATGTTTCTACGTCTGTTAGTGTGAATACAAGGTCCTCCACATACATTGTGTACTAATTTGTGTTATTTTGCCCCTAATTATATTCCTTTAATTGACTGATTGGCTCTGATGTTACTTGCTAAAGCTTCAATCGAGATTGCAAAAAGCAAAGGCGATAGCGGACAACCTTGCCTAGTCCCATTAGATATAGTAAAGGCGTCTGAAAGGATAATTGTTAACCTTGATTTTTGCATCGGGTGATGAATACAGCGGCAAAGACAGTTTTTATAAACCTCTCCCCAAATGTAATTTTCTCCACTGTGTTCTTAAAGGACCAGTCAACACAGCACAAAACACAAAACCACAACCTAAATAAATATACAGCCACATAGATGATTAAGTTTATAATGTATATGAGCATTCAAAATAAAAACTTTGATAGTAAAATTATTAGAAAACTTACTTTTCTCCTGTCTGTTTTACCAATTGTTCTGAGGCTTGACCACCTCCCACACCTAGAGGAGGATGGGCTCACTGTGAGTGACAAATTTTGTCTTCCAATCCAAGATTAGCTTATTTGCATTTTCCTCCCCATTGTGTGCATGTGAGTGTGCACTTGACCCCCCTTGCACGTGCACGTGACCCCCTCCCCCTCGGGCGTGCACCATTGTCTTTATAAATTACAAGCAGGCACAGCATGAAAGGGAGCAGCTCTGCTGAAGAGCATTTAGAGCAGGAGCTGTTCCCTTTCATGTCAGTTGGATTGGTGCCACATGCCACATTATAGTGCTTCTCTGTCTAATATATATTAGTGCACCTACATAAAAACTAACCCTGCTACAGGCTAACCCTGCTACATACATTTGTACTTTTCTTTTGTATATTACAATCCTTTGTTACCCAGCAAGTCATTTTGCACCCTTAGAAAGATGAAGTTAGAAATCACCATACTTGCTTTTATAATTTATAATGTTCAAACTTTTTTTGGTTTCAAGGCTAACCCTATTTCATATCTGTATGTAAAAAATAATTTGAACTCAATTTCATGCAGATATTTTCCATTTGTTATTTCCACCTTTGCATGTAATGTATTTTTATCTGTGCAAAAATCCTTTAAAAGCACCCTATTGCCTTTTCAAAGCTAAACCTTTCCAAGGCAATGCCTTACATGCAAAGGGGGTAAATAATAAACGCTAAATCTCTGCATGTAATTGCAGTCTTCTAATTGTATACATACAGATATGCAACAGTCTTAGCTTAAAAGAATAGATAGAAAATACAAACTGCTATGAAATGTATTTCTCTATCCTTTATTACTTTTATTGGCTAACCCTGCTACATACATTTGTACTTTTCTTTTGTATATTACAATCCTTTGTTACCCAGCATGTCATTTTGCATCCTTCGAAAGATGAAGCTAGAAAGCACCCTACTTGCTTTTATAATTTATAATTTTCATACTTTTTTGGTTTCAAGGCTAACCCTGTTGCATGTCTGTATGTAAAAAATAATTAGAACTCAATTTCATGCAGATATTTTCCGTTTGTTTTTTCCACCTTTGCATGTAAGGTATTTTTATCTGTGCAAAATCCTTTACAAGCACCCTACGGCCTTTTCAAAGCTAAACCTTTCCAAGGCAAAGTCTTACATGCAAAGGGTGTTTTAATAAACTTATGTCCCGTGAATGAGTTACAAGAGAGAGAGACATATATATTGGTTATCACAAAGTAGAGTGTTATGGTTTTGCTGAGAACACGTGTGTACTTTAGAAATTGAATATTTGTCATTTAATCAATAAACTATCGGCTAGATTACGAGTCTTGCATTAGGCTTAAAAAGCAGGGTTGGCCGGTCCCAACGCTGCTTTTTAACACCCGCTGGTATTACGAGTCTTGAAGGTACAGGTGTACCGCTCACTTTTTTGGCCAGACTCGGAAATACCGCAAATCCACTTACGTCAATTGCGTATCCAATATTTTCAATGGGACTTGCATAGCGCCGGTATTACGAGTCTGACCAAAAGTGAGCGGTAGACCCTCTCCTGTCAAGCCTGGTACTGCATTTAAAAGTCAGTAGTTAAGAGTTTTACACTACAACGCCTTAGCATAAAACTCTTAACTAAAGTGCTAAAAAGTACACTAACACCCATAAACTACCTATTAACCCCTAAACCGAGGCCCCCCACATCACAAACACTAAAATAATTTTTTTTAACTCCTAATCTGCCGAACCGGACATCCCCGCCACTTTAATAAATATATTAACCCCTAAACCGCCACACTCCCGCATCGCAAACACTATTTAAATATTATTAACCCCTAATCTGCTGGCCCTAACATCGCCGCCACCTACCTACATTTACTAACCCCTAATCTGCCGCCCCCAACGTCGCCACCACTATAATAAAGTTATTAACCCCTAAACCTAAATCTAACCCTAACCCCCCCTAACTTAAATATAATTTAAATAAATCTAAATAAAATTACTACAATTAACTAAATAATTCCTATTTAAAACTAAATACTTACCTATAAAATAAACCCTAAGCTAGCTACAATATAACTAATAGTTACATTGTAGCTATCTTAGGCCTAGATTTAGAGTTGGGCGGTAGCCGTCAAAACCAGCGCTAGAGGCTCCTAATGCTAGTTTTTACCGCCCGCTGGTATTTGGAGTCAGTCAGGAAAGGGTCTAACGCTCACTTTGCAGCCGCGACTTTTCCATACCGCAGATCCCCCTACGCCATTTGCGTATCCTATCTTTTCAATGGGATCTTTCTAACGCCGGTATTTAGAGTCTTGGCTGAAGTGAGCGTTAGAAATCTAACGACAAAACGCCAGCCGCAGAAAAAAGTCAGTAGTTAAGAGCTTTCTGGGCTAACGCCGGTTTATAAAGCTCTTAACTACTGTGCTCTAAAGTACACTAACACCAATAAACTACCTATACACCCCTAAACCGAGGTCCCCCAACATCGCCGCCACTCTATTAAAATTTTTTAACCCCTAATCTGCCGCTCCGTACACCGCCGCCAGCTACGTTATCCCTATGTACCCCTAATCTGCTGCCCCTAACACCGCTGACCCCTATATTATATTTATTAACCCCTAATCTGACGCCACCAACGTCGCCTCCACCTACCTACAATAATTAACCCCTAATCTGCTGACCGGATCTCACCGTTACTATAATAAATGTATTAACCCCTAAAGCTAAGTCTAACCCTAACACTAACACCCCCCTAAATTAAATATAATTTTAATCTAACGAAATAAATTAACTCTTATTAAATAAATTAATCCAATTTAAAGCTAAATACTTACCTGTAAAATAAACCCTAATATAGCTACAATATAAATTATAATTATATTGTAGCTATTTTAGGATTAATATTTATTTTACAGGCAACTTTGTAATTATTTTAACCAGGTACAATAGCTATTAAATAGTTAATAACTATTTAATAGTTACCTAGTTAAAATAATTACAAAATTACCTGTAAAATAAATCCTAACCTAAGTTACAATTAAACCTAACACTACACTATCAATAAATTAATTAAATAAAATACCTACAATTATCTACAATTAAACCTAACACTACACTATCAATAAATTAATTAAATACAATATCTACAAATAAATACAATGAAATAAACTAACTAAAGTACAAAAAATAAAAAAGAACTAAGTTACAAAAAATAAAAAAATATTTACAAACATTAGAAAAATATTACAACAATTTTAAACTAATTACACCTACTCTAAGCCCCCTAATAAAATAACAAAGCCCCCCAAAATAAAAAAATGCCCTACCCTATTCTAAATTAAAAATGTTCAAAGCTCTTTTACCTTACCAGCCCTGAAAAGGGCCCTTTGCGGGGCATGCCCCAAAGAATTCAGCTCTTTTGCCTGTAAAAAAAAGACATACAATACCCCCCCCCAACATTACAACCCACCACCCACATACCCCTAATCTAACCCAAACCCCCCTTAAATAAACCTAACACTAAGCCCCTGAAGATCTTCCTACCTTATCTTCACCTCATTGGGTATCACACCGATCCATCCTGGCTCCGATGTCTTGATCCAAGCCCAAGCGGGGGGCTGAAGATGTCCATGATCCAGCTGAAGTCTTCATCCAAGCGGGAGCTGAAGAGGTCCATGATCTGACTGAAGTATTCTATCAACGGCATCTTCAATCTTCTTTCTTCCGGATCCATGTTCATCCCGCCGACGCGGAACATCCATCTTCACCGACGACTTTCCGACGAATGACGGTTCCTTTAAGGGACGTCATCCAAGATGGCGTCCCTCAAATTCCGATTGGCTGATAGGATTCTATCAGCCAATCGGAATTAAGGTAGGAAAATTCTGATTGGCTGATGGAATCAGCCAATCAGAATCAAGTTCAATCCGATTGGCTGATCCGATCAGCCAATCAGATTGAGCTCGCATTCTATTGGCTGTTCCGATCAGGGGCTTAGTGTTAGGTTTATTTAAGGGGGGTTTGGGTTAGATTAGGGGTATGTGGGTGGTGGGTTGTAATTTTGGGGGGTATTGTATGTCTTTTTTTTACAGGCAAAAGAGCTGAATTCTTTGGGGCATGCCCCGCAAAGGGCCCTTTTCAGGGCTGGTAAGGTAAAAGAGCGTTGAACTTTTTTAATTTAGAATAGGGTAGGGCATTTTTTTATTTTGGGGGGCTTTGTTATTTTATTAGGGGGCTTAGAGTAGGTGTAATTAGTTTAAAATTGTTGTAATATTTTTCTAATGTTTGTAAATATTTTTTTATTTTTTGTAACTTAGTTCTTTTTTATTTTTTGTACTTTAGTTAGTTTATTTCATTGTATTTTTTTGTAGATATTGTATTTAATTAATTTATTGATAGTGTAGTGTTAGGTTTAATTGTAGATAATTGTAGGTATTGTATTTAATTAATTTATTGATAGTGTAGTGTTAGGTTTAATTGTAACTTAGGTTAGGATTTATGTTACAGGTAATTTTGTAATTATTTTAACTAGGTAACTATTAAATAGTTATTAACTATTTAATAGCTATTGTACCTGGTTAATATAATTACAAAGTTGCCTGTAAAATAAATATTAATCCTAAAATAGCTACAATATAATTATAATTTATATTGTAGCTATATTAGGGTTTATTTTACAGATAAGTATTTAGCTTTAAATAGGAATAAGTTATTTAATAAGAGTTAATTTATTTCGTTAGATTTAAATTATATTTAACTTAGGGGGGTGTTAGGGTTAGGGTTAGACTTAGCTTTTGGGGTTAATACATTTATTATAGTAGCGGTGAGATCCGGTCGGCAGATTAGGGGTTAATAATTGTAGGTAGGTGGAGGCGACGTTGGGGGCGGCAGATTAGGGGTTAATAAATATAATATAGGGGTCGGTGGTGTTAGGGGCAGCAGATTAGGGGTACATAGGGATAATGTAGGTTGCGGCGGTGTACGGAGCGGCAGATTAGGGGTTAATAATAATATGCAGGTGTCAGCGATAGCGGGGGCAGCAGATTAGGGGTTAATAAATATAACATAGTGGTCGGCGATGTTAGGGGCAGCAGATTAGGGGTACATAGGTATAATTTAGGTTGCGGCGGTGTACGGAGCGGCAGATTAGGGGTTAATAATAATATGCAGGGTTCAGCGATAGCGGGGGCGCCAGATTAGGGGTTAATAAGTGTAAGGTTAGGGGTGTTTAGACTCGGGGTACATGTTAGGGTGTTAGGTGCAGACATAGGAAGTGTTTCCCCATAGGAAACAATGTAGCTGCGTTAGGAGCTGAACGCTGCTTTTTTGCAGGTGTTAGGTTTTTTTTTCAGCTCAAACAGCCCCATTGTTTCCTATGGGGGAATCGTGCACAAGCACGTTTTTGAAGCTGGCCGCGTCCTTAAGCAACGCTGGTATTTAGAGTTGCAGTGGCGGTAAATATGCTCTACGCTCCCTTTTTGGAGCCTAACGCAGCCCTTCTGTGAACTCTAAATACCAGCGGTATTTAAAAGGTGCGGGGGGAAAAAAGCACGCGTAGCTAACGCACCCCTTTGGCCGCAAAACTCTAAATCTAGCCGTTAGGGTTTATTTTTATTTTACAGGCAACTTTGTATTTATTTTAACTAGGTACAATAGTTATTAAATAGTTATTAACTATTTAATAACTACCTAGTTAAAATAAAGACAAATGTACCTGTAAAATAAAACCTAACCTAAGTTACAATTACACCTAACACTACAATTAAATTAATTACCTAAATTAAATACAATTAATTACAATTAAATAAAATTATCTAAAGTACAAAAAAAACAAACACTAAATTACAGAAAATAATAAAGAAATTACAAGATTTTTAAACTAATTACACATAATCTAATCCCCCTAACAAAATAAAAAAAGCCCCCCCAAAATTAAAAAAGCCCTACCCTACACTAAATTACAAATAGCCCTTAAAAGGGCCTTTTGCGGGTCATTGCCCCAAAGTAATCAGCTCTTTCACCTGAAAAAAAATTACAAGTCCCCCCCAACATTAAAACCCGCCACCCACACAACCAACCCTACTCTAAAACCCACCCAATATCCCCTTAAAAAAACCTAACACTAACCCCCAGAAGATCACCTTACTGGGAGACATCAAAGATGGCGTCCCTTCAATTTGGATTGGCTGAAATTCGGATGAGCTGATCCAATCAGCCAATAGGATTGAGCTGGCATTCTATTGGCTCTTCCAATCAGCCAATAGAATGCCAGTTCAATCCTATTGGCTGATTGCATCAGCCAATAGGTTTTTTTCTACCTTAATTCCGATAGAATTCAGCCAATCGGAATTGAAGGGACACCATCTTGGATGACGTCATTTAAAGGAACCTTCATTCTGTGTTTAGCCGTCGGAAGAAGAGGATGCTCCGCGTCGGATGTCTTGAAGATGGACCCGCTCCGCGCCGGATGGATGAAGATAGAAGATGCCGTCTGGATGAAGACTTCTGCCTGTCGGAGGACCACTTTGCCCGGCTTGGATGAAGACTTCTGCCGGTTTCGTTGAGGACTTCGGCCCGGTTGGGTGAAGACACGTAAGTAGTGCTGGTATTGAGGTGAGCTGTGGAGCAAAATTTTGCTCTACGATCACTTTTTTTGCAATTAAAGCCGGGTTTGTAAAAACCCGTAATACCAGAGCTGTCTGTAAGTGAGCAGTGAGCATAAACTGCTCGTTAGCACTGCAAAGCTTCTAACGCAAAACTCGTAATATAGGTGTATATTTCCATTACAATTTATATTTCAATGTTTTTATTTTTTTTGCACTTTTTCATTATACAGGGAGTGCAGAATTATTAGGCAAGTTGTATTTTTGAGGATTCATTTTATTATTGAACAACAACCATGTTCTCAATGAACCCAAAAAACTCATTAATATCAAAGCTGAATAGTTTTGGAAGTAGTTTTTAGTTTGTTTTTAGTTATAGCTATTTTAGGGGGATATCTGTGTGTGCAGGTGACTATTACTGTGCATAATTATTAGGCAACTTAACAAAAAACAAATATATACCCATTTCAATTATTTATTTTTACCGGTGAAACCAATATAACATCTCAACATTCACAAATATACATTTCTGACATTCAAAAACAAAACAAAAACAAATCAGTGACCAATATAGCCACCTTTCTTTGCAAGGACACTCAAAAGCCTGCCATCCATGGATTCTGTCAGTGTTTTGATCTGTTCACCATCAACATTGCGTGCAGCAGCAACCACAGCCTCCCAGACACTGTTCAGAGAGGTGTACTGTTTTCCCTCCTTGTAAATCTCACATTTGATGATAGACCACAGGTTCTCAATGGGGTTCAGATCAGGTGAACAAGGAGGCCATGTCATTAGATTTTCTTCTTTTATACCCTTTCTTGCCAGCCACGCTGTGGAGTACTTGGACGCGTGTGATGGAGCATTGTCCTGCATGAAAATCATGTTTTTCTTGAAGGATGCAGACTTCTTCCTGTACCACTGCTTGAAGAAGGTGTCTTTCAGAAACTGGCAGTAGGACTGGGAGTTGAGCTTGACTCCATCCTCAACCCGAAAAGGCCCCACAAGCTCATCTTTGATGATACCAGCCCAAACCAGTACTCCACCTCCACCTTGCTGGTGTCTGAGTCGGACTGGAGCTCTCTGCCCTTTACCAATCCAGCCACGGGCCCATCCATCTGGCCCATCAAGACTCACTCTCATTTCATCAGTCCATAAAACCTTAGAAAAATCAGTCTTGAGATATTTCTTGGCCAAGTCTTGACGTTTCAGCTTGTGTGTCTTGTTCAGTGGTGGTCGTCTTTCAGCCTTTCTTACCTTGGCCATGTGTCTGAGTATTGCACATCTTGTGCTTTTGGGCACTCCAGTGATGTTGCAGCTCTGAAATATGGTCAAACTGGTGGCAAGTGGCATCTTGGCAGCTGCACGCTTGACTTTTCTTCATGGGCAGTTATTTTGTGCCTTGGTTTTTCCACACGCTTCTTGCGACCCTGTTGACTATTTTGAATGAAACGCGTGATTGTTCGATGATCACGCTTCAGAAGCTTTGCAATTTTAAGAGTGCTGCATCCCTCTGCAAGATATCTCACTATTTTTGACTTTTCTGAGCCTGTCAAGTCCTTCTTTTGACCCATTTTGCCAAAGGAAAGGAATTTGCCTAATAATTATGCACACCTGATATAGGGTGTTGATGTCATTAGACCACACCCCTTCTCATTACAGAGATGCACATCACCTAATATGCTTAATTGGTAGTAGGCTTTCGAGCCAATACAGCTTGGAGTAAGACAACATGCATAAAGAGGATGATGTGGTCAAAATACTCATTTGCCTAATAATTCTGCACTCCCTGTACTACCTTTCCATTTAATGTTGCTAATCAATCTGTAACATCTATTTCCCTGACACATTTTTCTAACACCGTAAAAATTATTTAAACGTATTTAGTAGTATAATAGTATAATCCTAGCTTCCAGTATATGTGTGAAATGAAACGTACAGCTATGGAATAACTTTTTAAATTATAACAACAAATACGTGTGAAATTCTTGTGGGTTTCTTTAGACACTTTTTAAAGCTTATTTCAATTGAAAAATGTCACATATGCAAGTGTAATATAGATACACAGATATAAACACACACATATATCTTTCTATTTAATTGTAAATTGGAGATTTATGTGCAACTGATAGATGTAGGAGCATCCATTTTTATAGTATATATATGAATATACACATACATAAACACATTTGTGTATATATATATCTCAAGCAAACCAAAATGATGTGTAATTTATATATTAAATATTAGTAGGAATATATATATATATATATATATATATATATATATATATATATATATATATATATATATATATATATATATATACACCAAAAATAACACACACATTTTGGCCAGTCAGACATGTACACTCGTTTGTTTAGCTGTCTTAAGTCAGCACACAACCGCCATTGTCCATTGGGCTTAAGAACACCTAGAATAGGATTGGTATAAGAGCTGTGCACCTGTCGGATAATACCTCTTTCTTCCAAGTTCCTTATGATTTCTGCGAGAGAATCATATGAGGCTAAAGAAAGTCTGTATTGTTTAACAAAAACAGGTGGCGCATCAGGATCTGTTTGTATTCTTGCAATGTGTAAGTCTGTAGTCCCACAGTCATAAGAATCCCTAGCAAAAATATATTTGTACTCCATCAGGAGTTCTCTTAGCTGTCGGCGTTCATCATCACTGGAACAGCCTATAGCTAAGGATATTTGCTCTTCGACTATTTGCTGAAATCCTGGAAAGATTTCAGGCTGTCCTATTTCATAGGCTTCTTCCAATCTAGAGGTGAGATCCCCTTGATTATAATTTACATTGCCCCCATGACTCTGGGTATTGGGGTAATCTTGCTGTTTGATCGGTTGATCAAATACTAGAGAGGCTTCTTCAATTTTACAGATGCCTTCCTCTGAGCTGAAGGGATAAATAGACTGAATAGTAAATAGACCCTCTGATATAGAGGCAAAGGATTGTTCTATTAATTGTTCTTCAGTTAAGTATCATTCAAGTATTAGCCCAATTACAGGCATTCCCCGGGTTACAGACGTCCGACTTAAGTACAACTCGTACTTACAAACTGAGAAAATCGAGCTTTATCGCCAATCCTTCTTTCCAGGATAACCCAAAATACTCAAAATCCAATTGTCAGAAAGACAGAAAGTGATGTAAAATTTTCTGAACAGGGGCACGGATAGCAAAACAAACTTTTCCCTATGCTATCCAAAACTAAAAAAATGTTTGGCTAGAGTTTCACCTAAAAAAAGTGGCTGTTCCAACTTACATATAAATTCAACTTAAGAACAAACCTACAGAACCTCTCTTGTTCATAACCTGGGGACTGCCTGTACATTATTCTGGAATCCAAACGTGTAATAGCTTGATTCCAGCGCATATCCTATGGTAGTTCCCTTGGATAAGGCTATATCCTGTGGGGTCATGTTATGTACAATAGCATGTATTGGAATAGTTCCAATATTTATCATAGGAGTATAGGTATAGTATAGATTTTGTATTCTATGGTAGAGGCAAATTAGTGTTTCAGAAGTTTTTAATTTCTGACCTCTTTTTACCTGTAAGGGTAAAAGAAAATTATCAGCCCCGGCAGGAATTATAACATTGTTAGACACCTGCATATTTACAGCATATGGCATTTGCTGGTTTGATTTCATGGCTGCATTTTCATGCTGAAATACTTCAGGGTCCCCCTTTAACCTGCTCCAGAGGCAAGAGTTAATCAAATCTATTTGTATGGCATATCTATGTAAGATATCATTGCCAATGTATATTTGATTATGGGGAGAATTTAAAACTAAAAACAGGTGTTTCACTGACTTATTACCTATAGAGACAGATAATAAGCACTTAGCTGTGATGTTATAGCTTTCAAACCTGTCATCTAGGCCGTGGACACAGTGGTCTTGGGGAGAAAGATATTTAATCACTTTAGGTTCAGCTATCTTTGCCCTCGCTTATATAACTAACTTCCTGTTTTATTTTCAATTTGGCATATTTTGTTGTACCAAGGTCATGCACTTGTTTAGGGATAAATAGATCCTCTTTAACTCTCTCAATTCCTGCGAGGTATTGAGCATGGCCTCCCCCCTTAGGGATTTTATGATCCCCCATGTGGAGAGATATGATTAATACATCGCCGTCTAAGGAAATATTTGTTATCTTTCCAGGCGAAATTTTAAAAGTATTATCATCAGAGCCACTTAAAGGAGTCTGATCATCTATTTGTAAAATAGTGATTTCATTTACAGAGTTATTCCTGAAATGAATCTCCACAGCATCTGGCTTCTCTTCCACCATGTGACAGTTATGTCGGGGGCGAGATATACCAGATTTCTCATAATTAATAGGCCTTTTAACTTGTGACCAAATTACATTATTTATGCAATCAATTATGGTGCTTAATCACTTCAGGAGATCACTACCAATAATTAAACAATCAGTTGGCAGATCCACTATAATGACAGGGTGTCTTATGACCCTGTTCCCCAGTTTAAATTTTAACCAGGCCGTACCGTAGACTTTTAGAGAGTCACCCCCAACACCTATTAGAGAACCATCAAATTCTTTTATTTTAGGTTTGTGGGGTGTTAGCTCATTTAGCTGTGTGTAGTACCCATGGGATAAAATAGTTGCCTGAGATCCAGTATCAATTAACCCCATGATAGGGTTGGAGACTGAATCCTGCAGCTCAGCTAATACATAATATCTCCCTGCAGTTTCTATCATTTCACATATAAAATTGGCATGATTGCACACTTGTGGGCTTCACCACGTGTTACCTGAATCCGCTGCATTACCTGATGCAGAAGAAATTTCATTCTTACCGGTTCCCTCTATAATAGGGTTGACTGGGTTCTTGTGTACTGCATCTGTGGAAATAAGGTTTAGAGAACGCTGCAAAGGAAGAGATTTGTTAATTTTTCCCGGCTGAGGTAGCTTGTCATCACAGCTAAATCGTCCGTTTCCGGTCTGTGGGGAGAGAACATGATTAGTACCATTTTTGACATTTATCATTTTATTTTGTATATCTCTCCCCTCCCTTTCAGGTGATACTGCAGTATTTATGACTGTGCCTGTGGCCCACTGCTGACCACTGGCTGTACCCCTAAAAAAGTATTGTTCGGTTGCTGAGCCATAAAAGGTTGACTCATATTAGCGAATTGTTCGCTCAACCGTTTTAACTGGGTATAAAGCTGATCTACTTGATTGTACAAGTTACCTCTACCCCTGGGCCTATCTCTTGATGCCCCATAGTATTGATTCCTGGACCATTGGGTCCTCTCAGAATCAGGGCCACTGTTTCTATCCTGGTGTTGTTGCCCCTGGGGTTCAACTTGTTCAGCGTTAGTATTTTGGGGAGCACTATTTATTTGGGGTGTCTGGTTACCCTGAGAATATCTTCGCCATTTATTGTATCTACCCTTGCAAGGATACCAATTATTTTGTGGGTATTCTCTTTGGGAGTAATTATTTACCTGAGTATGTCCCCCATTTTGTTTATAGTTTCTCTGCACCTCAGCCCGTGTTGGGGAAGGGGTAGAGTTAAACCTCTGTGGAGATGGCCTGTTTCCTCTGGCCACCTCCGCATAGCTTTTCTTTTTAGACTCCAAATTGAGGGGGCTAGGTGACACCCTAGTTTCTGCCACAATTTTGGGGATGGGCTTTGATTCCCTCTTACCCCCTGTTCACCAGACTGCTGAATAGAGTATAACTTTGTACGATCTTTGATCAGCCATTCCAATGAGCAGTTCTCATTAAAATCTCTAGCTAAATTAATTTTGATGGGTGCGGGCAGTGCTTCAAAAAATAAATTCACAAATTCTTAGCATTCAAATATGGGATTATCTTCAGCCATACTGTACGCATTTTTCAGTATGGAAAGGAATTCTATGGGTCTATTTGATTTGCACTAAATATTAAACCATATACAGCTATTTTCACTGCAGTTTTAGTGCGATGTTGCCCAAATTCTTTTCTGCACTGTCGTTTTGTTTTATTCCAGGAATTAATATTCATATCCTTTAGTGAAGCAAAGAATTTGTGATGTTTACCTTCAAATACCCAGGGCAGAAATTCAGTTCTTGACTGCTCACTTGTAACATTCATTATAGATAATGCATTTTCAAAGGCCTCTAAGTGATCAATTACAGAGTTTGCTCCCTTGTTGGAGAATCTAGGTACTGCATCCTTGAGAAAAGTAATTATTTTATGGGAGTCGTATACCTTATTAGATGTATTTTGGGATTTCCTAGGAGCCTTATTTTTGGGGTTGGAGTATTCCCTATTTTCACTATGGGGAGACCCCCTACGTACATTAGTACTACGTGGGCTATTTAGGTAGTTAGCTCCACCCTCTGACTCTCTATTAGAGTTTCCCTCCCCCTCATCAGCTGAGTTACAGCAGCTCCCTACATTTACATAATGAGGTGACTGTCTATTTGGGAAATCTATATCTGACCCAACAGGGGTCATTTGTCTACACTCTTCCCTACATTTCTGCAATTCATCCCTGATGCATTCTCTAAGGGAGTTATCTGCATTATTCTCACTGTTAATAGAGGGGTTTTCATTATGGCGCTATGACCTTTTTAAATCACTTAATTCTCTCTGGCTTTGCGCGAGCTGTTTATTTAACTCTTATATCTTTGCTAGTAAATCTAAGTTATGCTTATCTAAGGTGGCTATGTCTTGGGCAAACTCATCAATTTTATTTTCGGCTATTTTTAAGTTCTCTTCGCATTTGCGTGAAGAGCGAATACTATTTTCTAGCCTCTGTATTTGCAATTCTATCTCTATGAGATATAGCGACATTTCATCAATAATGCATATCACAAGGGGCCAAGATTTTAGTATTAGTTCGTCGCGTTTTTTGAGATTTTTGCATTGATTAATTATTAATAATTCTTGGAATAATTCACTTTTTTCATTCCACCTTTCATCATCAATGGCAATATTTTTAGCCTTAATTTCAAGCATATTCATGTAATCATTTAATTCACCCGCAATATTAAACCTTTCTTTAATGTGTCCTGGCTGTGGGTTACCAAAACTACTGTTAATGTTGAATTATCACAACCCCCAAAACCTTATTTATAATAAGGTCTTAGTCCTAGAACCTTTTTATGTAAATATAACACGCTTGTGATACAAGTATCGGTAAGAGCTCACACCCCAAAAGGCATAATTTGAGAGGTAAGAGAGCCTCTAGGTCCTATTTTGGTGATCTCACAAATACCGGTGGATACTCCCATGCGGAAGGGTAGTTGGTAACCGAAGATTGAAGGGACAATAACAAATCCCAGATTGGGGCATTGAAAACGAGATATTATAGAGAACTTTCTGAAAAATATGTAATTGTTGCTATTTGGCTACAAGTCCGTTATATAATGGGGACATTCTTTGAGACTAATTTGGAATCTCAACACATGGTGATTCTTTGAAATACATAACGTGTTAGTTTCAATGTTGCACAGAACAGATATATCTAGATACTGAATGTATATTTTTACTGCATATTTTTACTGACTATCATTGTTTTCCAATTGTGTGACTGATCATTGCAATGAATGTGGATTTAATCGGATTGAATGAGGATATATATCGAGTGTGAATTTATTTTTGAATGAGGATTTTATATCGATTGTATTGACTTTTTATTTGTTATAGGAAGCAGGCTTTACCATTTGGATTGCTTAATGTGAATTTTATTATACAGTGAATAAATTTTGTGTTTTTTTGCACTTAGTTGTGTAGATTTATTAACTAAGTTGTATCACAAGCGTGTTATATTTACATAAAAAGGTTCTAGGACTAAGACCTTATAATAAATAAGGTTTTGGGAGTTGTGATAATACAACATTAACAGTAGTTTTTGGTAACCCACAGCTGTTTAGCGCCGTCTACACTTTGAGTTTTTTCTGTAAAATATAACTACCTTGGAAGGAGGCAGTTACCCTAGATTGGCCAGGTGGGAGAGGTTTTGTGCTTTACTTCATATTATTTGTGTAAATTGTCCTTTAATGTGGCCTATAATGTCCATCTTAAGGACCTCACCTCGAGTAAGGGTTATTGTCAGGGAACAATTTTCAACATTATGTACAGAATTAAATGATTCACTCCTAGTAACATACATTATTATATTGGCTTAGTATTTAGTTAAATTAAAACGCTAATACACTTTTTACCAATAAGAGAGAGAAAAAAAAAATAATATTTTAAAAAAAAATTATATTAATTTTTAAATATGAAAAATTAATATTTTTATCAGTTGAAATATGAAAAATTAATATTTTTATTAATTTTTCAAAAATTAATTTTTAATAATATTTCAAAATATTAATATTAATCTTGAAATATGAAAAACAATATTTCAAATTTTCAAAAAAAATTACACTTTCAATAATATTAATTTCGAAATATGATTTTTTTTAATAATAATTTCTATTTACTACAAATATATCATATCAATATGATAAATATTAATAATATCTAAAGCAAAGTGCCTCCAAATAATATGTCAGCATATGGCAGGGTTATAACACAATATATTTAATAATTATCCTTTAAACTGAACCCCAATAAAATATGCATATACCAAGACAATAAAATTAATATAAATTCCTGAATTCTTTTTATTAGCTAATATTTATAGACACATTAAAATACATTTGTAGGAACCAGAGTATGAATCAATACTATACACATTTAAAACTATTAAAATATGCTATGCAAAGTTCATAAAAGTTGCCTTATTCACAATAGCCTTCCAAATCAGAGTTGCATTTAAAATATCACAATGAGACTAAGATATAAGCCACTAACATTCAGACTGGTACAATTTTAACAATGCTTAGTTAAACAATAGGACAATATACACTCTAATTGAAATACCAGAGAGTTGTATATATTATTTGGGCCAATAACCAAACTATAACAATTTATCTAAGCTGAATTAAATTCTTAGTTAACTACAGTTAAGATAAATTCGAATATATATATCTATATTTGCAAAGATAAACAATTTAGCATTTATGATTAGTTTAAACTACACAGGCTATGAATACAAGGTTAAAATACAATTTATTCCTTTAAGTCTGTTACCCACAGCAACAATGGATGTGTGTTTTAAATATTTAGCATACAAAAGGCAAGCTTAAAATTATTCAGGACTATGAATATAATTCTAAAACATATAAATATGCTCTTTTAATCTATCAGTTGTAATTTAACTGCATCGACTATGCATATATTTTGTTTTAGACATTTACCTGTAATTAGCAGCCTTTTATACTTTACTAAAAATAAACAAATCGATATTCAATTTCCAATATTTCTCAATAGGTCCAATCTCACCTCAGAATACCAAAATTGGAGTATTGTTGCATATGGAGAATAAAAAGTAGCTATTTGCTTATAATAACTGCAGCAGTTATTCGTCCAGGGTTTCAGCAAAACAGTTTACCAGCCAAAGTTTAGCTCAAGTTAGCAAGAGTTAGCCAGCCTCTTTTTTTTTCTCTCTATGCTTGGGGTTAAATCATCTGATATCGCCCCACCCCTTTTTTGTTAAGTACCATCATTGGTGAGATTGGAAACGCACAACGGAAGTTTGTCTCGGGTTGGTTATCTGGAAAGCATCTCTTTGATTGACCCTAGGCAATGCATGGTTACTATGGAATCGCATCTTTTAACAGTCAAATCTTTTGGCTGTAATATTGGGTTCTGGCCATCACAACACTGGGGGCAGCAGGACAAACAAACAGCAATACAGTCCTAACATTCATTTACTGCTAATCCAAATATCTCCCTATATAATGATTATTTAATAATACTATAACATTGCATTAATAAATATATCTTGTTAGCATTTATATTTCATTTAGCATAACAGAAAATTTACAATTTGATATCAAACATCAATATTTTATAGTCCTATCACATCAAAGTAATTTATACTGCTAATTATTAGCTTAAAATTCATTTAATATAACATTCAGTATTCTGGTATTGTATTGTATCTCAATAGGAATGCAATGTATTTCATATTTCTAATGCATATTTGAATACATGGCCATACCAGCTGAAGATCTGAAATAAAAATTAATTGTGTTATTAATTTTTATGTTAAAATAGAAAATATCCACATGTCTGTTTTTATGACTAAGGATATTTTGTTACCCTGTAAAATAAAGGGAAACATTGTCAAATATGTATAAATCTATTTGCAGCATTGATCTAAAATGTTACTATTAATCATTGCTTTTTAGGTCCACAAATATCCATATTCATATGAAACCCAGCATTTATACATTCATTATACAGATATTCATCCAGATACCCCATTATATCAGTTGTTCCTATAATTTTCATTAGATTTCTGGAAAACAGAGAGTATAAAAAAATGTGTTTATCTTTAAGTCAATGGGTCAGTATTTGTATATTTGACACAGCAGGCACTAATTTGCATTGAAATGTGAATGTTTACTTTCCCACAAAATATGTCACCTATGCCAGACTAAATTTTATCACACATTTCCAGGTAGTGACCATATGGTCTTCTGAAGTGACTCTTCTAAGATAAGTAGACCAAATGTTTTATTGTCCACACTTGGACGCATTGTAACTTTGCATACTGAATGGGGGAGGATTGAATTTTGGTCAGTCAAAACATTTAGGCCTAGATTTGGAGTTCGGCGGTAAAAGGGCTGTTAACGCTCCGCGGGTTTTTTTCTGGCCGCACCATAAATTTAACTCTGGTATCGAGAGTTCAAACAAATGCTGCGTTAGGCTCCAAAAAAGGAGCGTAGAGCATTTTTACCGCAAATGCAACTCTCGATACCAGAGTTGCTTACGGACGCGGCCGGCATCAAAAACGTGCTCGTGCACGATTCTCCCATAGGAAACAATGGGGCTGTTTGAGCTGAAAAAAAACCTAACACCTGCAAAAAAGCAGCGTTCAGCTCCTAACGCAGCCCCATTGTTTCCTATGGGGAAACACTTCCTACGTCTGCACCTAACACTCTAACATGTACCCCGAGTCTAAACACCCCTAACCTTACACTTATTAACCCCTAATCTGCCGCCCCCGCTATCGCTGACCCCTGCATTACACTTTTAACCCCTAATCTGCCGCTCCGTAAAACGTCGCCACCTACGTTATCCCTATGTACCCCTAATCTGCTGCCCTAACATCGCCGACCCCTATGTTATATTTATTAACCCCTAATCTGCCCCCCACAACGTCGCCGACACCTACCTACACTTATTAACCCCTAATCTGCCGAGCGGACCTGAGCGCTACTATAATAAAGTTATTAACCCCTAATCCGCCTCACTAACCCTATCATAAATAGTATTAACCCCTAATCTGCCCTCCCTAACATCGCCGACACCTACCTTCAATTATTAACCCCTAAACTTCCGATCGGAGCTCACCGCTATTCTAATAAATGTATTAACCCCTAAAGCTAAGTCTAACCCTAACACTAACACCCCCCTAAGTTAAATATAATTTTTATCTAACGAAATAAATTAACTCTTATTAAATAACTTATTCCTATTTAAAGCTAAATACTTACCTGTAAAATAAATCCTAATATAGCTACAATATAAATTATAATTATATTATAGCTATTTTAGGATTAATATTTATTTTACAGGCAACTTTGTAATTATTTTAACCAGGTACAATAGCTATTAAATAGTTAAGAACTATTTAATAGTTACCTAGTTAAAATAATAACAAATTTACCTGTAAAATAAATCCTAACCTAAGTTATAATTAAACCTAACACTACCCTATCAATAAAATAATTAAATAAACTACCTACAATTACCTACAATTAACTTAACACTACACTATCAATAAATTAATTAAACACAATTGCTACAAATAAATACAATTAAATAAACTAGCTAAAGTACAAAAAATAAAAAAGAACTAAGTTACAGAAAATAAAAAAATATTTACAAACATAAGAAAAATATTACAACAATTTTAAACTAATTACACCTACTCTAAGCCCCCTAATAAAATAACAAAGCCCCCCAAAATAATAAATTCCCTACCCTATTCTAAATTTAAAAAGTTACAAGCTCTTTTACCTTACCAGCCCTGAACAGGGCCCTTTGCGGGGCATGCCCCAAGAAAATCAGCTCTTTTGCCTGTAAAAAGAAACATACAATACCCCCCCCCCAACATTACAACCCACCACCCACATACCCCTAATCTAACCCAAACCCCCCTTAAATAAACCTAACACTAATCCCCTGAAGATCTTCCTACCTTGTCTTCACCATCCAGGTATCACCGATCCGTCCTGGCTCCAAGATCTTCATCCAACCCAAGCGGGGGTTGGCGATCCATAATCCGGTGCTCCAAAGTCTTCCTCCTATCCGGCAAGAAGAGGACATCCGGACCGGCAAACATCTTCTCCAAGCGGCATCTTCGATCTTCTTCCATCCGGTGCGGAGCGGGTCCATCTTGAAGCAGGCGACGCGGATCCATCCTCTTCTTCCGATGTCTCCCGACTAATGACGGTTCCTTTAAGGGACGTCATCCAAGATGGCGTCCCTCGAATTCCGATTGGCTGATAGGATTCTATCAGCCAATCGGAATTAAGGTAGGAATTTTCTGATTGGCTGATGGAATCAGCCAATCAGAATCAAGTTCAATCCGATTGGCCGATCCCATCAGCCAATCAGATTGAGCTCGCATTCTATTGGCTGATCGGAACAGCCAATAGAATGCGAGCTCAATCTGATTGGCTGATTGGATCAGCCAATCGGATTGAACTTGATTCTGATTGGCTGATTCCATCAGCCAATCAGAAAATTCCTACCTTAATTCTGATTGGCTGATAGAATCCTATCAGCCAATCGGAATTCGAGGGACGCCATCTTGGATGACGTCCCTTAAAGGAACCGTCATTAGTCGGGAGACATCGGAAGAAGAGGATGGATCCGCGTCGCCTGCTTCAAGATGGACCCGCTCCGCACCGGATGGAAGAAGATCGAAGATGCCGCTTGGAGAAGATGTTTGCCGGTCCGGATGTCCTCTTCTTGCCGGATAGGAGGAAGACTTTGGAGCACCGGATTATGGATCGCCAACCCCCGCTTGGGTTGGATGAAGATCTTGGAGCCAGGACGGATCGGTGATACCTGGATGGTGAAGACAAGGTAGGAAGATCTTCAGGGGATTAGTGTTAGGTTTATTTAAGGGGGGTTTGGGTTAGATTAGGGGTATGTGGGTGGTGGGTTGTAATGTTGGGGGGGGGGTATTGTATGTTTTTTTTTACAGGCAAAAGAGCTGATTTTCTTGGGGCATGCCCCGCAAAGGGCCCTGTTCAGGGCTGGTAAGGTAAAAGAGCTTGTAACTTTTTTAATTTAGAATAGGGTAGGGAATTTATTATTTTGGGGGGCTTTGTTATTTTATTAGGGGGCTTAGAGTAGGTGTAATTAGTTTAAAATTGTTGTAATATTTTTCTTATGTTTGTAAATATTTTTTTATTTTTTGTAACTTAGTTCTTTTTTATTTTTTGTACTTTAGCTAGTTTATTTAATTGTATTTATTTTTAGCAATTGTGTTTAATTAATTTATTGATAGTGTAGTGTTAGGTTAATTGTAGGTAATTGTAGGTAGTTTATTTAATTATTTTATTGATAGGGTAGTGTTAGGTTTAATTATAACTTAGGTTAGGATTTATTTTACAGGTAAATTTGTTATTATTTTAACTAGGTAACTATTAAATAGTTCTTAACTATTTAATAGCTATTGTACCTGGTTAAAATAATTACAAAGTTGCCTGTAAAATAAATATTAATCCTAAAATAGCTACAATATAATTATAATTTATATTGTAGCTATATTAGGATTTATTTTACAGGTAAGTATTTAGCTTTAAATAGGAATAAGTTATTTAATAAGAGTTAATTTATTTCGTTAGATAAAAATTATATTTAACTTAGGGGGGTGTTAGTGTTAGGGTTAGACTTAGCTTTAGGGGTTAATCCATTTATTAGAATAGCGGTGAGCTCCGATCGGAAGTTTAGGGGTTAATAATTGAAGGTAGGTGTCGGCGATGTTAGGGAGGGCTGATTAGGGGTTAATACTATTTATGATAGGGTTAGTGAAGCGGATTAGGGGTTAATAACTTTATTATAGTAGCGCTCAGGTCCGCTCGGCAGATTAGGGGTTAATAAGTGTAGGCAGGTGTCGGCGACGTTGAGGGGGGCAGATTAGGGGTTAATAAATATAATATAGGGGTCGGCGATGTTAGGGGCAGCAGATTAGGGGTACATAGGGATAACGTAGGTGGCGGCGATTTGCGGTCGGAAGATTAGGGGTTAATTATTGTAAGTAGCTGGCGGCGACGTTGTGGGGGGGCAGGTTAGGGGTGAATAAATATAATACAGGGGTCGGCGGGGTTAGGGGCAGCAGATTAGGGGTACATAAATATAACGTAGGTGGCGGTCGGCAGATTAGGGGTTAAAAATTTTAATCGAGTTGCGGCGATGTGGGGGGAGCTCGGTTTAGGGGTACATAGGTAGTTTATGGGTGTTAGTGTACTTTAGGGTACAGTAGTTAAGAGCTTTATAAACCGGCGTTAGCCAGAAAGCTCTTAACTCCTGCTATTTTCAGGCGGCTGGAATCTTGTCGTTAGAGCTCTAACGCTCACTGCAGAAACGACTCTAAATACCAGCGTTAGAAAGATCCCATTGAAAAGATAGGCTACGCAAATGGCGTAGGGGGATCTGCAGTATGGAAAAGTCGCGGCTGAAAAGTGAGCGTTAGACCCTTTAATCACTGACTCCAAATACCAGCGGGCGCCCAAAACCAGCGTTAGGAGCCTCTAACGCTGGTTTTGACGGCTACCGCCGAACTCCAAATCTAGGCCTTAATGTTTTATAAATGAATGAATCATTTGGTGCTGATAGCCAAATATATAATAACTAGTCCTAAAGACCGTTCACACAGGCCATTTTTTGCAGTACAGTGGTCCCCCCCCTTGCATTCTCTCCCTCCCACTCTCTTTTGCTTTCTCTCTCTCCCCCCTCTCGTTTGCACTCTCTCTCCCCCTCTCTTTAAA